>NC_031774.1:39517539-39817539 GCF_001522545.3 Parus major | reverse complement strand
TTCAGAACCCCAAAAGCCAAAAATTGACATCCCTTTGCTATATTTAATCTGAAGTAGGACCATTTTAAAGTCCTACTGAAGTGGCCAAATCCAAACCTTCTGTGAGTGGATACAACATTCACAGGACTTATGCACACAACGTAGGTGGGCTGTGTGTGACTGAGCTGTGTATGTGAACTTGGAAGGGAACTGAGCTGGTTCCAAGACTGCATCTGTCACAGTCAGGGTGCTGCTGACTGTGGGGCTGGGGATAGCTGTTTCCAGTGTAGAAGAAGGTTGTCATACTTCATGTCCCACTACAGCTCTGTGCTCATTTTGTTTTTTCATTCAGGCTCACTTTTAGCCCCTGGTCTTTCCCACTGGCCACCACTAATTCAGCCACCACCTCCTTTTCAGAGGGCAGGCTGGGCAGCCTCGATTGCCTGGTTTGATGCATCATCCCAGTGAGTGCCACTGCCTAAAAGAAGGGCATTAGCAATGTTGGCTGAGTTGTGTTGGAGATGGAGGTGCTTAAAGAGGGTGGGACGGTGTCTGGTACACTGATAGAATCAGAGGTAGAACAAAAACCTGGGGTCCTTGTTTCTCACATCTCTGCCCCAATTAGCAAAGTGCATTTCCTTCTGTTTTCTCAAGCAGCTATGAGCTTTCCCTCTTGCCTGACCACCAGATCAATGTGAATGCCACAACTTTAGCACTTGCATCTACTTCATAAGCACTGGGCAGCTGCTGTAATGCTTACAACATTCATGATGTCACTGCTGGGTTTAAGCCAGTGGTCTATTTTATGATTAGAGAGGTTTTTTTCCACTGGAACAACTTCAAGATTTTTTCATCGCTTGCCCCCATTTGTTCCTTGCACCACTGAAGTGTAGAACATGGAAAGAAAAGGAGTGACGGGGAGAAATCGACTGGTCTGTGGCAGAGACTGGCAACAGTGCCTGTCTTAAAAGTCCTCAGCAAAGCTCATCTCACAAAAACTCAGAAGCTGGCAGAGATTTTTTTCTTTTATATGGAAAAACATGAAATGAGCATTTCTAAGTGAGAGGGCTGTGGTTTTCCTGCTCTCCTACAGCCAATACAGACAGATCATGGCTTCCCCCCCACCAGCCTTTTCTGTGGAGCCATGTGCATCCCAAGGGACAGAACAGAGCAGCTCCTAAACACAATAAACATTACTCTGTCTGCATTTGTTTTTACATTTCTTTGTTTTATTTCTTGGTTTGTCTGAAATGACCTGTACCACAGGAATACAATTTATTTAACAGGTTGTTATTTTTTTTAGGAGCAGATAATAGTTAAGTAGATACTGTTTATTTCACTGACTGTCTATGACTCCCTGCATCATTCTCACAGCCTCTGTCTCTCTCTGGCTTCTCCACATAACCCAGCCACAAGAACAACAGAGCAGCCTTTGGCCATATGATTGATTATAGATTGTGGATACAAAGTGGAAGCTCTGTTTTCTTAGCTCCAATTGGTAATAAAAGCTCAACATGTTACATTCTAGGGTCTTTCTCAATTACTTGCCCCTCTAATAGCTGCTTACATGTTTCTGGTGAAGCATGTTTTATTTTATATATTTATAATAGTTAAAAAGAAAAAAAAGATGACATAGCTTACAAAGAGAAAAATAATGCCCCCTTAGCATGAGCAATACTGCAAGGTTCTGATTGTTGTGGGGACAACACAGTTGTAGCTTCACAGTTTTGCTGCGAGGTGTAATGCCCAAGTTTCCCCAGAAACCTAAATTCAGAGTGGTAATTTACCTTTTAATTGATCCCCGTGAAATTTGTTTTGCATTACAGGTCAGACACTGCTGTTCCCAGAGAAGAACAAGCCCAAAACAGAAGAGCTGGTCACTTGGGAAAAACTGCCTTTTGTAGTAGCTGACAGGTACATGGTTTCTGTTATCCACACATGCAAATCAGGGGCTGGAACTGCTTTTACCATAGTTGCTGGTGTTGGTTTATTCACTGTCACTGATACACTTACCTCTACTGCTTCTCTTTTCTTTAAAGTCCTAGAGCCCATCTGTGTCCCAAGGCTCAAGCTCCATCATCTTTTGCCCCATGAAGGACAGTTGTATGACGCTGACTCTGTGAATCCTGTATTACAAAGGAGCAGCATAAAGAGCACCGACCCAGAACCCACTTCCTAGTTCATGTCTCACCTTCCACGTCCCCAAACCTTTTTGTAAGAGACTGTGAGCATTCAAAGACCTAAGCAGTTGCTGAAGCTTCATTTCCTACTTCAAAGTGCATTGGGGGGACTATACTACATTAGACTCCTGTGCAATCCCAGCTCATTGCATAGCTGGAAATGCTCCTCAGCTGTGTCAATGTGATAGCACTTGTGATGCACAGCAGATCAGAGTAACTGGGAAGAGATGATTGTGATTCCTGAACTCATTTGAAGGGCTCAAGAGACCTGATCTTCCCAACTTAGAATGGTACAAGCCTTTTAAGGGTTAAATCTAGACAGGTGTTTGTGTCCCAGTTCCTGGGGAAGAGTTTGCATTCCTTGGTTGTTAAAGATTTTAGTATGTCCTAAGTAATGTCTGGTTCACTTCCCATCCTATTTCAGAAGAAATGCAAACATTTCCCTGCATATTATCTTCAAGCAATGGAGAATATTCAGATGGGCTCCAATGTTATACAGCTTTAATGGAGAAAGAAGTTCCTGGAAAAAATATATTTGGTATCTTCATTTTGCTATGCCAAGGCAGGAGCTGCCTCCATCCTGTAGCCCTAATCTAAATAGCCAGCAGTCTCTGTGGGTTAGAAGCTAACTCGGCAGATCTCCATAACCATGTTTTGTAGATAGTTTCCTGTTATGGAGAGCAGGCCTGAGTTAAAATACAACAAAGCTAGAAGAGACTGTTGGGGTTGTTTTTGGGAAGTTTTGGGGGTTTTTTTTGAGGATATTTGGTGGGTGTGTTGGTGTGTGAGTAAATGACCTTTCCAGCAGGGCCCAACAGAGTAAGAACTGCTTCTTAGGATCTTTTCAACCCATTTGGGACAGCTACCTTTGCACAGCAGGCTGGGACACAGTGTGCTGCAGCTCAGCTGGTGGGACTGGGAAGCATTGCAGCAGTGGTCAAGTGAGTCAGACTTACAGATGATAATGCAACCCAGCATATCTGTGAAAGCACTTACACCACAGCCAGAAGGAGTTACCAGAGTGCAGCGCAAGGCAAGCTGGCTCTGTAATGCAATTCACTTTGGTCCCTCAGTCACAGATGGATACAGGGATCATGAGTGCAACCTAAAGCCTCTCATTTTCTCCCCAGCTTCCTCTGGGAGGGTGTGAGGGAGAGAAGCACAGGTAACTGCTTGAAGCACAAGGCCACTGTGTAATTGCTACTGCTGTGAGCACAGAAGGAGTACCAGTTCCCCTGTGCCTTCTGCCCCTTAGGTCTTGGTGGTTTACTAAAATACCTGAAGCAAGACAATTCCTTTACCAAGTGAGTACGAAATGAGTGGCTGTGTAGCACAGGAAGACTCAAAGGAGATGGAACAGAACTAACTTAAGTACAAGGTGTGGCCTGGCTATGAGAGCTGAGAGGTCACTGTGCCAGCACCCTGTGTCTGACCCTGCCAAAACACGGTCCTGCAGTACTGACAGCCCTGCTGGGACACATTCTGCTCCAGCAGAAAAGCAGCCAGTGTCTCTGATCACTCACCTCAACCCTGGTTTGGAAGACTTACTCCTGAGGGCAAGCTACTCCTCTGACACACCACCTTTCTCCTGGGGAAGCCAGGAAGGGGTGGAGAACAGAGGCAATAGTTAGTAGTGTCTCAAATGTAGATCAGAGGTTTTTTCTCACCTCTGGTGCCACGCTGCTGACCACAAAAAGAAGACAATACGCTCAGGTTTCATCAGCTCAGGATGACTTAAAACTAAGTGACCTAGAAAATAAAGTTTCAGAGAATACCAATAGTCAGTTTTGTCAGCCACCTACATTCCCCTCTGGCTACTGGGAATTCAGCGGTTATGGCTTAGGCAGCAGATCTAAACCAGGGCTTGGAGACAGCAGGAACCTGGTTACATAAGAGGAGTAAATAAACATTCCCCCTGTTCTTCTCCTGCCACCTCAAGGTCAGGTATTTGCTTTCTGATCAGCAAGAGAACCTCATACCAGCCCCAGGTATAATCTATGCTAGCTCTTTTCCTGCTGTTGAGGATAATGGGATGAGGCAGGGGAAGACAGTAGTTGGAGTATCAGGGGTTTCATGCCATCCTCTAATTTATTTCCCTAGGCTGCCACAAGAAAGCAATCTCTCAGGCTCTAGAGCTGCCTCCTCTGAAAAGCAGTGCCCTTGATTCCTAACTAGAATTTGGCAATAAGCCTAAAGTCTCTGTGGAGCCAAAGAGCTCTAATGAAGTCTAGGAAAGATCTGGTTTGGGGTGTACTTATACTTGGGCAGTAACCATGCAGAAAAAGCCTTGTGTTCTCTGCCACAAGGAACAGGTGGGGAATGGCACTCAGCTGAGCTGAAGAGGCAGGTGTGATACACTATGGGGTGAAAAGTGTGGAAGAATTGTAGTTAGCACCACATAGGAGAGGATGCAGAGATTATCAAGTCAACCCAGCACTGAAGCATAACATCAGGCTCTTTTCTCTTGCCATTTGGGAACGACTTGCATTTTCTCAGGGACATACATCCTACCTCTTCAGGGGCCTGCGGGGATTGTACATGGGAGGGACTAGCCAGGCGTAATGACACACTGTACAAGGTCGCAGAATATCTTACACAGTTAGGAGCATCTTTCCCAGTAAGAAGTGGGGCCTGTATGTACAAGTGTTAGAGGAGTCTGGGAGGCAGCCTGTTTGTTCAGGAGAGGTCCAGCAGCATTGTTCTCCAAAGGAGCATCTACTCTATAGTAAGAGGCAGAAAGGTGACAAAAAGAAGGACCGTGGCTGCTTCCTTTTCTAACTGACCCCTCGTAACACCAGCAGATAAAGTTTATACTGACTCTATTCTTCCTCTCTTCCTGCTTCTGTCCCCAGTCCCCCTCCAGAACTGGCAGAGGGAGCTGGGGAGCAGGCAGCCTGGACAGCGCTGAGAGCATCACTGATCAGAGGGGCTGAACCCCAATGATGCCTCAACAAGTGCAAGAGCATAATCTGGTATTTCCCACAGAGAAAACAACAAAAAAAAGAGAAACAGGTGACTGATTAAAAGTTTCCCCCCTCCTGTACACAAGATTCTGCAGTCACGCCGACAGATAGACATTAAATAATTCTTCCATAATAAATGATTGGAGATAAAAGCCGGCGGTGGCTGCTGCTGCTGTTTGGATTGCTCCGTTGTCTGCATCTTTGTTTCTAGTTTGTTCCCCGGCCACTGTCAGCTGGTGCTGGGGCTGTCAGACCTTTGCCTCTAGCATTTCTAGGAAGAGTTTATGCATGGGAACCTTGCCCTGCAGTTTGATGCTGTAGAAGTGCTGCACAGCTTTAGCAGCCGTCTGCCGCAGGAGAGGCAAGGTCAGGAGCAGCTTGCCTGCTCGCCGGGGCTCCTCATTGCGCTGACTCAGCTCGTAGTCCTGCAGGGCTTCGTGGAGAAGGTCCTGGAGTTTCTGCACTGCATCCATGTCCTCTATGTGCATGGAGTCTGCGGTGAGGGAGAAAAGACAGCAGAGGAGTCACACGTGAGAAAGGAAATCCTTTATGTTTCTGAAGCTAATAATATTTTCTTTCCTTCTTATCTGTTCTTGCGGGGATTTTTTTTTTGGTTGTTTTTGTTACCCCCACTCCTCCACCCCCACAACCCAGGGCAGGGGGTGAGGGGTGCTGTTTGGTTTGTTTCTTAAGCAGAAAAATCCAGCTTGCTGGCAGGTGTGGTGCTGCTGCATGAAGTGTGGCAGCAGCCCAGCGTGTTGGCCCTAGCAGTGCAGGGACAGTAAAGGTTGCCAAGGCTAGGTGGGTGCCACACGTGCCCTGTGTGCTGCCCATTTTGCCAGCCACCCCAATGCAACGCAGGGGTCAGGCAGGGGCCTTTGTGATTTGCACTTCCACTTGCCCTCTGTGCTCCTTATGGGGAGAGTCACCCTGCAAGGGGCAGCAGCTGCTGTGCTGCCGCTTGGGAGCAATCTCATTAAGAATAATTAACGCTGCTATAGCGCTTCATCTGTCTAAACTGCCTAATTGCCGTGCAGCTGCTAAGGGTGTCAGCAAGACAGAAAAGCCCCAGTAGGTCACAACCAGCGTGCCCAGGGGCGTTTCCAGACCCACCTTTGTGCATATGGCCCTGTTTTCAGAGACCGCCAGCAGCTGCTCAAGGAGCTTCCTGCTGAAATAAAGGAAACCTATGGCTCCTGCAAGGCTTCTTCCCTTCAGCTGCCTGTTAAATTTCTATGAGCTGTTGGAGGGGCTAGCAGGGTTTGCAAGGCTCCCTGGAGAGTCTGTGAAGCAAAGGTAGCTAGCTGGAAAGGACCCAGCCCAGAGCTGAGATAGGGAGCCAGCATAAACAGACTGCTAAACTTGTGGGTAAATCATGGTGTCAGAGGGCAGCACTGAAGAGCAGAGAGGCACAGCATCACCAAAGGTTTTCTCCTTTTTCATCTTGCTGATATGTGCTTCTTTCTTACAAAACCATGACAGAACTGGAGACACAGATGCCTTGTCTTCGTTGTTCAGAGACTTAATACTGAACCTACTGATAAAGATTCCTGCCACAAGGCAACAGACCCAGAAGCAATGGCAAAGAGAGACAGTGTGGCAAGCACACATGCATACACATAGTTGCACTGCCTGCCATCACAGCCTGGGCTTTGCAGTGTGGCAGTGCTCTGGCTCAGCCTAAGCCTACGCACAAACACAAATGTGAGGACATGGGTTCCCCAGAGTGACAGCAGTGAAGGGGAAGGAAGCTGACTGAAGTGCCAAAATCTCTCTAGAAACATGTGTCATCTTTATGGAGAGCACAACACAAACTACAGACTGTGGATTTTGTAAGATATTTGTGGTAAAAATGCTATTTATGATGCATGATTTATAAAGTATTACAACAGTTGGGAAAATATTATGTCTAGCAAGAAAGCTGTTTAAGAAGCTGTTTAGAAGGAATGGACTAATTAAGAAGGTATTAAAGGGAAGTATTCCTAAGAAGCCTACTGAAGAATGATTCTTGATGCATTTTATACTTTTTATCCAAGAGACCAGGCAAAGAAGCTCAGAAGAGGGCTGCTAGGTCATCACACTGACCTGAGCTAGACACAGAGGTTGATTCTGGAAAGAAGAGGGGAAGAAGCATGTTGCCAAGTCAGTCTGGCAACTTCTCCCAGCCAGGTAGCACCTCTGAAAAATTTCCATACACAATCCAAGAGAAGTGAGTGGGATCTGTTTCCTGCCAAGTCGCAGAGGTCATTTTGAAGACTGGAAGTATCAAAAGCTGGAGTGTCCTCTATCCTTTCCACTTAATGTCCTTCTGGCTAGGGGCACAAAAGGGAGAAGTAATCACAGCCTGTCAGAGTTTGCAGATCCCAGCGAGTGCTAGAATTACCGTGCAATGAGCCATGCTTCAGGGCCAAGGAGGTGCTCTGCCTTTGGATACTGATGCTGCTGTACACTAGACAGAATCCCAAAACTGCCCTTCTGCTACCTGCCTTCTGTAAGGTGACAAGAATTAACAGTACTAAATAACTTAGCATATACAGTGAAGAGACTGGGGAAATAAAGATCAAAGCCTGCCCCACCCCCACCACACGTGGCTGAAAGAAGCTCAAAATTGGCAGCTGACTGCAAAAAATAAAACAACATTGCAGGATTAATTTCCTTGCAATCCATCAGTGAACTGGTGTCGATGGCATTGATAAACTGTTAATTACGAAATCAATAGCTATGAATTTTTACAGCTATCAGAGCACTGAGGTGGGGCAGGCTGCCTGACCATGTCCCTGAGGGTCAGCTGGCCTAGAAGCTGGGCTTCATACCAGCAGCCCTTCTCTAGTAGGGCTGGCATGGGCTACAGGGCAGGTGTGAGAATGGATGAGGCCCACTGCTTCCTCACCTAACTGTTCTTGCAGCTTCTGATGGGAATGGGAACCTCACAGGACCCATTAGTACAGAATTTGCTATGCATCCCTTTTCCAGATCTAGACATTGCTCACTCCATCTTAGCATTAAAATGCATTACAGAAAAAAAAAGGGGGAAATAAATTTTGTCCACACTGGAATGTCCTAAAATGATTATGTGCTGTATGCTAACCTAAGGGCTACTTAATACATATGTTACTCAATTTTTATTCCTAAGGAAAGAGAACTTAGGAATGCTTAAAAATGCACTGCTGACTCTGAAGGGTAACAAATTAAGTCTGCAGTACCCCTATTCTATCAAAAAATGGGTGATCATATTGTGTGGGACTTGGGTGCTGCTCTGGGAATTCAGAATTCATCCTTCAGTAGAATTTTCTTGAATTATCTTTGCCAATCCCAGCAGATGTGTTGTTGGTGTTTCACACCAAGGACTCAGAGGTCAGCCTACTGTCAGCTTCTTCTCTAGTAAAGAGTGAGTGAGCTCCCACTTATATTTTCATTTGCTTGAATTCTTAGATCCGAAGGGTCTAACCTAAACCAAAGTATACACAGATCTGCATGAACAATTACACAGAATTTATCTATAGGGGAGGAAAGGCAGAAACGGGTTTAGGTAGCACAGATGCTAATCTAGGTGTTCATCTTTAAGCCCTATCTCTGATCCAAAGGAGCTGAAGCCTGGCCCAAATTTCTTTCCTCTCATTTTAGGAATTGGCTGTTTGCATGCAAGCACATACATGCAGGCTCTGTAAGTTTATGCCTGTCAAAAATATACTAAGAAAAACAACTGGCATTAAAAGAATGTGAAGGTTCAATGTTAAGTTACTACAGAAAAACACACCTGCCCTATTCCAGCTTCCTTACCTGTGTGTTGTGAGAAGCTTTAATTACATGAAAAAAAAAATCCCATGCTTTACTTTCATATGATTTAATACAAATAACAAAGCAGGACTTTTGTGGATTATGCTCCTACATAGCTACACTTCTAGCTGCACTAGGAGAAACCAGTGAAGTCAGAGTGATTTTTTTTCCATCCAGCTGAGAACATGCTTTGGCCTGTGCCTCCTGACCCTTACCTTGGTATCTTTGCTCCACAGCACTGGAAATGGAACCCCAAAGCATCTGATGAATGTTGGTTGTTCTGCTCTCTGTTCAGTGTTACTCCACTCCTGTGGAGACTGCCTCATAAGGTTTACTCTGGGCTTAGTCCTGAAAGCACAGTAAGCAACAACAGCAGAGAGTGCTTCTGTTGCACTGTGAAGAACTTGACAGCAGTGTCCACAGCATGGGCCAAGTGAATGTCCCAGTGTGGCACTTCTCCTGTCACAACTGCTACCTTAGCACTTCAGCCTCTCTGAGGAGCCTTCTCCCTTTTTAATCCTGTGACCCTTCAGGTAGACAGGTTCATTAGCAAGTAGATTACATCACCCATAGCCACCACTGCACAGAGAGAGGCTAGCCTTGGCCATCTGCCCATCCTGGTTCAGTGGCAAAGTGAAGGCAGCAATTAAAACTAAAATAGCAATATATGAGAAATTTTAAAATGGAACGAAGTTATGAAGCGCAGAAAAACTATAAGGGAAATGAAGGACATAGGAAGAAAAGCCATGGCTAGAAGGGCTAAGGACAGTAAAGAAGTTTTATAAATATTTAAGGAATAGAAGAAAAATTATCATTTGTAGGGGGGCTCTTTTCATCTGGAGATGATTAACCTGTTAATAGCAGTGCAGAGTAGATAGAAGTCCTCTGTAAGTATTTCTGTCTTATTTAGAAAAGAGAATTTATATTTATATACCTGTGTTATATGAGGATGATGAAGACTTCATAGTCTGTTTATGCAAGAAGATATTAGTACTATTAGGACAAACTTCACAGAAATCAGCAGAGCTGGATAACTTGGCTTTAGGAATACTAAAAATGCTGGCTGAGGGTCATCTAGGGCAGATTAATGAGTCTTGGTATTTTTAAGAAATTCAAGATGACTGGAAATATCCTTATGATGCACATATTTTCCTAAGTCATATCTGATAATTTCTATGCTAGCCTCATGTGAACCAGGGCAAAAATAAAGGAAAAACTGAAGATGACATTCAATTAAGTCTAAATTGGATGGCATTTATAAGACATGCAAATATTGCACTTCAGGACATGGTTTTGTGTTGGACTTGGCAGTGCTGGGTTAATAGTTGGAAGTGGTGATCTTAAAGGTTTTTTCCATCATAAGTGATTCTGTGATTTTACTGCCAGTCAACATGATACTTGGGAAGAGAGGTCTTGTCAAACAAACTTCATTTCATTCTCTGATGAGATTACAAGTTTGGTTGATAAAGTTAACTGCACAGATATAATAGACTTAGGTTTTTATAAGGCTTTATAAGGCTTAGGACCACAGGACATTCTCATTAAAAAATTAGCAGTATGCAATATCAATAAAGAACACTTTCAATTGATTAGTAACTGGCTAGATGACAGATCTCACAGTAGCTATCAGTGGTAAATCATCCCTGAAGAAGAGTTTTCTCATGGAAATCCACAGGGATCAGTAAAAACACCAGCTGCTACTCAACATTTTTATCAATGAGCTGTAAGGAATTTTTTTTTAATTGCTACTGCTGAGGGGTGGGTGAATGGCAAACAGGGACAGAATGGTGTAAAATGGTTAGGCAGCCTCACAGAATCCCGGGCCACGTGCTTACACTTGAAGTAATATATCCATAGCCACAGAACACAACTATGGAACAGGAAGTTTATCATGTCAAGCTGTCAGGTATAAAAAGACCCAGAGTCATAGGACACAGCTCAACAAAGATCATTCTTTCAAAGCTGAACTCAGGCAAACAGACATTAAGATATGGTGCCTTTTGTTTTGTTTTTTTTAAACTGAGAGAATGATTATTAGAGTCAGCTGCCAAACAAGATGAAGATTCCCCCTCTTTTAATCCTTCCGGCTTCACACTGGGTGTTTTTCTGTAAAGTGCCTTTAGTCAAACACAGATACTAGTTTCCCAGCTGGACTGAAAAGGTGAATTCTGTGACCTGCATGATGCAAATTTGGCAAAGAGACCTGATGTGAGACAATGAGACTCAGGGGATGTAGAGGGAGCCCTTGTCACACAGTAGCTTCAGCAGTTTCTCTTTCAGATGAAACTCCTGAACAAATCCATGTCTGGCTGGCTTTGATACAATGCAGCCTGCTGAATTGAGGGCTGCAATCTACATCCACACTGTCTCCCAGTTAAAGGGGGGTTCAGTGTCTCTGGTACCTCAACATCTCCAGGACAGGGCCAGGCAGTCCCAACACCACAGCTTTTTGAGACTGGATGAGAGTTTCCCTGTTTGCTGTGTCTGACCAACACTACTGAGGTGATGCAAGTGTGGCCCACATCCCTCTTCTGAGCTCATGGCACTGGAGTCAGCTTGCTAGTGGAAAAGGCCTCCACAGACCTTTTTACTGCTTGAAACCAGCAATCAGTCCATCCCTTTCTGTTCCACAACCTACTACAGGGTCAGAGCACAGCTAAGTAAGCAGTAAGCCTCATTTCTCCCTGTTTTCCAGCTTTGAGCAGAGCTTTGTGAATGTTGCATGACACAGGCAGAGATTCTTAGGCAGTAGGCTCTAGTCTCATCCCAGGTCAAATAACAGCGTGAGCCTTGACTGGCTGGTTGCATGACTGGCTGGGCCAGGGCTGTACCTGAGTTGGCGAGGGCCAGAGCTTTGAGCGTGACAAACTCCTCCTTTTCCACTTTGAGCTTCTTATAGCGGCGCACCAGTTGTAGGATGGCTAGGTAGAGCTCCAGCAGCCCTGTCAGACGAGAGTGCTCTTCATCCATTATGTAATCCTCAGCATAGACCAGCTTGTCCTCATACGGCAGGGAGCGGTACACAATGCCCAGGATGAGAATTTCCATCCAGGCGCTCTGCAGAAGGCTCATCTGGTCTCCAAGGGAGAGGTTGGAGAACCCTAACAGGGCAAAAGACAAGCAGGGTCAAATGGGTGTGCAGCAAAGCCTTTAGGTCTTTAGTTTCCCTGAGATTCAAACCATCACTCTTTCTACTGGCCTGCTGCTTTAAAAAAAAACCCAAAAAAACTCACTAAAGTGACCCTGTCTCTGTGGAAATCAGCACACACAGACCTTACCCTTCCCTTTGCTCCTATGCCCACCCACAGCCTCAAACAGGAGTTCTGATGCTCTGACTGCATTTATGGGAGCCCAAGGTTGGTGACAACCTCTTTTCAATGACCACTGCTTCTTTCATAGCAGCAACTCTTTTGTACCACATTGCCTCCCCTCTCTTCCTCTGTTGGTCTGTATTGCAGCCCATTTAGTCTGTCCTAGCTGAAAAATGAACAGAGAAGAGCTCCAGATGGCAGAAGAGAGGGCTTCTGATGGGACAGGAGGGAATGACACAGGCCTGAATTACAAGGATACTACAATCTCACATTTTGGCAAGGGTGAGAAAAAGTCCTGCCACAACAGAGCACCAAAATGTGTTCAAAAATGAATACATTTGTGATCAGAATCCTCCTATTCCTCATTGCACTCTGATCTCCATACCAGCAGCTCTGCCTACAACCCTACCCAGAGATAAAAATACCTTTGTTGTGCCATACAAGTACCTAAGTCAGAGCCAAACCTAGTAGCAATGGAACCAGCCCCTACAATGAACCAAATATTCTTACCAAATACAGAAAGAGCAAAGATATACCCTGACAGCCCCAGAGTCCACTTGAGAAAGTGGAGAGGACAAAAAAAACCAGGTAAGGTCCACTTCAAGGCAGTGAAAAAGGGCATGGGAAGTAAAACTGTTATGCCCTCCGTACCTTACACCCTTGGCAGCCAGACCATGAAAGATCCTGAGAGATGGGCACACTAACAGTCATTACAAACCGGAATGTCAAGCACAGTGTGTTGGTCCTCTCTAGGCAGCTTTTGCCCACCATGGACGTGCAGAAATTGCACTTTTTTGGCAGCCTCTTGCATCACCTCTTGTTCCTAGAGCTGTGAAAGAATGGGACACCCTGGCATGCCTCAGCTGGGAGGATGATGCTCCACTAGCCTCCCCAGGCAGTTTTCTCCCCAGGTGCTTATGAAACCTTGGGGATCACCAAGAGACCTGTGAACTCATGAGCCTCTATGCAGGAGCCTCCCAGCTTGCCTGGCTCATCTGGACTTCCTTATCCCACACCCCACCCTGCTCACAGCTCTTGGCCCCACATCGGGGCTGATGTAGACAGCCACCATGATGATCATTTGATTTCTCTTGTTATCAAGTTGGCAATTAACAAAAGAGCTGATGATTACTATATTGACTGACTGTGGGATCTCTTTTTCTATCTGCACTATCTCAGCTGGGGAAGGGAAGGCAGAAGGGTGGGTTAGTGGTATTTATTTATCTCTACGCCATGTTTTGTGTTTGTGTTGCCAGGGGAAGCAAAGGGTGATAATGGCCTGGCAGCCCTTGGACATCCAATTTCCCTTATCAGGCCACTGAATAGAAAAGAGGCCCCAGGCCACATTAATTAACAGATACCAATCAGCTGTCACGTGCTGTGTGTGCAAGGTCTGAGGGGAGCAGTGGGTGGGAGGGAAGAATCAATACACCACTGGGGAGGAGTGCCAGAGGGAACAGCTAAAGAGGAGTCCAGGCTACTGGAGAGAAGAGCTGTAAATTCAGCTCCATGACTGTGAGACTGATTCCTGTACAGCACAGTCTGTTGTCCACACAGCCCTGATGAATCCCACCTCTTGCTTGGGCTGGGAGGTGGGTGCCTTGTCCTTTATCTCACCCTTCTGCCCCTTATGCCCTGCTCTCAGAACTGTGCTGCTCTGGAATGCAGCACTCCTGACAGTCCAAGTGCAGGCTGCTGCAGCTCCAGTGCTTCGGATCCACAGCTCTGCCTGC
The DNA here is from genome assembly GCF_001522545.3 of Parus major. Taxonomy (NCBI): domain Eukaryota; kingdom Metazoa; phylum Chordata; class Aves; order Passeriformes; family Paridae; genus Parus; species Parus major. The sequence goes on along the minus strand of NC_031774.1, from coordinate 39,803,596 downwards.
TGCACATGGAACTGATGAGGTTAGCCCTGAGATCAGAGGTGCACAGCCACTCTTTAGAACTTGACAGCTCTCCTTTGGTCACCCCTCACCTAGCTCTGACCACGGAGGTAAGTCCAGCATTTAGGCTGCTGCCTTAAGTCCATTTTCTGGATCAGTCACATGCTCTTTCTGCAGCTTCATTCCACATCTGGATTACAAAAGGCTTTAGGCCATTGCCTCACTGCAGTCTGCCAACAACACCTCTTAAAGACTGAGACACAGTCACATAGTAGAGTGAGAGAATCCAGGAGAAGCATGGCTCATACTTTTCTGCTACAGAATAAAGTAGAAAAATTGATTTAACTCTAGAAGTAGCCTGAACACAGCAGCTCTATCAATTGCCCTTTCCCAGAGGCTGTTGTGGCAGGTAAGATCAGGAGACAGAGTATTTTACCCTTTGCCAAGAAGAACGGAAGAGCCAGCTGCAATTGCCCCACCCACCTGGGAATGCCCCTGGCCAAAAGCACTCCCAAGTAGCCAACAATTCCAGCTCCAGCAGGCGAGTGGGAAGAGAGAGCACTATGCTGTGAAGCCTGGACTTGAAATGTCTGACAGAACTGGGACCCTTTTCCTCCAGTGTTCACACATGTGGAGTGCAAGGGCTAAAAGAACTGTCCTTGAATCATTGCAGTAAAGGGGAAGCATAACTCTCTCATGTTATAAGAGTTGAAATCAGGAAAAGTAAACGTTAATCACAGCCAAAATCACCAGCTTGCTATTTTTTTATATACTGGGGAACCTCTAGTTGTGAAATTTTCTGTCATTTTACAGCACCCAGGAATTACTAGAATACAACTGCTCTGCATTCTTGAGCTGTTGAAGGCCCAGCATCCAGAAAATGCCCTTAGTGATCTGTTTCTTGCTCTTTTCTCAAGTCTGACCCTGAAAGGTGCCCAATCCACCACTGCTGCAAAAGAGAAGCCTCTGGCTCTAGCACAGAGCTGCATGAATGTTTCCTTCCTTCCCAGGTGCACCTTGAGAAAAGCTGCTTTATTTGCAATGCGACAATTTGATGTGACATTCAGGTTGTTGTTTTTTTTTTAATTTTGGGGGTTTTTTTATTATTATTTCAGTGGTTTGGCAGTGGGAGCTCCCAGAATTTAAAAAAAAAAAAAAAAGTCACATAATTTGTGGCAAGTGGAGTTCATAATCTGTTAATTTATTATCATTTCTGTCATCCTGGAGGGCCATTAGCAGAGGTAATAAAAGGAGATGTAATTATAGGATCTGAGGCCACTCCAGACACAGCTGCTGTCACTCCACTTGCCATATTTCATTCTGTACTAGTACTAATGTCTTCCTGGTGAGAACAGCACAACAGCTACCCTGGGAGAGCCTTCATCGTCACCCTTCAAGAGAAGTCTTGTCACCCTGCATCAAAGCAAGAAAAGGTGGATGTTGTTCCAAGACAATTTCCATGGGGGGAGTGTAAGTAGTGGGGAGGGGGACTCATACAGAAGGGAACAACCCCACATTGGCTAAGTGTGGCTTTTGAGCTCATGGCTAATAAGCTATTGAGCTAATAACATTTGCTAAACCCGATTAAACCATGTTTTATTGTTATCATAGGAAAGTGTGTTTAAGTTTTACTGATTTTATTTACTAATACTGTGGGGTAGAAGTTTGTGTTGGCACCTGGGATCCTTCAGGGTTGGTATGACTTTAATGTCACATCTTTCTTTACTAATTCCAGCGTGAACACAAGACAATAATATGTGACTTTTTCTCCTTTCTCCATCTTTCTCTGACCATGAGTTTACACATACAGGAAGCAATATCATGTTTTGCTCAAAATCCTTGGAAGGCAAAAATACAGAGCATAGATAATTTAGACACCTGGCAGGCTCCTGGCCCTGCCCTGCTCTGCCCCCTTGCTGCATAACTCAGTATGTTTCATACTTGTTGCAGAACTACAGAGGTTTTGTTCCATTATTATGAACTATCTTTTATTATCTTTTTTTCTCTCAGTACTGCTCTCTTATGTAACAATTCTTGAGCTCTCGCCTGTGCACAGTCTAGTTATAAAATACTGCTGCTGGTCTGAACTGTGTCAGGCTGATTACTGAGGCTGTTACTGTATTGTAGGGCCTTTGATAGGAGAGGAAAATACACAGAGAAATCTGAGACTATGGCAGGTATGTCCTGATTTCAGAAAGGAGAGGAAGAGCCCCTTTCACAGTGCAGGAGCAATCTCTGCTATACTCCTGTTCTGGGATAGTATTGTCAGGATGGAAAGCTCTGTAGGAACTCAGCACATCCCACAGCCACAAGCACGGAACTACAGCTGGGCACTCTGTGTGAACAGAAATAGCCAAGGTTAGAGGATGTACAACAGCACCTCACTGGACAGCCATAGCAGCTAATTTCATTGCATTAAAACCATTCCTGTTAACACTCCAAGTACTGGGTTAGTAGAGCAATCCAGGCTGAGTTCTCTAATCACCACTGTAACCCCACTTGTGATGAATCAGCCCCAGATGGATTCCAGCACTAGTGATGGGTATAATCCCTGCAGATATGGCAGATCTCCTGTAAGAAGGGCACCACCAAATTAACCTCTTCTCAGAAACACTGTCTCGAAAAGTTTCTTCAGACTTCATAGTCTCATCTTGCAATAATCCATATTCCATATAGCCCAGAAAACCACTAACTCTTGGGTCCCAGGAGAAACACCCTACAGAAAAAGAGGAGCAGCTACCAAAAAGCCAAAACAGGAGCAACAGGAAGAAACAAAATACATGAGAAAACTAGTCTGATCAGTTGTGTTAAGATGATTCATCAAAAAAATTAAGAACTTAAAGCCAAGAAGCAAAGCAAAACAACACAGACCCATGCAGTGGAAGACACAGCATGCAGAAAGACCTGTATCAGAACCACATACATTCTCCTGGCAAAAGGAAGGGGGACAGAAGGCAGGAGATTGCTGAAGTGAGCTGTTCGTAGTGAATATCTGGAGCAATCTGTGTAAAGCAGCCTTGTAAACCCCAAGGATATCCTCTAAATTCCCTGGCGAGCCTTCTCCACACACTAATCCAACCTATATATTTCTGGTGAAGCTGGAGAGAGACTAGAGAGAGGGGAGCATTTTCCCTTCCCAATCCAAATCTGGGAAGAGCCCAGAACTCAACACTGAGGGCCATATCTGCTCCTTCAGCCTCAGGCCACCCCACCTGCAGGTGTGGGACACTTGTTATGTCACTCAATCCCACAGACACACGCTGCATACAGTCAGTGAACCTTCCAAGGCCAGTCACACTGCCAATAAGTTGTCCTCATTATTTGTCAACAAAGAAGCCTTGAGATTCACTGGCAATAGCACATTGACTATTGCAATGGGATTTGTTCTGTGACAAATCCATTATGACAAGCTTTCCTGCGTATGGACAAGAATGCCCACTGCTGAGGGGGTGTGTATCTGCCTTGTTACTAGCAATAAAGTCCAGTCACTGCCATAATATTTATTCATCTATAAACACAACAGACCTAGGACACGTTGATGTAGTACAAAACCATGAAAGTCCACCATACCATCCCTAAGGCTGTTTCCCAAGTGATTTCACTGGGCCACTCAATGCTAGATATGACAGAGAACTTCATTGCATCATATCAAAGCCTTCTGCATAATCCCAGAGCACACACACATACAGTGATCAATTTATGCACCTCCATCATAGGCTGCACTGGAGTTTGTTACCAGTGAGAGCCCATCACTAGCAGTTTTTTGTAACAGTACTTCACCCATCACAATGGGAAAAAGCCCTGGTTGAGGCCAAAACTGATAAGCACAGAGATAAATAATAGCTCCCTTTGCTGTTCATGCTCGCACCCTTGTAATTCCCCATTTACCTGGGATGTGCTTTGCCCAGCCAATGATCACCACCAGTTCCCTGTCTGCCAGGTCACAGAGGGTTGTCAGGGCTTTGATGTCACTCTCCGGCATGGTTGGATCAGGCATGGCATAAATCTTCTCTGGCTCAGCCACCAGCAAGTGGGACACGATCTTAGTCACTGCACATTTCAAAGGAGAAGTTGTTGTATCTCTTGTGACATAAGGTGAACCCTCCTGGGATAAGACATGACTATAGAGCCCTTAGAACCTCAGTAATGGTTTTAGTCACAACAGAAAACCACACTGCAGCTACACAAGCTGTAGTGATCTGCCTGTGCCGAACCAGCCCTGCACAGGGATGACAAAAGCAGGAAGCTGCTGTAATGTTGTCAGTCATTGTCTCAGGTAGGTCCAGTGAGGGAAGAAGGAGGCAAAAAGTTGGTGGGATGTGGAAAAGTTTAAAAGAGCTATGGGTAGTATTGAAGAGAGAAATCATCATGGGACTGGTTTTGTCAACATGGCTTGGGTAAAGGAAAATATCAGAATATAACTAAATGGATTTATATAATCTCCTAGGAAAGGTCTGGTATTAAACCCTAGGTACAATGAATACAGTACCTGAGCTGTACTAGGCCTGTGTAATTACCTCTACACTAGGATCATAAGAAAAAATTCCAGCGGTGTTGGCTGATACAGGAATAGGAAGTGACAATTGCTACACTTTACACTGTACTTTTGGGAGACCAGTGAAAAGAAACACAGTGGCAGCTCCAAGGACCACAATTCAAGACCAATACGTACATGGCTTTTTAGCTGGGGGAGGGATCTGTAAGCTCAGGTAAGTGCTGCTCTCAGAATCCAGTCTCCTTTTGTATTTCTGACGGCCTCCACGGACTCGATCCAGACGAACACCTGCAGGTAAAACCAAACAAGTCCTCATGTTCCTTAGTGCCATATAAAACCTTGACATGCAAATACTAAAATTTCCTAAGTAAGATGTTCCCCACACTCCAGAGAGCTTCCTTCTCCCAAACTCTTGAGATCTCAGCTGAACCAATCAATCTCAATACTAGCTAGACTGCCTCCAGCTCTATGCATGCTGCTCTGAGCTTTATTTTATTCAAAACATTAATGAAAACAGAAATTAACCCATTCAGTCTCTTGAATCACCATAAATCTGATGGGCAGATGAAAAGCTTCAGACCTCAATGTCCTCTACATGATCCTGCTTTTAAAAAGAAAGACTTGAAATGTCAATCAAACTTGCAGTTATAAAAATAAACTCTTAGATTGTTCTTAAAAATGAGAAGTTAAATGTTCTGTGACCTCTCACTATTTATATTTGAAAAAAGTGACCTATAGCAAACAGATAATGAACTATGAATTCAACAAAGATGTTTCAGCCTTGATCAAGTAAGGCAACTGTAATAAAAGTAGAATCCAAATAAATAGAAACAACCTTGACTACAATAAAGCAATGATAAAGATGAAGTAGGGAGACACTGAAGAATTTGTTGCAGCACTTTCAAAATGCAGTGAAGCAAACTGGAAACAGCACTCTGAAAAAAATTCCCAGTGACTGGGAAATACTGCATGCAAAAAACCATAGCATCATCAACAGACCAAGAACAGCAACAAAGTTGTCTTATTAGTACAAAATACAATATTAAAAAAAAACTGTGAAAAAAACCCTACAGATATTTATGCAGTTGTCTTTTATTTCTGGGCAGCCATATGGACTCTGATAATCAGTCTGTGAAATTGAAGTAACTAAGTCTTGATGGGAGAAACAGTTTTGGAAAAAAGAAATCTTTCAAGGTAAATGTAGGAGCATTTGATTAGAATAAAGTTTTGAATTTACACTATAGAAGTACTCCCTTAAAAACACACAGGAGTTCACCTAGTCTGATCACGGGAAACAATTATGTGATACACTTACTAATCACATTGTCATTAATATTTTGCAATTATACCGCTACATAAACACAAACACCTAAAAGCAAACACTCCACATCAGTTTTGAAGTGACACTTTTTCAACAACCTGTACACCTGAAAAAATCTGCAGTCAGCTGGCAAATATTCTGCCCTAGAAGGAGGCATGCCTGTCACACTGCATTTCAGCACCGTGTTTGCTTACTCTGTCAGGGAAAAGAGAAAGCTTTTACTGTAATGCTCACACCAGCCACACCTGCACCACCTGAAACCACTACTTGCAACATCTATATCCAAATACTCTTCATGGCTAGAGCACCAAAGCAATTTGACTATCAACTGCCCATAAGCAGCAAGAATAGCAGGCCAACAACACTCAGTTGCAGCAGTCTCCCACTGAGCAGGAGCAGGAATGTGCAGGTGTGGAGACCTGCAGAGCAAGGGAACTGCTACTGCAGGTGGCTGTTATGGGAGCACAGCAGATGCTGAAGATTAAGAGAAAGGTATGAAGCTGATATAGGTGAACTCAGGTCACACTGAGTAATTTGTTTCCCCTGATCCATTTTCTATTTCTTCTTACTCTGTATAGAGAATTCAGTGATATCCCTAAGTACCACCTTTCTTTTCCATCACATGGTAGGTATTGTTTCTGAAAATGATGCCTATTGCCTCTCTATTTCCATTTCCAGTGGCAGGTAGCCTGTGGGCAAGACTCCTTCCTGGGAATCCAAACACACTTCAGAGAGCAACTTTTAAAAGGACAGCTGGGGAATCCCAAACCTGAGGTTATCTAGGGAGGTCCCTGAGAAACAGCAGTAATAACATCCTGGATGAAGCAGGAAATTTTCATTTCTGTCCATGATTTCTTTCCCTCTATAAATGTGCCCTGGTTTCTTAAGAAATAAGACTCTATTCCATGGTTTACAGTATGAATGATACCTGCCTATAATATAAGCCTATAATATAAGCCAGGAGAGGAGGAAGGGACACAAAATTCTGGAACTGCCGGTAAACCAAACAACCAGATATGAAAATTAAAAGGGTCAGGAATACACTTCCTGATAATATTGGAGGATAATAGGGCGATCCAGAACAGGGTGCCAAGACTTCAGGACTGATCCACATCTTCCCAGGACTTTCCCACGTAAGGATCATAGGTGGGTGCATTCCCTCACACCAGTGGTCAGGGGGAGGGAAAGAAGGAGATGCCGTTCTCAGCTGGCAGAAAGCAGCACACAGCCCTCCAGGATGCTTTTTGCTGTGCAGTTTGCTAAGCAGCAGGGAGGGGGAACTAGGAGGAATAGGGAGGAAATGGGAGAAGGAGCCTGTTTCCTCCTTCCAAGGTGAATGCCATCCTCCAGTGCTTGGCAGAGGGATGGCTGCACAGGTTGCAGCAGTATTAGGGACCCTCAATCAGATTATAAGGACACAAGGGACTTAAGTGCATTAAAAAAAGATAAGAAAGACGCAGAGAGATTTACCCTCCATCCCTCCTTCCCCCACCAAGCAGATAGAGGTCTGTTTGCCCAAGGACTTCAGCTTGTTAATTCTGAACAACTGTTTGTCCTCCTCTTGTTCCCCTTCCTGTGCGACACTCCTTGAGGCAAACATTTTCAATCATCACTTGCAGAGCCACAACTCTACCCTGTCATCACTCCAGCCGCAGAGCTGGTGAACAGGCTGAGCCCACACAGCACATCCCAGCTCCAGCTGCTGAGTGCAGTGACCCACAGGTACTGCAGTAAACAAAAGCATTTCAACCCTCTGAGTCCCTGACTGTGACACTCCAGACATAAGCATCATGGTAAAATCCTTTTTCTAAAGATCTGAAGTCTAATGGGTCATACCTAGATAGAAGGAAAGGGCATGGCCAAAAATCAGTACTGTGGTATCTAGGTACTTGGGTTAATGCCTGCTGCTCTGCTTGATTTCCTCTGTGGTTGATTTTAAGACAGGCAGGCTGGTTACAGTGCAGCTCTGAGAGGGACACTAAAGGAAAGACGTTAAAATGGAGTGGGGAGGTGTGGTGGGTGAGGTCAGAGAAGCAGCATGAAGGAAACCACTGAGCAGAGAAGAAATAGAGTGGGATGTAAACTGGGATATGAATGGAAGTGAGACAGAAGTAGGAGTAGGGAGTAAGGAGTAAGGAGGAGGGAGATGAAAGAGAGAGGGCTAGAGCAAAGCTGAGGGCCATATATGCTGTAATCACAAGGGCAGGTTTCACACCACACATGCAGCCACCAGAGCATTAACTGCAAGGTGCAGCAGCCACACATGAGATTCAGCTGTCCATACTGAAGACTCACATAGGATTTGGTACTGCAGCCTCACAAGACAGCAGCAGAATAAAGCTCCTGCTCACATGAACCACAACTGGCGGGTTCAAAGGAGAGAAGACACTCATCCTACAAAAATGTCACTACCACAGGCAGTCACTCCTGGACCACTCTTAGTGTCAGCAAGGAGTTGAGATCAACAGTATGGGGCAAAGTTTGGAAAGCACCACTCCTTGATAACTTATCTTGCTGGCAGTTCCTTTAAATTAAGGCTACCTATTCTGGAAACATGTCCTCTCCTGCCATTCCCCTGTATGGCAAGAAAGTGCTGCTGTTCATTCAATTTTGTTACCTTTTGAGAGACCCTGCATGAAAGTCCTCCTCATCTGACCTAGCTATGGAGCTGAGCCTGGTGTATGCCACAGGGATTGAGTTCCAGCTCGCTGGCAGCTTGTTCTCAGCTCCCCTGCCTGCCCAAGGCCCCTCTGACCTTGCAGGGAGGAGGGCAGGGCCAGGACTTGTGCAGAACTTCTCAGCTCAGCATCCTGCCTGGGGCAGGAATGTCAGTTTTCTAAGTGTCCTGTGGGTGCCACTCGTGTTCCAAGCACTCTTGCAGAGAGGTCTGTGCCAGCACCAAGCCTCTGCAGTGGGAGAGCTGATCTGCTGATTGTTCAAGCTCCCTGCATTTCTCTGACATGCCCCTTGGAGAGACGTCTGCCCGACAACTTTGGGATCAGATGTCCCCTTACTGACTTGATAACATCAGGCCTTGGGGTTTTTTTCTTAATGGAAGTAAAATAATTCCATCTTTTTTTAAAAGCTGGACCCAGGCCGAGACTGTTGGAGGTAAAAATAGCCGAGTATGCAGAGGCGACAGCACACAGAGTCAGGTTTAGTTTCTCTTTTATTTTCTGGGGACTAAAAATACTCTTAAAAGCTCTGTGAAGCTGAGCCCTAGCCAGTGGGAAATGCAGTCAAGGCCCAATATCAGCTGTCGTGTCAAATTACCAGCTTCGCCTCACTTTCCATCGAGTCCTATCACATGCCCAGGGATTGATAGGAACAGAAAGATCTATCTTGCCAAAAGAGCTACCAGAGGAGCCAAGCACAGGGTCTGCATGGTACAATATGTGTCTAGACCAAGAAGGATGCAACCAAAGGGAGCACAGGGCAAGTGCTGGCCAGGAAGCAAAAGGGCTGCTTTTGCTGAGCTCCCTGATACACTAGCCAGGTCCTGTGTCCACTGCCCACCTAATCCTTGAGCTGCAGTTTCCACACTGCTTGCTCTCCCAGGGTCTGAGCTGGGGTGCTGCTCTGTAGCTAGCAGAGCACCTGTCTCCAGGAGCTGCAGTCTAAAGCATGTGGATTGGTACTGGCCAAGGAAGCTGGAATGGATAGGCTTGGAGAATGGAAGAGCAGAGAAGAAAGGAAGGGAGAAGGGTTGTATTCAAAGTGTCTCCTACAAAATTTCTCTCTTCCTTTCTGCTCTGAACTTCAGAAGAGATGACAGCATGTGGTAATGGGATGAATGAGCCAGGAGGAAGTCTATCAAGGAAACAGCAGAGATGATCATTAAAAGTCAGGCCTGCCAGGATGGAGAAAGAAATAGACTATAGGAAAAAGCATCTCGGCCAAACAGGAATGGAGAGGCTACAAACTGACTGGGCTTTCTTTTGTTACTCAGATTCCAGCTTGGGAATGAGAAAAGATCCCTTTATACTATCAGGCTCTAACGCTGTGGCAAAAAGAGGCCAGCTCCTAGAGAGTCTTCTGGTAGGGGACTGATGCAATTACCCAACTCATCTGAAATACAGGAAAGCAACTTGAGGGTCACAAATCAGCACTGCCAGAAGAACCCAGTGACTAGACTGGTGCAGGTTAACAAGCCTGGAAATTACACTTGGAAAGAGAGGATGAAGAAATATCCTGGGGATGAGGAGAAGTAGAGATGAAAATCCATCTCCTGTGTTACAAGAGCCTACAGAGAAATTAGATCAGTTCAAGAAGGATACTGCAACTTCTTCCACCTTTGATGGTTACATGGTTATGTTAGTCAGGTAGGAAAGTTTCTTCACTGTCTGGCTGACTGAAGAGTCCCTGGACTTAGACTGGTTAGCCCTGTGATACCTGATGGTACCTGGTCCTAGAGGCTCTCACATGCCTTGGAGCAGTGACACAAGGTGTCAGCTCCTCACACACAGAAACACAAGCAGCATGTCCCAAACGGGTGGTCCAAAGCATAGAGAGTCAGGTGAAACCCACAGAGCTTGCAAACCAGTCCTTCTCTGCCAATGCCAGCTGCATGGCTGCCAGCTCTGCAGGGCTGTCTGCAGCACCAGCCACTGCTGTCTCTCAAATGCACAGCTTTCTTCCCATGCTGAGCCCCTCTCACTTTGCTCACCCCACTTTGCTCCCTCTGGAAACTCAGGAATTAACAAGGGCTTCAATGGCAAATGGGAATAAAGAATACCTCAGTACTTTGTTCTCTGCAACAACTCTCTGTAATAAGCCCCACACCCACATATTCACCCTGTGTCCATGGTCCATGCAAACGTTCTCCTTTGACTGCTTCCCCTCCCAGCCCTCCAAACATTCTGAAGCAGGTCAGCAGCTCTATTGGTTATGTCACCCATGGCCACAGTGCCTGCACAGCAGTGGGCTGAGGGGCACTGTGCAAAAGGAACTAGGAAAAGACCAAGGTTGTCTTTCACAACAGGACCTAAAAGATGACTAAGCCTCAGCCCCACTGACTTTCCCAGAGTTAGAACTCAGAAATAAAGCCCCAAAGCAGTGTTTGCTGCCTAGAGGAACTGGAAGCTCTAGGTGTGATTTAACTCACCTTACTTTAGACTTTGATAGCTCCCTTCTGTGCATCTGGGCTCCCTTGACAGGCAACAGAGAAAAAGGCACCTCCACATTCAGTTTGCTGGCCAGACACTTGACGTGGCCAGACCATGACAGATACTTCTCTTCACTGACTACCAAGAGAAACCCTGTGGGGTGAAACCAGTGCTATCTCTAGTCCAGTTTTTTGTCTCAGTGTATTACAGTGAAGCAGATTTTGGAACTGGTAGAAGAGTACAAGCACGGATCAAGAACAACAATTTTTGGTATGTGACAAAATGGAGAGGCCCCCAGCGCTACATGGAAAGAGGTCTACTTGTGATGGAGATCCACAGAGGCAAGGGAGTTAGACTCACCAGCACAGTATGCTCTGCTTTGGCCAGCCTCTTACAGCAACTCTGCTTGAGCCTTGAAGCATCTCCTCAAGTTCTCACCTCAGCAGTGGCTCTTCTAATGCTAAGAACTACCGTCCATTTCTTACTGAATTCTAAAATTGGAACAGCGGTGCCAGGAAGTTCTTACTAAAGACCCTATCAGGATACCCTGCAGGTCAAGAGCTGGCACGATCTTCAAAGGTGAGTCAGGGAAAGGGATTGAGAATCTCAGCAGAGCTGAGTCACTGGTGCACTCAGGTTATCAGAGGCACATGACTAAAGTTACTGTAGAGCAGTGGGGGCGTATATTCAGTCCCATCCCATTCCTGCTTACCTTGAAGAATATTACCTGCTGTGTTGTCAAAACTACCTAAAAGCTTCTAGGAAAACTGCTGGGTTCTAAAAATCCCAGGATGGTTGTTGCCGTTTTTATCTGCTTCCTATTTTCCTTATGTTTTAGAAGAGTACTAAGCATAGTTTTGGTGACTGAATACACAAAGTATTTATTATAAACCTATGCAGAGGTAATGCCTCTCTGAAGCCACCTAGATGTATATTGATGGAACCTGGACTTCAAAGTTTGAAAGAATGGACATGTATTTAGGTGTGGTAAGAACCACAAAATTCAAAATGAATGGGAGGAACCAAATTAAACAGATTCATAATCCATTAGATAAGGGAGAAAGTGTAGGGATGATACTGGATGTGCCATTCTTATGTCCAGAAAACAGATACCAAGTGCACTCAGCCCAGTGTGCAATTTGTGAGCAGTCCATCTGCTGGAAGCCTCCTCTTTGGAGGATTACCATCAACCTGCCAAAGGCAGCACATGCTCTCTGTCACAACTCAGCTCCAGCCACATTGCAAATGCTCAATTTATGCCTTGGAAAATAGTTGGGTGTGGAAGATAGAGTCATCAAGATGCCACTCACTGCTCCTAGAGATCCTGTTTCAAATGACAGGGGGTTGCCTGTCTGTTTTTAAACACAAAGATATTTTAGAGAAGGAAAAATCATTTTTTCATTCTATTTTTTCATTTGGATACCTCCAGTAGTGATATTTCTGGCAGCGGCTGGAGGCAGAATACTCTATAAATACAAAGCCATTAAATGGCACACAGCAGCAACCTGATCGGGGCTACCTTTTAATTTCCTGACATGAGCTGGCCACTAACCCAATTACCCAGGGTCCCCGGAGGAGCCCTCATCCTTCCCAGGAAACACAAAGCAAGAACCCAAGCATATTGCAGGGATATCAGCTGAGCTTTCACTGAAATCAAATATCTTTTTGTGAACCCATGGTCTGGAAGCAGGGATGGGGGCAGGAGGGAGAGGCTGCTGGAAACACTTTGCTCCATTGAGAGATTCTTTCACTTGAAAACAGAAATTAAACACTCTCCATTTGGTTACATTGCTGAAAAGGAGCTCTGCTGTTGATTCAGTTATCTGGATTTTACAGAAGATGAAAGCTAAGTTGTAAGTGGAAGTGGCTTGAAATCACCAGTGCTTGGAACCCCTTGCTCAGATACTAGATGTCTGCATCAAATTTACAACATCACACACCCAAGTCTGTCCAGGATGACAGATTTGATTCCCTGTGAAAAATTTATGACATCAGCAGCTGGTAGGATAAACCAAAGAGTTAGGAATAAACACCAGGCCAATTCCTGCCCTGAGAACAGGGTTTCCTAATCAGACAGGGTCTTGAAGAGGAGATGGATTTAAGAGATAGCTGCTACTGAAATTTGGAGATTATAGTCTCACCATCTCGGTAGCAGGGATCACCTCCAGTATCCACAGAGATGCAGGCACTTAGGTAACACAAGGGTTACCAGGTTATTGCAAGCTTCTGGGAGGCAGGGTGTTGACAAAGACACCAGAGAGAGGAAGGAAACAGGAACAATTAATGGGAAGATGAGCTGAATGAACTTTGTGGCTCTCTTCTGTAGACTTCTCTTGCCTGTTTCACTGCCTGGTGCTGCAGTGCCAGTATCCACACATTCCAGCAAGCTTTACTTCAGAAATAATGTTATATAGGAGACCAAGATCTTGGGAGATTTTTAGCAAAGAATTTGGGTTCTCTGTTGAATTTTAATGTTTTCTAGCATTTCTTATCTAAATGCAATAGAAGCAAAGGAACAAAGCCTGGGAAAGGAATGGTTGTACCTGGGCTTACTACAGCATAACAGTTTTGGGAAGAGAGTCATGCAGATAAGATAAATCACACATCTTTACTGGATAATTGCATAACTTTCTTGCTGTTAAAAAGCCTCCTTTTTCTGCATCCAGATCAAGACTACATATTCTTCTACCTTCCTTCCTACTATCTGTAGACTTCACCCTCATCACACAAGGCTGATTCTTGAGAGCCAGGAGGCTAGGCCTGAGGACAACTTACCTTCAAAAACATTCAGAGTGGGGTAAAACACCTCATACAGGGCAGGTTTCCTATCCCAGGAATCCTCACTCCTGATTTTAGCACATGCAGTGCATGTACTCCTGCAGACTCCTGTCTTCTACTTTCTGAGATAAGGTATACCTGGTCTATCACAGGACACATCCCCAGGGTCCTTTCAGTCTTTGCCCTCCTTCGTGGAAGCCAACCAGTGATGTCTGCAAGGAACTGGGCAGAAGCAACTCATACATCTCAGAAAGTTGTACTTGGAACTCAGTCATGGGTGGGACTCTGAGGAGACAAGTCTCAGCACTGGCAGGGAACAGAGGACAACTTCAGCAACATAATATACATTACTCCTACTAAGAAGGAAAACAAGACTCAAAGGCTGGGGGAATAATCAATGCCATTTCAATGCCTGGATGAGATTTTTTTACAGACATTTTCTTTGCTGTGTGATTTTCTGCTGTGATGTGACACAATTGCCTGTGCATGCACTTCATGAAAAGCATTTTGTGACCCAGCTTTGCTTCCTTTTCGGAACTGTTTATGCTCCATTTGGGTCTCTGCAGATGTGCCAGCACAGAACAAGGAACAACACAGCTTAAGAAACAACACAATTCTTTGAAGAAAAAGTTCTGCAGGGCTTCCACAAGAGAAAGGACCAAATACCTAGAGAATAGCCAGTCTGTTCTCTTTGGTGTGGTATGGTTTGATATGTCTCATACTGCCTCTCCTCCACTTGCCTGTCTGTCATTTCCTGCCAAAGATGAGTTCTGTAATGAGAGGCTTTGATGTTTCATTGCAATTCACCTGTTATCCCCATGCCTCTTCTGATGATCTCAGAACCTTTCTCTTTTATGGGCAGCACTGCATTTCTGCAACAAGGTTTTGGTAGCAGGAGACTGCAGGGGTGGTTTCTGTGAGAAGATGCCAGAAACTGCCCCTGTGTCCACTCCAGACAGCTCCAAAATGGACCCACCACTGCCCAAAGCTCTGCAGTGCTGGTGGTACCTCTGAGATAACACATACAAGAAAGGGCAAAAGAAGCTGAGAGAGAGGCATGAGAAAATACAGAAAAAACAGCCCTACAGATACCAAGGTCAGAGAAGAGGAGGTGCCCCAGGTTCTGGAGGACCTGGGGTGCCCCAGGTTCAGAGAGGCAGTAGAGGTGTGGAGGGCAAAGTTGTGACGTCATGCTTAACCAGCTAACCAATGTCCAAAATGAAACCTCTGTGCCCACATACACAAGCCTCATGTCATCTGAAATTACATGTGCCTCTTGAAGACAAACAAATTACTGTAGAACAGAAAGGTTATGGGTGGCTAGAGTGTGAATAGCAAGGGTATATTCTTCCTAAAACTGGCAAAGTATACTGAGTTTTTAAGAGTTATGAGCAGCCAAACTGCTGAAATTTCCCTGCCTATTATTCCAGAAATCCAGGAAGATCTAGATCTACTATGTAGAGCCCAGAGATGAAGAACTACACTTAGTCATTATAGGCACAGGACAGACAGTGACGAGAGCAAAGAGAGGCAATGGGGTGGACAAATTCTGGGATTCCCAGCTCTGAACAATGCCTCTCCACTGCAAGTTGCAGGGCACACTTTTCCTGCACTGGCCATCCCCCCATGCCAGACATATCATCTTCTCCATTTGGGGTGAGCAGTATCACTGGTAGCTCAGGTTTCCTGCATTTTTGCAGAGCAGAGGGCATGCAATTCTGCTGGACAAAGCTGTGAACATGCCCATCTCCACTGCCTGCAGACTGGTGGTTCAGCAAGGCAAAGAGCAGCAGAGCACAGATTTTCTAGGGACAGCGTGTCCCTACATGAACACTGGGATTGGAGTCTTCTGGAATGCCGGACTTCAGATTCAGCAGGTTCCTATATGAGCCTGCTAGGGCTAATTAATGCTCCCTGGGGGCACACTCCAGATGGAAGGGGAAAGTAAGAGACAGGCAGCCAGACAGGCCAACACTTCAGACATCTGAGCCAGTTGGGCTCCACGGGCAGAGCTTTCTGCTTGCCACTTTTCCCAGTGAGTCTTGCCTGCTCTGCAGCATCACGCCAGGAGAACCTGAGACAGCAAAGCTCTGGTGTCCGTGCAGTTCCCTTGTTGCAATACATTGATCAGAGCTCTCTTAAAGAAAGTGGCCTGGATATCTGAGACACCTATTGATTGCTCCATTGGCTCTCTTCCTGCCCTGATCCTCATTCACTCGGCATTGCCTGAATAACCTGCACATTTATGTTAGGGCCAGTTTCCCCGGATCTTAAAGGGCTACATTCACAGATATTGCCTAGCTGCAGCTTATGTAGGGAGATGTCTGGTGACCCTTATATGCAGTCCCCCAAGGGGAGGATCCAAGTCTCTCGGCAGCATCAAGCTGAGCATTTCAAGTGTAAAGCCGACCTTGAAGTTGTGGTTATTTGTGCTGATGCCGTCTGCTTGAAGAACAAGGTTAACGCCACATGCCCAGCAGGCAGGAGGTAGCATGTACCTCATGTATGGCAATAATAATCAGGAAAATGAGAAGAAATCATGAAGCCCTTAACTAGTTACTAATGGAATATCATATTTTTCTTGAGCAAAAGGGTAGATTCTTTACCCAGAAACATCCCCACTAACTTACAAGCCCAGTGGCTTGCTCAAGGTCATCAAGGAGAAAACTGTGTGGAGAAGAACTGACTTCTGGATCTTGCCTTTAACCAAAAGACTGCTTTTCTCCAAATTTTTGATAATCAAGCAGGACAAAGAACATGGCTTAGGAATCTTCTGCCATGCATAAACCCAGGGATGATGAGAGAGATGTACCAAGGCAAAGTAGGAAGGGGAGCTATTAAAAGGAAAAATAATCACAGCCCAAATATCAAGAGACATCTTGTCCTAATGAGAGTTTGGAGACTGCAGAATAGGCTCTCTGGGGAAACCAAGACATCAGGGATTTTTAAAAACAGTTAAACTACCAAAATGGTACAGTTGGGAACACTCGTGCCTTGGCAGAGAAAAGGGATGGATGAGCTAATAGGATGACAGATCAGAGATGGAAAAGACCAATGAACCTTTTCTAATCTGAAGTCCCTTGTCAATTCTGCATTTTGAGCAATACAAACAACAATGGATTTGTTCTTTCTAGAAACTAGTGGCTCTGTGGAGACCAAATAGTGTAACACCATTTTTCTCCCTTCTTGGATTTGGCTTTTAAAGATATGTATTGATTGAATTCTGTATACTAATACTCTGTGCTTCCACCAAGCTTCACATAAAGTTAACTAATTGGTCCTCACAATTCTTTTGCAAGGCAAAGCATTATAACCCTTATTTCTCAGCCTGGGATACTGAGCAAAAGAAAGAAAAAAAGATGCCTGTCCAATATCACTTGACCACTTTCTGTTATGACACAGTACCCCTATTTTCAGATTGCTAGGGTAGCCTCCTCTGCTCTTGCTGATAATATCATGTGCTCTTGTATCCCACTGCTATCAATAAATCTTTATGCTGTATTTTCCACAGCTTTAAATATTATGGGCAGGATCACAGATAGACTAACATCAATAGCAAACCACCCTTCCCCAGTGACTTTAATGATGCTTGATCAATCCCTATATAAATAACTAAATACACTTCAGCACAAAAAGAGCCATAGAGTCAAATTTCAGTTTGCCATGAGTAGTATCCCACAGGGTCTGGGAGTTCAGGCACAGCATGGTGTGAGTGAATTTACACTGCTTTCCAGACTAACTCTGGTCTGGATGGAGTTAACTGTTTTCACAGAACTTGGAGGCTAAGACATAAAACCCTTCACAGGACCCTGCTCTGAACAGTGCTGAACTCCCAGAAGCAGAGATGCCCTGACCACACAGTCAGCACAGCAGCACTGGCTCCTGTGACTGTTTCCCCAGCTGCCAGCTCCAAAAGGCACGACTGCTCAGAAGCAGGACAGCACAGACACTGGCAGCCAGCAAGCCTGAACTTGTGCTGCTGCTCTGCAGAATGACTGGAGACACTACAGGCATTTAAGGTTGTTTTATGGGATTCATATGAATAGGCTGCAGTGCATGAACAACCTGCACTGAAGCCAGTGTCACCAGTGTATATTTGTTTTAGTGGGTAAGAGCATACATCCCCTCTCTGAACTACCACATGAAGAGAAGCAGGTTTCCAGTGGTCTCTAACTACAAAGTAGGTGCCTCCCTCCCAGTAGGAGATCAAGACCACCTCTACACCTAGGTCAGGAAGGGCCAAATTACAGAAGTTTGCATCTCCTCCCCTTGGTAACTGGTATGCTGTAGAAGGAAGATATTTAACCACAGAAACTACACATCCATCAAAGAAAAAAACAGATTTAATGTCTCATCTACATTTTTAACAACACTGGCTGCCATCAACCTGCATCTCAAGAAATGAGAGAGCTCTAGTGAGAAGCAATACACACTCAACTGACATTGCACAATTTATTACCAGCTGCTGTGATGTCATGACCTGGAAGAAAGTTGTATGCTGGCATCTTGGATCCAGCATACAGGACTCGTGCATAACCACAGCCAGCAGCTGTTTCTTGTGGTTAAGCTGAGAGGACCTCACTCCACTGGTATAGCCATGCAGAGTGTTATGTGCAGTGCTCCTTCTTCCTTCCCCTCCTCCCCTCACTGCCTTTCCCAGAGGGACCCAAGGGAAACAAACCTTTAAAGTCAATCCATAAGAATGTGTTTAATTGCCACTGAATTCCCTGTGGTTCCTCATGAATGGACAAGGATTGAAAAGGGGGGTGTGGGAGGAAAAACAGTACAGGAGAGAAGCTGAACACTGCTTAAAGAGCACTGAACAGATCAATATGCTGAGCAAAACACAGGCTGAGTATGCAGGGCAGGGGACCCACAGCTCCAAGACAAACCTATGCTACCAACCATCTTCAGAAAGTCTCCTGAGTGGCAATAAAGGCATATTGCACACTGTGCCACAGCTCTGCATTAACTCCATCCTTCCCTTATGATGAGCTGCCAACTCAGTCATGATCATGAAAGAGCCTCTCCTCCTCAACACCGAAAAATTACTAGGGTGCAAGAAGAGAAACACCCTCCAGCCCAGCATTCCTTTGGGAAAGGGAAGTCTGGAACCACCAGTTTCCAGTTATTTGTCAAATTTGCAAGTGCTAGAAATAATATCTGAGCATGAGAGCACTGACTAGAACCGTTCTCCTCTCTGGACTGACCTCTTGGTCGCTGCTCATCCTGACTCTGACAAAGCCTGTAGAAAGATACATTCAGGAACACAAAGGGGGCAAGCATGTAGCTAGCCTGGGAGATTCTGCAAGGTCTGGAATCCCAGGCATTCTTGGCACAGAGAAAAACTCTCATCTGACTCTGTCTTACCTTCTTTTAGCATCCCCACTTTGAGGCATTTCATGAAGCGACAGGCCTGACAGGACTTGCGCCTCCGTTTCGTGATCTCACACTCATTGGTGGCCGGGCAGCTGTATTCAATATTCCCTGTAATCAAACACAGAGATGGTCACCCAGGAATCATGTTCTCCCCGTGGATCCAGGGACAGGCTGCAGTGCCCAGATATTCCCACCACCATCAGTCTGTAAATGCTGCATGTTTGCTCATTCACTTACACATCCTCTGAGACTTTACCCTGCTGACCTAGCCAAGGGGATGACTGCAGTGCTGGGCTTTCAGGTATGTGTCTTCCAGGCATGTTGTCATCCCTTGTGCTGCACCCCTTGCAACTTGGCCTGTTCCCTGAAGTCCAGGGATAAGAGTGGGAGCAGTTCAGACATTACTAGTATTTCCTTTGCTGACAGTCTTGCTCCATGTCTGTGGGGTAGATGTCATCTGCCCTTCTTTGTCCTGCTTGGGGAACCAGGGAGCTTACAAGACTTGCAATTTCCCCCTAATTCCACCCCATTCCTCTCACTACTACTCATCTGCCCCCAAACGCAGTTTGTCAGCAAGAGCAGAGCGTGCTGCACAAGTTGCTTCCATTCAGGCTATATTTCGTCATTGTGCAGCATCTGAATTTCAATAGCCAGCCATGTATCAACATTCTCAAAGAGCTGGAAATTGAAATTCAAGATAGATCTCAAGGTAATAAACAAATTCCTGTTCTAGACACAGAACATTACAGACCCGTGAGCATGGTGATCTGATCTCATGATCATATACTTGCTGTGCCCCACACAGGAAGGAACAGAACCAGAACAAACCTGGAAAAAACTCAGACACAGTCTCACTTTGGGAGGTTTTGCCTTTGTTAGAATGCCAACCTTTCTCACCAAAGCCAGGATCAGAGCTCTGGAGAGATGCAAGATTTTTATTTTATTTTTTGTTTGTTTTGTGGTCCAAAAGCTGAAAATTTGCCCCCTAACACAGAGACACCACAGTAAGGGCACTGAGCCTTTATAGCAGTGGCAGACAGTGACAGCTCTCATTTGGAAGCTGAAGGTCCCTCTGCAGTGTCAAGCAGATCCCCAAGCTTCTGCATGACTCTACTCCCTGGATCCTTTGACAAGCATGGTACTGGGAAGAGCCTACAAAACCTACATCATGACTAAATGGGAGAGGGTCAGAGGACATGAAGGTGCTAGTTGCCAAACACACACTGTGTGCAGCCTGAACAAGCAGTTCTCTAACACACATCTGTA
The DNA here is from genome assembly GCF_001522545.3 of Parus major. Lineage (NCBI taxonomy): Eukaryota > Metazoa > Chordata > Aves > Passeriformes > Paridae > Parus > Parus major. The sequence continues at coordinate 39,783,255 of NC_031774.1, read as the reverse complement.
CTGGGATCATGATTGCTAAAGAAGAGGCTAAGCATTGGGAGTTTTATATCAGGCCCAAAATCACATTGTGCACAGCAGAGATTGAGAGCCACAGCTGGGCACAATCCCTGCCATTACTGCAGAAAGCAGGGGCATCACCAGGGAAGGCACAATCAGCATTACACAAGCAGAACTCAACCAGAAAAAACTGTCATTTCCAAAAGTTTACCAGAGTTCTCAGATTTTTTCTTTTCCTTTTTTTCTTTTCTTTTCTTTTTTTTTTTTTTTTTTTTTTTTTTTTTTTTTTTTTTTTTTTTTTTTTTTTTTTTTGGTGTCTCAATTTCTTTTATGGGTCCTGGGGCTGGCTGCCAGCACAGTGAGTTGCTCACAGCTCCCTGTAATTTCTGTAAGTGCCCTGTGATAAAGTGATGAGATTAACTCATCGAAATTCCAACAGCCTCCCAGTGGCTGGCAGTCACACCACCAGCCCAGCTGCCAGCACAGGGGCCTCAGAGAGAGCTTCCCTTCACTGCAGCAGCTGGGGATGCTGCAAGGTCCTGCAGAAGACTATCAGCACACAAAGGTGTACACAGACATGCACAACTCTGTATGCAACAACAGAATGTGAGTCAAGTCTCTATGTGTCATAAACCATAGATTATGTGCCCCAGAAGGAAGGTGCAAAGAAGGGACAATTAAATAGACAAGGCCTTGCTTTCAGCTGTTGCTTATTAGAGGGATTTTCTTTACTTAGAAAATATTTACATTTGATCTGAAAAAAATGGTAGAACCTCACTGATGCCATGGCACAAGATTTACCTAAAAAATGGCCTCAAAAATCAAGTGGTAGGTGAACAGATCAGAGTCTGGATTTCTTCTAAGCCTTCATATATTGCCTTGGAGGGCAAATCACTCCCTCTTCATGTCCATGCTCATCTGAAAAATGAAATGAACACTAAACCTACCTTCTGGAGAGACTGAGAGTCTTTATTCATTAAGGTGTAACTGTACTTTAAAGTCTTTAGATGAGAGATGCTACAAAACAGCAAAGGACTATTAAAGTGATAGAACATGTTTTTTTTTTATGCTGGAGAACTGCAAAAGTACCCTATTTTCTGCAAAATTAGACCTCTGACTATTAAATAGCTTGGAACATAATTTCTATTGCACATATAATAGGAGCACCTCAAAATTGCGCACCAAAATTCGGTCATTCAAGAGACCCTGTATTCACCCTACCTCTCTGGAACAGGATGGACTTGGAAGACAAGAATGCCTCCCTGAGCTTGGGGAGCATAGTAAAGTCCCACCCATCTCCTGCTTAAATTAGGGACAGGGTCCTCAGGGGAACTGAGCTTGAAATCAGTACAGCACTGAGGACACAAGCTACTCCCTGCTTCCTGATTCTACCTTTCTAGAAATCCTTTCTGCAAGGAAACTCATGAAAGACTAGATAAAAATAACCAAGAAATTCCTTAAATAATTTTCAGCTTCTGATTGCTAAAAAGCCCATCTTGCTTTTTCTCGTTTCTTCTTCATTGCCATTCACTTCAATTAGTCTTTCTAACTGAGGTATCATAGCTCAAGTCCTGGTGTGAGGAGAGGTACTTTGTGAAAATCAGATGAAAATCTCTCCATGATCTGCATAAGGTAAGAAAGGATATTTTTTAAGCCTCAGCTTTCAAAGGAAAGGATTCAAATGATGCTAGGTGGAAAATGGAATACATATAGGTGTATCACCAGAACTGCTTGACTCCTTAGGGTGGCACACCTGACTCCTGTTCAAAAAAGAGGGCTTGGACATTTCACAAAACCTCACTCAAATCAGCCTCCTGCTTGTACAAGCATGCAGGACAGGGGTTTGGGGGCTCCCTACTGGCAGCAAGTTTGTCTATGAGGTTTCAGACATAGAAATATTTTAAAGAACTTCCACAGAAAAGGTCCTTCTGCACAGAGCTTGCTGTACAAATGTACTGAGGCAAACAGAAAACACTAGACTAATAGAGCTGAGGTTGCACTGAAGATGTTTTTTCTTAAATTCAAGTGATAGATCTGTGAATAATAATCAGCTGTCAAGCACTAGATCATGAAATACTGCACTTTCCCTGGGTAAGCTTTAGAAATTTTTTTGAAAGCTGTGAACTCCCACCTGAAATGTAGCAGGCACTTTTCTGAGAAGGACAGAAGGACAGGACAGTGCCTGGCTGATGTGGCTGCTACTGCAGGGATATAAAACCTCCTTTGTGCATTTGGATTGTAACGCTCTTCTGCTCAGTAAAAACTCTGTCAACTGCTCCTCTTCCTGGGAGCCACTCTAAGCACCACAACAACAACCAGAAAGCCCTAGAAGACTTTATTACAAGCCTGTTATAAACCCGTACAAGTCTTCTGAGCTGCATTATCCACCTCTCAAGCTCCTTATTGGTGTAAAGGCATCCCAACACAGCAGTTCTGCTGCTACACTCACTGAGTTCGAAGCTTGCAAGACTCAAGCTGGAAATCCACAGGCGCAGGCACCTTGCCTAACACACAACTTTCCTATCCAGAAGATGATGGTAAATGTGTCTCTTTTCTTGGAATCTCCAATGTTTTGTTGAGCTTTAAGCTTTTTTTTAAAAATAATAATGGGTCATTTTAGAAATAGCCTTTATTTTCATCATTTGAAGATGAAAAATAGATGCAAGGTAGTCATAGTCATGAGTATATTTAATAATAAAGGACTCGTATCATTACATAACATTGTTGTTTGTTAATACTCAAAGTAGGCAAAACCACCTACTAGTTGTGACAATTAATGAACAAATGACAATGACAATATATTTGACTGATAATGCTCTACCTGCTGAGCAAACTATTAAGAGAAGGAACAGACTTTGATTGAGAATTTCTATCCTGTAAAAAATCCAGTATTTGCCTTTGTCTAAATTTGGATGAAAGGATTAGGTAGGATTTCTGTGGAACAGAAATTAAAAAAGCTTTTATTTATAAACATCCCAAACTATCTTATATGTAACACACTCACTCCTTTACATTCAGCTAATATGAAATCTTTTGTTTCAAATCAGACCTCTCTTGAGTACCAATAGCAGGACATTTAAACACGTCTGAAATTCAGATCCTCTTCTATTTGCACTAGGTTGCACATTCCACAGTATTCATAGTCAGGTGAGGAAAATGCAAGCTGCCACTAGAATATAATCCCGTGAAACAGTACAGTGATAGGGAAACAGGTTAAAATTTTGTCAGACAGCCTAGCTGACTGAAAATGCTTCAGGCCAGTTTAGGTTTTCTGACTGCCTCAAAGTATGGTAAGTCCAATCCTGGGGTTCAAAATACTATGTTCAGAGGGAAAGACCTGCAGCCCAAAGTTCTCTCAACTCACCTCAGGTGTTCACTTTTCTATGTCAAGCATTGCCAACATTGCAAAGTGGAAATGACACACAGGTTTACGGGCCTCAATCCTTATTCTATGTAACACAAGGTAAGAAAGGACAGAAGTGTTGACACTCCCCCATAATCTGTGGGACAGGTTAAGGTGTGTTGGGTGATCCTGTCTTCCTGTCCTAGTTCAGGAAAACCAAACACTCCATTTCAGCTAGAAGGGAATAAATGGTTTGGATTTTCCTGCTTTCTTTTTTTTCTCCTATCATCAAAATTTTTCTTGGGAAAATCTGACTTGGTAAAAATTCCACTTTTCTTTGGAAAAAGCCTACTGACAGAAAACTCCCACACAGCAATACCAGTGACCTCAGAGACAATCAACCATGTCGATGCTGGCTCTCAGTCTATCATCATTTGAATGTCCCATCATTTGAAAAACAGCAGCCCTTGTGCTGTTCATGACACCCTGGCCTCACCTGGCCTCGTGAGAAAGTGAGCTGCAAGTAAGTCATATTGCTTAGAGGTCTGCAGCTTGGATGCCCATTCTTCCTGCTGCGGCTACAGCGGCAGAGGGAGTTCAAAGGCCATTGCAAGATGCTCCTACCTCAAGATATGCAGGTTTTATGTGAGCTAATGCAGCTAAAAAACCCTAATAGGCATGGGGTAATTTGTAGCAGGGGAGGGGGGGATAGTTGGAAGGGGGACTTCTTGTGAAGGTCTGCTTCATGATCAGGGGTATCTGGATAGGGCTGCAGTTGTTTAGGAACTCAGCACAGATTTAGACCCATTTTATGGCAGCATGCACATGTAAAGCCAGCAAAGTAAATACAGTCATAGTATTCATTAGTTTTTCACCTGTCAATACTCAAGCAAAGAGAAGTGAAGTGGCTTGTCCAAGACCACAAAAGCCTGATGATAAATTTACCTATTTAATCTCTTGAGCATCTGGGAAATCCTGGGGTTATTGCTCCATCTTGGTGCTCAAACCACTGAGTCAATGCCACTCCCACATTCTGAATCATGGCAAGATTTTGGTACTAGGATACTGGGAAAGCAATTATATAACATACACATCTGCATGCTTTCTGCAAAGGCTACATTGATGTTAGGCAGCCTGGATGAAGATGCTTTCACTTTGTTAAATGCTTAAAACAGCTACTGAATAGAGTTATGGGATAAACACCTTTTGGAAATGCTCTTGCCATTCATCTTCTCTTTTATGTGATACTCAAATCCTTTTCTCCTGCACACCTAGGGCTACAGTTGGATATCATGCCCACAGCAGCAGAGCTGTGGGAACAGTGTGTTTTTTTGACTCAACCAAACTCTGCAGACCTATTTGCTGCCTGCTTCCCTGCACTCAGCCTTCAGCTTCATAGCTGAAATTGCTCACCCTCAGGCACAGCACACTTGACTCTCACACTCTTAGGAATAAAAGCATTTTGGTACCTCAGTTGCCAGCCCAAGCTGATGACAGGGTGAGAGAAATTTTCACTTACTCCTTTCCCCCCGCCCCCACCCCTCCCCGTCTGCTGCATGTTAACAGGCAATCAATTGGGGAACCACAGAGAGAAAGAATATGGCTAGGGAAAGGAAGACGGAGGGAAGCACTCTCCCCTCTTGGGATTCAGTCAGCTGGCATATTACCTGGCTGATACAGGCTCCGTGTACTGCTACCATGCATCATTTTCTTTTGATTATCTCTGAAAACTCTTCAGAAGTTCCTATGTTTTTTTCTCCTTCTCAAGGACTCTTCTGCTCTGACACAGAGGTCCTCCAGTATCATTCCCATGAAGGGGTAATTAACTGGTCTCTTCCTGTATTAGGAGACCCCAGGACTTTGCTTCTGAGTGCTACCCTGTCCCTGCTTTAGCACCTGAATGTGCCTAAAAGAAACACTAGGAAGGGTTCCAAGGGCTGGAGAAGGGAAGGAGTCAGTGCTGACAGAAATGCAAGTAAAATTCACATTCAATCACAGAGATTCAGCAATGACAAATTACAGAAACCCTGCCAGGGAACAGGCCAATTCCCTAAGGACAGCCATGGCATAATAAAGAAAGGAATTATCAGTGAGGCAGAGTAATTATTTCCACAGCTGGATTTCCACATTAAGGAAAGATATCTAAAATCTATGAAAACAAGATAGATATAGTGACTTTTGTGGAGACCTGGGATAAACTGCACCCTGTACCATTCAAGAGTTGAACATCCCCAGCAACAGTGTAATCAGATCCATTCAATTAACAAAGTGAGTGGTCTTTCCACACTTGCATTTGTTTCATTTCACAGGAGGCAAGGAAAGTATTGATGTGGTGGACTAACCCCAGCCAACAGCCAAGTACATGCACAGCTGCCTGCTCACTGTAGACCTGCCTTCAGTCAGCACACCGTACTTGGGCAAACCCAATAGACTTCCCACTGAAAGATGAATGATCCTGTTCTTCTTCCAGCTAGTGGAGGAAATAAAGGGGGTATCTGTACATCCCAGCATGTTTGTTCACATGGGGTATGGGTATGTAAGTATACCCAAACATCCACGGATATTGGAGATTGTTTGGATGCACTCCTGCTTTTGATTATATTGTAGCTGCACATGTGCACATCTGCAAACACTTTTGGCAGTCAGGACACAGCCATACTCCTCATACCTGAATTGTACATGAAGGAGCAACTCACAGCAATTCATCTACATGTGCATGCATTGAGGTTTTCAAAATCTCCTGAGGAATTGCTCATCCTTAGTGAGACTGACAAAAAATTCATCTTCTTCACTGCCTATTTTTTTTATCTTCAAAGAATCTGCATCTTAATGAAAAAGGTTGGTAAAACTCGAAAAGAAGAAAAAGACTGACTCTCACAAAAGTTCTCTGTCCAGATTTGTGCTGAGGTTTGTATTAAGTTCATGGCTACATATCAGGACTGGTAGGACAAAGAATTTCTCTACTCTTGTAATGCTGGAGCTTTCACCTTAAGGTGCAGATATGTCTACATACATTCCATCTCTTGACAGAGGCACCTACCCTTCAAATGGGCCTTAAAACACAATTAGAACGCAAAGCATTTCCTTTCCAGGCCTTACTCCACTAGATGCCACATTCTCATAGTATCAGTGCCACTAGCAGAGGCAGGAAGATCCTCTAGTCCAGATACCCAGATCTGGTAGCCAATCAGGCAAGGAACTTGGCAAAGGTTCCTATCATCACATAGCCTAACTCCATGTCCACATTGGTTTGGAAGGACCAGAACTGAGCAAGAAGAAAGAAGCAGCATACAAAAGGATGGAGAGTTAGGTGCATTAAATACATTCTCCCTTTCCCCCCTTTATATGACACTGCAGTCTCAGTAATGTCTGGGGCCATGTCCCTTTATCTCTATGGAGTGAATGCCTCAGTTTCCATTCCTTCCCACCATACCTTGAATAGTCCTCTTGAAGAAGGCTTTGCATGCCTCACAGGAAGCCACGCCGTAGTGGTACCCAGAAGCAATGTCCCCACACACCAGGCACAGCCGCTTGGGGATTGCGTTGAGCATGTACTCGCACTTGGTGGGTGAGTCCTCCATGATGGCGCTGGCGCAGTCGTCGTAACGCTTCCGGCAGGACCCGCCGCCGATCCCCGTGCCATTGAACATGGGTGGCGAGTCTAGGCCATTGGGGTGGCCGCCCATGGCGATGCCGTAGCCACCGCTAGCGTCGGAGGAGCCGCTTGGGCTGTGGTGGCTGATGGCGTCGATGCCAGAAGATGGGCTGGAGGGCTCGGTCTTGATGAAGGACCCACAGCTGGAGGAGAGGTGCCGCTCCTCCGTGGCCATTCTGCCGAGCAGCCTGCAGGGAGAGAGCAAAGGCACTCAGCAATCGCCTTTATGGAAAGAACTTTACCAGCTTTTCAAGCTCTTCATATTTATTTTAGTCACAGATAGTCTTATTCTTTATAAAAGTGTTCAGTCTTTTCTTGGAAGACTGCTAAATTTTATGATATTTATAGCAATGAGTTTCAGGGATTACTTGCGCGGTGTATGAACAAACAAATCCCATTTTTATTTGCCTATAATGTATTTTCAGCCTGTCAGACTCCCTGAACATTTCCCAACTCTCCTTCTCAGGAAATGTAGTTTTGCCATGTTCTCCTCGTTCAGCTCTTCATTATCTATATGATGGCTCTTCATGCAGGAGTTTTTGCAGATCTCTTATCTGCTTCATCATCCATCTCAGAACTTCCTCTAGTCTGGCTATTTCTGTTCAGTCCAGAACAAAGTTCAATGAGCCAGCTCCTCAGCAGCACGAAACTGGCACCGCTCCATCACTTCTCCAGCTGAAGGTCTGGACAGTAGTCAAGAAAAAGGCACGCCATCAATTACCTAGTGATGTTACAATATTTTCTATGTTATTTTCAGTCTACATATTATGTAATTCCTTCCACTGTTTGCTTTTTTTACCCTCTTTAAATGAAAATCGAAATTGCTACCATTTCTTCAACAAATACTACCAGGAAGTTACTTACTGCAACACTCGATCTTATTCCTGAGTTGCTACAGTTAATTTAGAATCCATTAAGATGTATGAAAAAATCAAATTAATCCTTCTGGTGTGCAATGTTTTGCAATTGTCAACAGTGCATTTCATCTGCCACTATGCTGTGCAGTCCAGACACCCAGCTTTACTAGGATCCTCTGGAGCTCTTCAGTCTTCCTTGGTAATTTGATTTCATCTGCAGTCTCATTGTTCACCCACTTCCCAGATCATTAATACATGGATCAAACACACAATACTGATCTTTGTGGGTGATGCATGTTAACCTTTATCATGCTGAAAATTGACTTCTCTTTTCTGAGTTGGGTACGTCTAGCCCTTCTTTTTGTCTCTGACACCTTTTAATTGATAATAGTATTAACCTGAGAGGTTAAATTTTCCCTTCAGCAAGCCAATTTGTCAAGGGCTTTAAGAGAAACTAAACATGCATTTTCCTGATGACACGGCCAAAGAATTCTGAGTGACTGGAGATGCTTGACTTTTCTTCTTATAAGCTCTGCTTGTTTAAAGTTACCACACCATGGTCATGTGGGTAATTTCTATTTCTATTTCAGTTTCAGCCTATTTACCTGGTATTTGTGGCAACTCCTTCTGCCAAGAGATCAAATCCATCAGGGGACAGGACAAAACATTCTGTGACTCAGCAAGGCTGGAGTGCACACTTTTAAATATCACATCTGTGTGTCTGTTGATAGGAATATAGATGTTTGATATGCAGCAAATTCACAGTCCTGCATCCTTATGATCTCATTTGACCTAAGTATCTCCTAATTTTCCCTTCTCTGTTTCATCCTCAAAGTTTGACCTCATCTCCTATCTCTGGGATCGATCAGCCAAGTTTGTTTTTTGGCAAGACTGTTGACCTTGAGAATATGGGCAGGCATCTCACGTTCCTCAGCTGCTCTGCCTGGTGTTACTTGAGAGGAATCCAGGGTTTGGGCCCTCTCAGAGACAGTGTGATGAGTTGATAAATGCCCATGCTTTGCCCAGAGGGCCACAATGAACTAGAGGTCATGGAGCAGTTACAGAAATTGCTGCAGGCGCATTCATCTCTATTCCCACAGGGCACCTGGACATATTGCAGATCTTCTGGTGTAACGACAGCTGACTGTGTGAAGGAAGATGAAACTTTGCTAGCTGAGACTAGATCTTAGCATCTCACAGCAAAGCTGAAACCTGCTGTGCAGGCTCTGGAACCTCCCCATACCTGAGAACTGCATCTGTGGTAAAGAAATTAAGATCACTGGGCACAGCAACATGAGATAAAGGTTAAAATCGAAGGCAAAGCAACCATAAAGCACTGTTCTGCACTGTGGAACTCCATGGTAAGAGAAGCTGGAGTTGTAATTTTTAAGGCAGACAGAGGAAAACACTATGAAACAGGAATGACAAGGAGATGAGCTGTACTGGTAGGTTCCATCAGTGGAGCCCAAATCCCAACTTCTGTTTCTTAAATAGTCCAACATTCATGGATGACTTCAAGAGTGCTTACTGAGGTATTTTCCTTCAGTGGAGAAAGAACAAAAAATAAAAACAGAAAATAAAAAAAAAAAAAATTAAAAAAAAAAAAAAAAAAGGAAAAAAACCACAAAAACCTGAGGAAATAAGGAGTCTTCCTTCCCCAAGGCATGCAAACAGTGAGTGTTTGATGGTGAATCAGGAAACAAGCCCCCTACGTCCTTATAGATGAGGACCCTCCTGTTCCCTTCCAGCAGGCAGCAGTACATAGCGAGTTCTGGTTGGATGTGAACGCATGCTTGAGAGCAAAAGCCCTTAACACCAAGATAGATCAAAGATTACAGCTAAGGTGACTCCAGCCATTCCAGAGCATGTGCTTTTCTTTTCTGGCCTCTGACTTTCTGCAAGTCTCATGGAAACCCTGTGCTGATTTTTAAACAGTCAGAGTGTCCCCTGGCAATGAGATACAACATCTTGAACTTCAAGAAGAACAGCTAAATGTGTTTTGCAAAGAGTTCAAAGTGATGAACAGCCATTTTGCTTGGCTCTAGTTACCTTAATAGGAATGTAAAAGGAGAGAGACTTGATCCAACTCTCCTCTGTGCTGGCACAGGAAACTCCGTTACTATTTCTGTGCCCATGTAACAGGCTTAGAGGTTCTAAACATTTCGTTCTTTTCACCTTTCCTCATCATAGGTCATTCCTTCTAATCCCTTTAGCATCTTTGTGGTCCTTCACTGGATTTGTTCCAACTTCCCTGGATCTCTGTTGCAGCAAGGTGCCCTGAACTGCACAGTGCAATGCTGCAGCACTACAGGGGAGAGTCACTCTGGAAAGCACACAGCCAGGAAGACATATGGACCAACTGAACAGTAGCTTTGCCAGACATCAGGTTGCACATCAGCTCACAAAATTTGATAGCCTGTCTCATTGGGACCTCTCTGAACATAAGCTGCTTTTGCCACTGTGCTCTGCACAACATGAAATTTGGAGATTCTCCTTGTTCCAAAGTAGATCCAGTATCATCTTTGAACTGGACAGTGCTAATTATTGCTTGTTTTACCAAAGCCTGCTCTCAATCCTCATTTTTTCAGCCTAGCTCTTTTCTATGCTGATTTTTTTTTAGTATCTTTTGGTTCTGTCAACTGTAAATTTGAGAGTGATCACTTTTAGGTTACTTCCAGGTCACTGATGAGTATTTACAGTCAAAACACTGTTCTTTTGGACACCATCTTTGCAGAAGGATAAAGAATATCTCTAACCCTTCTGTTTACACTGTCATTTAATCCATGATTCATTTCACAGGATTTGTATCAAAACCAATTTGATCTAATTTCCCTAATAAGATTTTGCACAGCTTTGTGTCAAAAGCCCATGCATGATCCAGAGTCAGTCTATTCACTGTATTCCTTTTGCCCACTAATTATCTAATTGCATCAAGAAAGGTTATTGTCTGCTGTACTCCTCTTTGATAAACCCACTGCTGTTTATCACTAACAATGCTGTTAGCCTTTATGTGCTTGTAACTGCCCTCAGACAAGTGTGCTCTGACCTCAGTGATTCTGGATGTAAACACACAGGTTTAGACAAGCCAAGGTCCAAATCTGTGCTTTAGGTCTTTATCCATTAGTGTTCTCCCCTTTGGGCAGCAATGTTGGGTAATGTTACAAGTTTCCTCAATTCTCCAGCCCTTCATCTTTTGTTATTTCTCTGCAATGGCTGCCATTAAAGGCTTATGAGTTTAATGATCTTTTGAGAATAACAGCAAAAATAAGAGAGGGAAAGATTGCTAGATGGGAAGGAACAGAAAGGGACAGAAGACTAGAGTTATAAAATTAAGGCAGTAGTGCCCATGATTTTCATTCTTTCAAACATCAAGGATTACAAGTTTGGGATTGATGCAGGCAAGGCTATTTTATTGCACATCCTTCGGGGTTATTTTTGCCTGGAATAGTAATTTGTAGTTACATTCACCTCTTTACCCCACTTCTGGATCTGGAAATTACAATAATTCAGTAGTCTTTATGTATAAATGAGAAAAAAAATGTCCACCACTCACACCTGTTTAGCAGGACAGCCAAAATACCCAGCTTTGTAACAGATGGTAACTTCTCCCCGCCAGGGGAACTTTTTATCAGCTAAAGGTATACACAATTCAGTAACTTAATACCATCTGAACATTGAAGAGCTCATGCAAACCTAAGTACTTGACCTTCTACACTCTCCAAATGGCATTCACTATTCCAAAACTGGATCAAAAAAAGTTTAGTGACAACACTGCTGAGCTTCCTTAGTGGCTGAAACCTCATCTTCAACAGGAAATGCAAGGATAGATTCAGTTCTATACTCCAGTTTCCCGAAGAAAGTTAATGAATGGACATATGTTCTGCCATGTAGTCCAGTCCCTTCACCAGTATTTTCTGATTTAGTCATAAAGTCACCAACTCAGCATGTTGGGGATTTCCAACAGCAAGACTGAAATTATCATTAAAATGGGTACTGAAATGTGACTATAGAACTAGTATCAGCTGATGGAGGGGAAAAAGAGAAAATACTCAGGCCCTCCTTAGGAAAAAAAAAATCTTCCCTATTCTGGGCACAAGGAGAAATGTAAAAGGTCAGAAATGGGCTTTTTTTTGTGGGTGGCTCTCACACTGGATATAGATTCCAGACAGAATGAAATCTTGATTTTCTGAAGTTCCATAAAGTGGAAAACCATGCAGGTAAGATGCCTGTACAGCTTGTAACTTCCAGGTGCCATATGGCTGTACTTGTGGAACTGCACTTCAGTCCTGAAGTCTTCACAGTAGACTGAAGTTATACTGACAAAACCTGAGAAGTCTGCCAGTATAAAGCTGCTCACTTCAGGCATGAGCTTGTGACAAAAGCACATTTTGGACTGCACAGAAATTTTAAAACCAGTCATAGAAGACGAAAGTAGTTTTAATCTGCAGAAACACCAATGATAAAACATCCATTCTCTTCTCTGGTACAGACCTATTTCTGCTATTGGTATTTGTCAGTTCAGATCACACAAACTTGCATTGCATATGTACATGGGATGTGCACATCATGGGCAACACAGATTCTGTGTCTTGTTGTGGGCCACATGAGAGAGCTTTGCAATCCACAGTGGACTGAAAAACAATGTAGGTCATCTTCTCAAACACTGGCTGCAACTCCAACAAGCCAAATTTTGTCAGGTGTTTTTTTTAGATACAGAAGACAGAAATAAATAATGTTTCCCAAGTGTCAGGCTAGATGTGACAGCTGCAATAACAGCCAGTGTAATTTTAGGTCACTTATGCCAAGAGTTAATGTCATAGAGCTGAGCCACACCTGTTGGTCGACCTGCTTTTACCATGGACAGCTCACAAACACGCTCCCACCTTTGCCTCACCGAGAACACCCACCAAAGTGCTAGGGAGGAAAGGGATCAGCACCCACACTGGTTTCTCATGCTCTTTTACTCCATATGGACTTCAAATGAGAGAGCCATCATTTAGAGACCTTATCTACACTGACAGCTTTTCTCCATTCAACAGTCCAAGAATAATGCCAATGTGCCATTTTACTGCTGTACAGTGGATAACTGTGGGTAACTCAGTTGTATCAGGATTCTTTTCTGGGCTTATTCTATCATACAGGAACATGCTCTGTTCCCAGGACAAACTTAATTTCTCTCTGAGAATAGGCAAGAGCTTGGGTAGAACCAGCATGATGGACGTGATCATAAACATAAATATACCAGTGCATGGGCTTTAGAGAGTTTTTGTTTCAATCACAGTATTTTTCATTGCTATAAAGTGCAAGAGTCAGAACTCAGCTCGATTTAACTACTTTTCTCTGGAGTGCAGATCTGATTTCTAAGAGTTTTGCCATGTTTCCTAGCGATGCCTCCCTTTGGCTCGCATGGGTTATGCTCCTATTCTGTAGAGTGTGGCTAACCCCAGACAGCCAGTTGTCAAGGCATTTGTCCATAACATGCCTCCCCAACACTACATACTTGTCTTTGGACAAGCTAGTGCTCACATTCTGGCTCTTATACAAATAGTACTTGCTTGTCTAATGCCCAGTAGATATTTTATCCCTTTGACCCATTGCATAACCAGCGCCCAGTTACATATCAGTAGATCTTCTCTAGCCCAAGTTAGCTCATGCTGAAAAAAGCTCCCACATCAAACTGTCTGGAGGCTGCTTAATAAATAAAAAAGGCTCTCGTGGGCAGAAGACATTATGGATTTCCTACTAGCCTTCATCCCTCTCCTAATTACTGTAATTTCTCTTCACCCTTACGACAATGGTCTTGTTAGTAAATGGTAAAAAGTGTTACACAGACGAAGTGACAATTAATCTGGAGGTGTGACACATATTATCAGTTCACTCTGTTATTAAATAACACACTGCTTTTTGAAGGTCCCTTGCCCTCTTGGTGTACTAAATGGCACTTCCCCCAGAGTGAATTGCTTTAGCACTTGAGCTAATGCTTCTTGCTTATACTTATTGTTGATACCACAGCAAAACAAGGACAGGGTTGACTTGCTGTTCACTATTCATCCAAGTTCTACCACCACCCTTTTCCCCCAACATTATCATTCTGTGTTTCACATTTCCACTTACCCCACTATTTCTACATTCACAGCAGTTCAACTACTTTGCCTGCACACAGCAAAACTGCAACTCAATCCCTGCTGAAATACTCAGTTAAACCTTCATTTCTTCTTGAGTGTCTTTCTTTATACTCTGCCTATCTAGAGCACTTATAATCTATATCTCCCTAAGCACCTTCAGTGTCCTTTAGACACTGGTGAATGAGACCCACATACAGGAGGCTCAGTAGAGCACATTTCAAACACTTATACATCAGAATTTTGCTTCCACCTTCTCAGAAGAGCATGGAAAGGGAACTTCTAGCTAACTGCCATTCATATCACACTTACTTCTGCATTGCAGCCTGATCCAATATCTCATCTCTCAGAGACCTTTGACTCAGTATCCTCTCAGTATTTCTAAGAGAAAACTGCTACTGGTACAAATTTTTCAGTCTGCATTTCCTTGCATTTCAAGATACTCATTGAAGACATCCCCTTCAACCTTGCCTACAATTCATGGTGAACAGGGCATGAAAAAAGAGAGACCCAGAGGAATTGCTTAATTTTTCTTAGTGTTTGAGGAAGGAGTTAGGATGGGACATACATATCAAAGACATCACCCTAGAAACAAATGTGCAAAGAGATTTCGTAATTGACATTTCTTTAGGAAGACTAGCTTACTGAAAAGGAGGAGTTTGGGTTTATCGAGACAAAATATGAACTCAAATGTTATTCAACTTGGATGGATTAAAAAACTTTCTGGGTTTGAGCTGGTAATACTTTCTGGGAAGGTTTCTGTTTCTTATGCTTCAACAACACAGTGTAATGGGATTCTTCCACCTTCTCCCACCCTGGCCAACAGAATCCACACAGATTAGACAGGCTTTGCCTAGATTCCACCTGTAGCTCTCAGACAAATCTATAACTAAGTGCCTCATCATTAGAACATTTCTCAAAACCTGACAGATCTTGAAAAACTAACTGAAATTAGTTTCACATAAATTACAGCATAGGAAATAACAAAGGACAATTAGTGCTTTTCAACTTGATTTTTTTTTTAACCCTACCTCTCCAGAAAGGATTTCTAAGATGATACAATGGTAAAGCAAGGTGACTGTGAGTAACTGCAGACCTTTTCTGCTAATGAATACCACAGGTGGAAGGAGAAAAGGTCACATATGGAAACAGTGGTTTCCTTCTGCACACCTTACACTGCTGTAACATACAGGATTATCCTTAGCTACCTATTTAGAATAACCTCAAGGTTCAGTTTTGCTGAGTCTCTAAACTCCACCTTTGGTAAGTACTTAGCAGACCTCTTAGCACACACTGCATATATTAAGTAGGCAGCTGTGTCTGACCCAAATTCCAGTTTCTAACCCCCACAACTTACTGTAAATCTGTTTCATTCATCCATCTTGCTGAGTGTCCCCATTTCCTTTGACTGACAAAGCAGCTTCCTGTCCACTCAAGTCCGACCCTACCTGAGGCCCCACAATGTTCTGCATTCTTACTTGCCTGAACCAAGAGATGAGATCAACAAACTGCTCATTAGATAGAAACTGTATAGCAGAATAAACACATTGTTTTGGCCAATACCCTGCAAAACTTTCATATTCCTTTCTCTAGATTAAAAAAAAATAATAACCCAACCAAACAAAACCCGCCTAAAAATCTCAGTTCAGACAAAACAAATTTTGGAGCAAAATACTTTTTAATTACTTCAATTTTCCTCATAAATTGGCATTTGTAGAAAAAATTAACTAAATGTGATTACAAAAACCCACAAAAATAATCCTCTTGTCACCATTAATAGATTATTTTCTCATCTCATGAAGTTTTCACTTTTCTCTCTTACTGTTTCTGAGTATGAACGGAACGCAAGCTTGCAAGCTCTTTAACCTGAGTTTCTCTTCCTCTTCCATTCTTCAGCATCCCTGCAAATGGCTAAGCAGAAGCTAACACACAGACATAGCAAAGCAGACAGGCTGCCAGACACCAGCAAAGAAGCTGTACAGCTGCTTCTACACTTTCATATAGTACCTTCCTGAGATAACTTTAAATGTTACATAACTTCATTCTGTAGGGTATCTGTGTACAGGAGGAATGCATGAAGTTACTGTGCAAATACACACAACCCCCTTCTCCCACATCTCTCCTTTCCTCATCATGTGCATGCACCTAGATACCATTCCAGTAGCTTTGCTACAGAAGCCAAACTATGACTTCATACTTCCTGATCATCACCGTAAGTGGTCAGATCTTTATAGCAAACACACTGCAGTAAAGCAAAAACAATCAAAAACCACCGCCTAACTGAGCCACATCATCTGCAGTCTGCACCTTGAGGCACACTCCTGTCCCTATCAGAGCATGGGAGGAGGACCTCACATGGTTTTACATATGTCTGCAATCTGTCCCATCCCATATTTAAGAACAGCTTGTTCTCCCTCCAGAGGTCTGGAACCCTTTGCTGATGCAACCAGGAGGGGGCCCACCCTCTTCAAAGCAGGGACCCAAAAAGAAGCAAATTTCAGCAACTGACAGCCTGGTGTGACCCAACTGAAACCAGCCCACCCTGACGGCATGTCCTCCCCGCTGCGCTTGTTCCCTTTGCCCTTGGAATGCTATCACTTGTTATCACGCTGACTTCTCCAGATGGGGCATTTTGGCTATTGATCTGATAAATAAACAGCCTGCTCGCTCGATCAAAATGTTATTTTGCATTTCAATTACTGTTCGCTAATGCAACCTTCATCCCGCCAAGAGTGCTGCTGGCAATGACACTCGACCTGGCACAGGCGTTTGCAAGCAAATTCGGCAGCACCCGCTGCAAGCACCTAACGGGATTACCAACCTCCATTAGATGTGAAGAGAGATGGACAGACAGTGGTGGGCTGAAGGGGAACAGACACACGCAGAACAGAAGGTGTGAGCAACCCGGACAAGAGGTAGACAGAGGCAACAAGACAGCTTTACCAGATATTTTGACAGTGAGAGAGATCTTGAAAGCTAAAGATTTTCCCTCCAGTGAGCAATCCCAACAGCTCATAGCAGATAGACTGAGCTCTCTGTGTGTGAGCCATGCAAGAGTTCAGAGCAATGGGAAATAAAAATCAATGTCTGGTGACAAGCCAGCAGTGAGCACTGCAACCCATCAGGGCAAACAGGGTCAATTCAAAAGCAAGTTCTGAAGCCTAGCTCCACCAGGGTTCAGCAGGCCCTAGAGGTACACACAGCATTCTGCATCTAAACTTGCAGGAAGGAAACCCTCTTAATCCTTGCTGGATTCTTCTGGGAAATATGACTGCCTCTGGAGAATCCAGTGGTGGTACATGAAGAAAGGGGAATCCAGAGGTGTTGCTAAAATCTCTGGTAGGTGTTGATGTCTATTCATTCAGCACTCTGTTTACATCAGGGAATCCTGTGCCAAATCCACAGACTGGTTTCACTCAAACCCTGTCTACAATAAGAAACACAACACAAATACTAAGTCAGTGAGCAGCCACCAGCAGTGAGGTCAGGCATGACTATGTGGTTATGAGACAACTTCTAGTCCCAAACTCTTCTAGTCACATGATATACCTCACCAGGTGGCTGGTTTTGCACCAGACTCCTGCACAATGCAGAATGTACCTTATCCCTCTTTCTTTTTCCTACCTAAACTCCAAAAGGAAATGTAATAAAGTGACACAAACACCACTGCATGCAAATAGTGGTCAGTGCTTTCACCACCCCATGCACAGATTGCCTGTCTGGATTTTGGTCGCAGTTGACAAGATAATATAAGTCAAGTAAATGCACTTCTCTCAATTTCCAGAAAGCCTTTGTCAAAGATCTTTTGCCAGGCCTGGACAAATTTCTCCCATTTATAAACAGACAGCATTCAAACTGAAACTGCCAGTCATCCAGGAGTTAAAAATAAACAAACCCCTGTAACACCCTGAGATTATATAAACAAAATGCTAAGTATAACACACTGAATGAGATCAATGTGATGCATAAAGACAGGATCTATAACTCCACACACTCACACTTCATCTGCTCTGTGTGCCCAGCCTTCCAGTTCCCTCTGCCCTTGGCAAACTAAGTCAGTGTCCCACAGCCATCTCTCTCTAACCAGTCTATGCTGTAAACCTCACCCTCCTAGATCTGCCTCTGTGCCCACTCTTAGGAGCAGAGTTTTGGGAATCATTCTACATGTCCATCACCATAGGTAACCATGCCCAAACACAACCCAAGGACCCATATACATGTTGTGACTCCTAGTCACTGGCTCAGTGCTCACAACGTGGGACAGGGAAGTAGAGTGTACTCAGCCCTTAACATGCAGCCAAAATGTCTCACAGTCTAATTCCAGCCTCAACATCGATCTTAGAGACTTCAGCAAGTCACTGCAGTTCTCCAGGACACTGCTTCCCCCAGCTGACATGCTCCTGAAGGACCTACCTCTCAGGAACACCTAGAGAGTCAAACAGCAACTATGACTGAAAGAATGGAGCATGCAGATGAGTGTAGTAACCAGAACGACGGACAGACAAATTCTACCCTCACATCACGTCCTCTGCTCCAGATTAGCAGCAGAATTTGAACCTCTTTCGGCAGTACCACAGCTCTCTAGTTTGCCTGTGTAAGTAGTGTGAGTAGCTAGTGTTTTCCTGCATACAAGATAGCCAGAGGAAGAAAACAATGGCTTTGCAAATCTGTTTCTATAATACACACCAATTCTGACCTCCTCCTCCACCTCACTGTACTTTCAGCCCAGACCCCTGTGACCCAGTCAACACAATAACCTAATCTCTAATACTGCCTAATCCTATCTCCATCTCCCCACATGCTATTCCACACACCAGCTGCCTCCTGATCACACCTCCATACAACCCATTTTTCTATTCTCCTTTGCAATTATACTTCACTCCAAGATTTTCCATCAAAAATCAATTTTTATTTAAAAATGCTATTCTGTTTCATTACAGAACTAAGTCAATTTTGGCAATGTTTTTTACTGTAGAATTTCCAAAACAACTCTTAAAAATAGTACATGTTTAACTTTGTTTTGCTCCTAACACTTTGTTTAGCCTGTCATGTGTTGCCTTGTGTTGTTTGATGAACTAATCACACACTGTTTCAAGAACAAAATGAAAGAAAATGTTGGAAGTTTCTTCAAAATAATTTTTATTTGAATTTCTACTTTGTCTAAAATTTCAGGTTGCAGTCAGATTTGTGAAGAAATAACAATGTCAAACAACAAATATTCTGTGAACCAGGATTCTAATTTCCATGCAGCTCCCCTCCCTGTGTTTTCCACACAGCCCTCTTATGATTTTCTCTACTTATATGCATTCAGAAATACATATCTTCTAATGTACACAGAAATTTTTTGATGTTTCACGTTATCTTTAGCCAGGCAACATAGAGAGATTGGGACTGGGAAACAAATTGCATCTAAATCATCTGAAAAGGTGGAATTCTACATAAAAGTTCTGGAAATTCAAGAGAAACACAGAATCTGTGACATCAACTCAAAAAATGGTTATCCTGTATTACTTAGAGATTAACCATGTGTCAAGGAGCATCCTGCAGCCAGAAATCAATCCCTCTGATTTGAAAGCTGAGTGCTGTTTGTTGGAGAAACGCAGTTCCACTTTTCCATCTGGTGCCATTTAAACTTTACCCCATTCCTTCTGCATCACAATGAAATCACTGCTGGCATGTGATCAGAAGCTCTGAAACCCTGGCTGCTGATCAGTTTACAAGAATTGACCTGGACATTCTATCCACTTTGATGAGAGCCTGAATGAAACTTCTTTCTCATTCACTCATGGTAAAGAGTGCTACTTCTTAGCATCTCCGTGACCCACAAAAAATGCTTTATTTTACAGCTCACTGAGAAAAAAATGTTGGAATTGAGTACAAGTAACTTACGTGACACCTAAATCTTACCCAGAATTTTCTAGTTACAGGGGAAATAAATCAGAAGTAGTTGTTACAGTATCCTGGCTCTTCATTTAAGCCTTGATCCAACTCCTATTGAAATCAAATTGTGATTCCTATTGATCTGAACACGAACCAGACCTCAGGATCCGAAAAGTCATCTGAATGTCGAACGCTGCAGCTATCCCATGACCTTTACTGGATTTCCAGAGATTTGTTTTCTAGTGTTTAACTGCTCCTTCTCCAAACATGCTTTTATTTCAAATGTTCCTGGGAAGGGAAGGAAAGGAAGGCAAACTTTTCCCAATAGAGGACTTTCTCAGAAATTCCCACTTGCACTAACAAACACTCTTCTCCTGCCAGTCACACTGCACAGATTGCTGGCCCTACCCACACATTGCAAGTCACAGGGTAGAGTGCATCCATTCATACATCTCCATCTCCAGGTGACATCTGAGCATCTCTTGGAAGTCATGCACTGCCAGCTCTAACAGGCTTCTCCACTCTGTTCAGTTCACTCCAGAGAGGAAATTCAACAACAACAGGCTTCTTAAAAACATCTAATACGGATTTGTTTATTTCCTTGGATTCATCCTAGGCAGATAAATCAAAACTCTAAATGCCTCTGACAACTTTCCTGCTTGCAAAGAGGAGGCAAATTCTGTTCATGTTAAAGAAATCTTCTCACTTCCCACTTTCCCAGCCTGGAAATAGCATTATTCTCAAACCAGAATGAATTTAAGGAACCCAAGGTGCAAATCAAAACAGCTAAGAGTAGCCAAACTGTCTCCCATGCTGTACCAACCACCTTCACAGAGAGAACACCAGTCCACAGGGTTAATAGCACTCACTCTGTAGGAAAATTACTGCTCTTCCCAGCTACACCTGAGCTGCCTGTTCTGACTTTCTGAGGTACTGGCTGCGGTGCTGTTCACCCCTTGGCATTCACAGCATATGGTACAAAACAGGCTGAATCAGCAAGGGAGCTACAGAGACTGGATTGCAGTGCTAGGAGAGGTTGTTCCTGACTGTGCACTAAGCTGGTGAAAACATGAACTTCAATGTTAGTCCTCCTATTTTTTTGTGCATAATTTAGCTGAGGTGTTTAAGTTCTTGACAAATCTGCAAACACTTTAAAGTTCCTCTGTCCCTGCAGAACTGCTGGATAGGGTTTCAGACCATGAGCTGTTGAGAGAGTGCCTTGTAATATGCTCCTTCCAAATTAAAAAAAAATAAAAAAAAACCCTGTCAAATTTGGTACAGCAAAACATCACTCAGCTACAAGGCAAGATCCCTCCAGAGGGACTCATGGCCTGAAACCCTCCTGGAGGGAAATGCAACCAGTCTGACAAGGGACCAGATTGTAACTAGGAAACACATTTCCTACAAACCTAGAGTCTTTGATCAGTTTGGAAGACTGAAACATAAATAGGAGCTGTTTTGTCCAGGTTCAACACTGAACAGGGGAAAACGTGTTTAGCAAAAACACAGGCTTGCAAACCAGAGCCATTATTAAGGGCCTGTAGTCTTCCACCAATCCAGATAAATGAATTTTGGTCATACCTAGTTAAAAAACAGCAAGAAGGCACATTTTAAAATGCCACTTTGCATTACAATCCCCTGCTTCACATTGTGTCTGGAGAAGCCTGAGCTAAAGTAGCAGTAAAAAAGGAAGAGGAGTTATGGATTCTAGTGTATCCCATCAGAGCAGTGTTTATTCTAATCAATCAACTGAAAAAATAGTAGCTGAGAGTAATTATTAATAATCAAGTAAAATTGGATTATTTCTCTGCACTGCAGTGTTGCCTGGATGGGAAGGCTGGTATAGAAATAAAGTTCATCAGAGCAAGCTACTGAAATAAAATTGCTGACCTCAGCAAGTCATCAAAGAAGGTGGAAAAAAGGAATCTCAACTATGCATATGGTAGACTACCTATAGAGCATGAAAACTAACTAAAATAATTACTTGAAGGTGGCCCAGCAGCTGAGTTCAGGTGTTGAATCAATCCAGTTGTATGTCCAAATATATACACAGTCAGCTCCCTCTCCAAAAATGCACTTCTTGAGAGGCAGGGTCTCAAATCATCTCTCACCATGTTGTGTCCTCTGTGTAGCTGTGGTTGAGGCTGATTTTATACTCAAGCAATGCAGTTGAAACATGTATCATAAATGACCCCTCTACTGAACATTTTGTAATACACTGAAGTCAGGAGATCTGGTGTGACTCTGCCTAAACCAACCTTAACATGCCACTGCACAGAGAGGGTCACAAACACAAATACTGAGTTGAAACTACAAAAAGATGCATTTTTACTGCAAAACCAGTGGCTTAGTCAACTTCTCTCACAAACATATAGGTGCAATTATATTAGTCATTTGTGTCCAGGAGTACCTTGCCTATGCAATCAAATGGATATCTTTTAAATACTTAGCAAACACAATTTAAGAGCTTTCACTGAAAATACAAGGCAGACATGATATCAATGGACAGACTGGGTATAACCCAGTAAAGCTCTCTTCCAATAAATGGAATTGTACCAGTTAAAAAAATTAAGGTGGCAACTCCTAGAACACTGTACTCCTGGCAAGAAGAAATAGTACCCAGCTGCAAATACAATTATGCTACTGAAGGAGGCAGAACTTGGAGTTTTCTGACATCTGTGTGTGCAAGACTTCAGCCATAAAACCGAATTAACACAGCAAACATTTTGTGTTTAACAGCTTACTAATTACATTTTCAAATTAAATATTTACTCCTATCTTGAGTATTTCTACAGCACCCAAAAGAATCTGAGCTACTCCTCCATTTATTTTAACGATTTCTTAAATTAAAATAATTCTTTATTTTAAAAGGGCCGAGGAGAATCTGGAGAGTTTCTTCCCCTCCCTGTCTCCCCTCCAACTGGTTGCTCCACAACTCCCTCTACAAATCCTACAGGAATATGGGATCTGAAGAATGAAGGTTAGATATAAAACTGTAAGTGAATGTACATACCTACTCCACTTAGCCTAACAATCCCTAAGGCTGGTTTTTACATATCACCTGGAGCAAAACACCTCTTTCACTGTCCCACTGCAAAGATCAGCTGTGCTGGTCTATTTATTTCTATTTAACTTTTTTTTTTTTTTTCCCCTATATCAGGAAGGAAGGAGGAAGGAAGGAGATACACATGGTTCAGTATTTTACTTCAAGTTGGATCAGTCCTGGAAAGTTTTGATAGTGTGGATCATCTGCCAGAGCAAAAGCATACTATTACTTCTACACTGTTAGTGCCTTTAAGTGCTTTAAGCAGCAGCCCACAGAGCAGGATGAAGGAATGAGAAGAGGAAAAGATAGTTCTGGAAAAAGAGCATGTCAAGTTCTATCTGTTTGCATGGGAAGAAGGGGTTAAGCCTGCTTTGAGGTTCACTTTGTTCTCCATGGTTTGTGCAAGGCCATCAATCAATCAATCCTCTCTCTTTTCTCCTTTTTTTTTTCTGGGACCCACTACAGGAATATCATGCCCAGGATCTTGTTTAAATCCACGACTCCTCTCTGTCAAGCCAATTCTTCCAATCCTCCCCCAAGGCCCCCGTCAAGACATCCCCTCCTCCTCTCCCCGAAAAGGGGCCTTTTGAGCTCGTTTTGCTAATGTATTCTCAAACCAAATTAGGGGCTCTGACTCTCGGTGAAGTTCGTGAGTTAGTTGCCGCGATGCACTGAATTAAAGATACCATCTCGGACTCAAATCAGATTAGAGCCCACACACACACATGCAAAAGCCCACTTTCTAATCAATTTTATAAAGGGCCTTCAGCAGAGATACACTAATGGTATTGAGCTAAGATCTTTAAACTAAGTCTGCAAGAAGTCTGCGGAGATAAAACACACACTGTATTAAAGAGAAAGCTCTCCACTGTGCCCTTCCCACCAAGAACCCTGTGCACATTGGAAGCGCACCTCAAAATACAAAACAGCTCTCTCAACCTGAGACGTTCCCTCACATCCTCCTCTCCTCTTCCTTCCTCAGACCTTTAATTCCCTTCTTTTGGTCATTTCCTGTCAAACGGCTGCAGAAGGTCCCAGCACAGAGGGCAGAGGAGACAGGGGAGTTACAGAGCCATGACATGTGTTAAGAACTAGACATAATGAGAACACATGAACCCTTTTAGGCCTGTCACATGAATCTGTAAGAAGTGGGCAAGGTGAAAAATCAGTTGACCAGCTTCAGGGAGAGCTCCTACCTCAACTCAGGTGCCCTGCAGTTACACACAAGATGCTGGGCACACGCAACTGAGACGCCACAACAGCCACATCCTGAGAAGGATGTGACTAAGTGAATGCTAAAGGACTCCTTTTAGAGAGAAGCTGCTCTACGTGGCCAGCATCTCTGCATCCTTCTGTCCTCATCTCTCTGTTTAGCAGTGGAAGTTCTCATCTATGGCAGCAGGTTTCCTTCTGTGAAACCAACATTCTGATGTGAAAAATAACGTTGCATAAGACGGCACACAGGAGATTACGATGAGAAGAAGACAAAAGGGTTTATAAAAGAAGCTGCAACTAAATATTTAATAGACCACCTATTGCTCAGTCACCACTAACCAGAGAATAAGGCTATCTCTGAATCCTCTGGTTATGCCAGGTTTTCTGTGTCAGACCATGGAATAATATTCTGCTTTGTTTTAATATTTTCAGTAAAAATACCTCAAAACATTTCAAACAAATTCGAAAGCCGAATCTCAGACCCCAACATTTGTCTTTACTTGCTCTCTAGAATGCTGTTTCTAACAAAAGGACAAGAGGATTGCTTGCTAAGATAACAGAAAGTCTGTATTTAAAAAAAAAATCACTACAAAAATTGAAATTCACCAGCTTTCTCTAAGCAAAGGGACCTCAAGAGGGAACGCAGAGAACTATGACGGATATGGGTCTGACTGCTCGGCACGGAAGTCTTGCTGAGAAAATTTTTCAGAGCTCAGAGGGGCTTCCCTGAGACAGCTTCAGGACTCACACCACTGAGGAGTTCTACAATGATCATGTGCTGAGGATGACGCCACTTTTCAATGCAATTAACCTTTCCAGCCTAATGAAATGGGCCTATTGGCTGCAGTGGCAGCAAGAAGCCCCCTGACTCTGACAGGCTCCTCAGGACAGGTTATCGAGGTTGCAGAGTGTTACTGCTCCACTTCTATTTGCAGGCTGCAGCTAACTGATGCCAGACCTGAAAGGAGCAGGCAATGCCAGCCCCAGTGTTGTACTCCAACATCATATTGATCCTTGGGAGCAGGGACTTGGGTCTGTGCCCATTGATCTGCTGTGTCACAGGCAGCATTCTTCCAGGAACGTACCCTGGGCAGCAGAAGCACACAGCTGGGAGAAAGAGGAAAACATATGGACCACTCTAGGGCTGATACTACCTCGTCACTTAGAAAGAACCAGATCTGGGATGGAGCCTCAAGCTTTTGTGCTATTCTTAATCCAGCTGGGAAGACAGGCATAACAGCCCTCCCAAGGGTGGGTAACAACTGCTGTACCCTTAGGGCTGACACTTAGAGGAGTCCTTTCTAGCTGTTGAACTTTGACAACTGGTCAGGGGAGAAAAGGAGTGGTATGCAAATCTGGTTTTATGGGACATAGCCACAAACACACACTGCATGTGGAGGGAGGAAGGGAGGAATGGGTACCTTTGAGTCCTACATTAAGCCATCCTGCCAACACAGCCCATGGACATTTCAGTTCTGGAGTTCCAGGGAGCTACAAATCAGACCCACATTTACATATGACTTTAAGAGTGTCTATTGAGATTTACCCTGCAGTGTTCAGTCCACTATACTTCATTAATTTCTTATCTGCCACAGGGGTGTCACCAAACTTAAGGACTTGAAATATTAGAATCTAAATTATACCCTTAAAATTATTAAAATGGTATTAAACCCAGAAAATAATGCAAACAAAAAAAAAAAAAAAAAAGAATTTGTCTTCTGTGTCTGTTTCATGCTTTCAACCTGTGATACCAAAATTCCTTCTAACATTGAGGGGAAAAAATTTGCACTAAGAAACAAAACTACAATTATTTTCACACACCTTCCTCAGTGTCTTTTACAAATTGTTGCTATATTTTTTTTCAAATACTCAGTGTGTTTTCCAGTTTTTCAGTGTGGTAAATATATAGCAAGGATATATTCAGGACTTGGCTTCATGTCCTACATGAAACTCTAGTTCCATTTTGTACACTCACTCATTGGAAAATAAAGAAAGGAAGGAAGAGCTGTCAAGCAGCTGGTTTTAGGAGCTTTGAGATGTGTTGTCCATCCCACCTTACATGGGGAGGCTTTCTTGCTTTGTGTGTAGGCCTCATGGAACAGCAAAAACCTCCCACAGTACCTCAACATTCAAAGGCAGAGGAAACAGTGTAGGGAGACAGAACATGCCTATGAAAATACATTTTGAAAAAAATTAATTCTTATTAACATCTTTAACAATGTAGGGCTATACACATTCTGTGTGACATCCAGTAATATCTACTTCACCTAGAAGTCAGTCTGGAGCCTTCTATTACACTAGATGACAATCTTCGGATAGAAATAACTTATTTTCTTGGAACTTTTGGCTACAGGAAAGACAAGTTGAGGAAACCTAGACTTCTGCACAAGAAGGGACAACAAGAATTCTTGTATCTGACATGCTCGGTGATGTCTCAGTTCTTAAAGAGCAATTTCCTCCCCTGTCATTACAGAAACAGTTTGTCACATCTTAGCTCCAGTGAATATTTCAGGACAGCTAGAATTGAATCTAGTATGGGGAAAAGGATCTCCTACAATCCCAAACAAGCATCATACTCTCATTGCTGCATTTCAGGGTCAGTGATGGTCCCATCCTCCTGTAAAATTGAGAGTAGGCTGCTGATCAGCACCCTGTCACAAAAAGGTAAGAGCTGCCAAGGCAGCAGTCTCCATAGCGGTGAAGATACAATGTTAGTGTTTAAATCAGAGCCATTAGGTGGGGAAGGAAGGAACTAGGAAGTAGCATTTCTGTTGTGGAGACCATTACATGTTCCTTGGGTCTGAACAGAGCCATATGGTTGCAGGGAATGTAAGGCAAATAGATGGTAAACACAGATTTGTTGAAGCCTCATGGTACAGAGACTTTCAGTGCCAGCCATCCACAGGCTGCCTCCTCTGGTGTGGGTACCAAGGAAAGTTGCCTTATTAGAACTTCCTTTTAAAAGAGCCTTTGGCCATGAGGGTCCTAAATTTGACAAGCAAAGGGTGATACTGCAGAACTGTCCAGGAGACAAACCTAAGTAGTAGCTTTGCCATCGTTACTGACCTGGGAAGTAACTAAACCATCAATATTGGCTTTGGCAGGTTACAAAGCTTCCCAGAATAGCAGAGCCATATACCATTCATACTGGTAGAATTCAAACACTTTAATTCATCCAGTCTGGGGCAAAGCAACACTGCAGATTAGGAGGAGGCCTGGCTGAGCTGAGAAGTGCACCTTGAGTGGCTCTAACAGGCATGTAATGCAGTCTTGGGAAGCCAATTTCAATAGTGAGACAGAGACAATGAGAAGAAGATGGGAACCATGAGGGGCAAAGGGGATGTAGAAGAATCATTAACTCTGAAAACTCTAAAATATGTCAGAAACAGAAAAATAAGTTCCAATAACTTAAAGGCAAAAGTCTGGATCAGAGAGAGGCAGATACACCTCAAAAGGAAAAAGCCAACAGATAAGCAGGAGAAGCAAGAAAAATATTTTGTCATTTATGACTTTGGCACAGAGTATGAACAGACACAGGACACAGACACTGTGATACAGATGCTGCCAAGATTAAAAGGTCTCTGAAATTAGTGCTTATGCACACTGCAAAACACAGAGATCTCCTCACCAAGGAGGGTGGTTTTGCAGAACTACAAAATGTGCTTATCTCCAGTATCTGTGCGTGCAAATCAGGACTGGCATGTGCAATGTAACTTTATACATACTCATTTAGGAATATGCTTGGAAAGAGGCAGAGTATTATTTGCTGAAAAATCTGTGTCAAGGCAGCACTGATGCATTTGCACAGTACATAAGCTTTCATCCCTACTACAGAAATTCAAGCTAAACAGCCCAGGACAAGACCCACTTCCAGGAACTTCCTTCCCACTAAAGCAAAACTGGAAAACAAACTAATTTGTGGGATGATGACTGGGATAGGATAGGTTGTACTATTAAAGGCATTATTCTCATTATGAAAGCATTTCACTGAACCAAAGTGTTAGGCAGTGTACTATGTATTAAAGGTCTTGATCCATAAGAACTTCTATTCCAGAGACAAAATAAAAAATGGAGAATATTTTGATTCAAAATTTACAGATGGGGAAAGAAGCAGAGACTTGAAGTGTTTGCTCAGTATACCTAGGGAAGTTATAGAAGAGCTGGGATTGAAGCTTGGGCTTCAATATTTATTCCAGCTCTAGAGCATCCAGTCTCCTTAAGAAACCGAAAGTGGGAAAGCTGCCTAATCACAGGAGTTACTTTGTGGGCATCCAAGAGTAATGTATGTACTTCATTTATTGGTAGGGACATAATGCCTCAGAAAAAGATCTTTATAACAACAAAAAAACAACAACAAAAACCTGCAAAAACTTTTTTGATTTCCTCCAAAACTTCTTTTATAAGTATATTTGAACAGTTCTCAGGATTTCTTTTCCTTCATGATGTATGTTTGGTTTTGCTTCAGTTATTTTAAGAGAAAGATTTTCACTCAGAAATGACAACAATGAAAAGACATAGTTTTACTTCAGCACAGCTAGGAAAAAAAAAATCAATTTTCTCAGGCTAAAATTTTAGCACTGCCTTAGGAAGTTAGAAAAAAAACAAACCAACAAAACACTGTAGAGATAATCTCCACTCACTGGGAACATAAACCAGAGAGCAGAAGGAAGTACTGGGCAGGAAAATCATCCACTTGACTGTCTGCAAGAGAAGGAAGGAAGGAAAGAAGGAAACAGGGAAAGGTTCCTTCTTCCAGGCCAGAAAGCATTAACTCCACACTCCGTGAGCACTGCAGGATTTGGGGAGCCTGTGCTGCCATCTTCAGGGATGCTCTCACCTTTCTGTGACCCAAAATCACAAATGAAGGAAAACAAAACGGGGGACATTTCCACAAAAAATAAAGAAGAGAAAAATGAGGTATCAGATCTTCTCTTTTACCTCTGGGATTGCTGCTTGCCTGGTCATGACTAGCTCACAGAGAAACACAGAAATTAAAACTGGGAAAGCCAAATAAGTCCTGCCTAGACCATGTGCATCCCCAGGCTGCACTAAAGCTAACTAATCATTGCTGTTTCGCCCTGTCTGATTTCTCTCTCCTCTTCTAATGCAGAGTGGGATTATTCACTGAGCCTCGATGGCAGATGCTCAGTCGATGCTAACTAACCATGTCTTCTACAAAGCAATTTCAAAGAGACAGAGTGAGAGACCCTGACCCTTTCCCACAAGGGCTGAATTAAAATGAGTTAATTGTGTGCCCACAGGCTTCTCCGAGTCCTGCTTTGCAAGAATGAATCACAGGTATTCCAAAAACACATGGATCTGTTACTCTTCCTCAGACAAAACTGTGAGATTTGAGATGTTGGGATGTGTACTGCATAACAACAATGTTACATTGAAGAGGACAAACACAATTCTCATTGTTTCTGACCTAGTGGACATGTGCACATCTTAAGTCTTTTTTAAGTGCTTTCTGATATGTGCAATTCTCCTTTTTTTTTTTTTTCCTGCTACAACTCATCCCTCACTACTGTAAATTCTTTGCTTCTTCTCTTACTTCTTACCTTGTTACACATTCCTTACATTTTTCAAATTGCTTTACAGGCTTCCAGCCACAGGGCCCTCATGGGTCAAATATTACACAACAAAAACCAATCCACTAATATTGCATTTTGAAGCTGAAGATCATGTTGTTCCCTACTTACTATGCTAGGACAGGACTTTCTTTGCCAGTCAAAACACTGACTGAATGAGTACTGTATTCTCCAGATCTCTCTTGTCCTCTGGCCTCACTATCCCCACACCCTCAGCAAATACAACTCTTTCATCTTCTCAATTCATCTAAATGACAAAATAAGAAATAACATTTTTATTCAAATTAATCACCAAGTATTTGCTCCTACTTAGGTCAGGATAACTGCTGAGGGTTACAGTATAAAACAGTACTATTGTATTTTAGTAACATTAACAACCCATTTTTGTATAAAGCTTTTGGCTTTGTACTTTATTTCACCTAGGTTACAGTTATTACTTGACAAAATGGAAGAGTTCTTTTTCTAACTGCTCAAGTTACTGTAGAAAAATACATTACAAATTATGATTTACAGTGAATAAGAAGCAACATGCAGTATGCTTCACCCACAAAGCTACTCAAAATTGTATGCACATTAGTAGACCATTTCACTCTTCCCATCTCTGAAGCCTAACACAGTAGTAGCTCTTCTGCTGTGTACAGACAGAGCTTCTGAAGCAAAAAAGAGAATTGTTTGTCTCATTACAACTGTAATGGAAAATAAGGAAAAATGTAAACATCTGAGCTGAAATCCAGAACATTGGAATCCACCAAATAATCAATACTGCAATGCCAAGATGGGCTCTAGGGACACAGGACAGCCCTGATCCTGGGTTGAGGTGCCAGCTCTCAGAGTAAAGAATTTTTGGTCAGCAACGCCACTTTCCCTGCCTTCCACATTTGCTTGCTTGGCTCCTGCTCAGCTTTTCTAACCTGCAAGAGCACTCAGGATTACAATTTAGCATAAGTGTGAATGAAAGAGGAAGGAAAAAGGAAATGGTTTGCTTCCAACCATTCTACCAGAGTACCAGAGTAGAGACTCTTAAAAAAAGTTGATTGAACAGAGGAGAAAATTGTCCTTTTGCTGACAGATTATTTTAGTCATTCCACAATACTGAATAGATAGTCATGTCTCATGCTGTTCTGGTCCTTTCTGTGATACATCACATGCTCTCAGCTTGGTCCCTCTGTTTTACTCATGTCTCAAACATGCACCTGCCTTCCCCCATGCTATCCCCCACTTAACCAACTGGCTGATGCTGTCTTGCAGACAGTGCCTGTGATGCCCCTCTCTACAAGACCTACATCTACTGAAAACACTGGCAGAAATCAACTCACTGATGATGGGTGAGATGTGCAATGAAGGATCCATGGTTTGTCTATCCAAAATCTGTACAAAACATAAATGCCCTCAGTCTATAAAACTGGACAGATTGTTTTTCTTTTCCCCAGCTACTGCTGGTCTGAGGGAAAGAACAGAGCTGTCAAATCCTCCATCTTTTGAGCTTTCTGACCTCTGCCTCAGTGCCTTCTCTGCTGATCCCTTTCGTTTCCCTATTCACACCACACTTCCCAGGACAGTACCATGTTTCACCACACCCCTACACTGGGAGTGCACTGCAGTCTGGGCCCTGGGAAGAGGCATTCCAAATTGTCCTGGAGTGAATCTGCAGATCTGCTGCTCAGTGTCTCTGAACCTCTGTGACTGCTCCCACAAGGGCCTGTGGAGGCACAGGAGAGATGTGTGTCACACTGGGCACATGGATGCTGCTGCAAAGGAGGATATGAAAGACAAATTCTTCAGGAAATAGCAGTGGCTACTGCAGGCCACTACAGGGGAGCATGAAGAGAGCCAGCAGGAGACAGCTTATCCATGCTGTGCTTTGGTCTATGCAGTAATCCCAGCCTCTCACTTTCATAAGTGCTAAATTCACACAAAAATGTTTTTTTTTTAAAATCCACCACAGGCGATTAAGCTGTGATCTAGATTAATTAGCTGCCATATTTCATTTTTAAAATCAGAACTGGCCTGTGCTGACACCAGGGAAACTTATGATATTTTCACTCGTACCTAACTGCCTCTGATTTTTCACGCTGCCTAGAACTGAGCGGCTGCTCCCAGCCTCACCCATCCATGCCAAGCAAGTGCCTGCACCTACTGCAGGCACCCATCCAGGATGCTGGGGTGAGGGTGGAGGACCAAGGATCTCCTAATGAAAGTGCTGACCCTGGTGTAACCTGTGTGCCCCAAGTAGCATTGCTTCAGTGTTAAAAACAAAAGATCGATGAATTGTATAATGTACTTTTACTGCTGTTAATTTTTTTGAGTGCTGCTGTTGTGTGTCTTCTAGAGGCTAACAGGACCCTTTGGCCACAAAGCAATATTTACTCTACCCTGGCAGCTGGGCTGCTGGAGGCAAAAGATGCATCCTTGCTCCCCAAGTGATAAGGAAATGTCAGAATGCACATCATGGAGAGGACATATCTGACACAGGCTCAGCACCACTGCATGCAAACATGGCTCAGCCCTACCTCCTACCTCTGGAAGTTCTTCCACTTTGCTTCTTCAAATCCTTCCAGGATGCAGGAGGTAGGCAACAATACTGTTTGAGCAAGATCTTACAACTGACTTTTCAAAACTAATTTTTCAGGTGTTAGACTCTCTTGTCCAGCATTATATTTCTCCCTGTCCATTAAAACTGTAGCTCCTCAGAACAATGCTGTTCAACTGACCTCCACAAAGTACCTTTTAATCCTGATGACACTTTAAGTAAGTGTTGGCTCAAAAAGCCAAGTCCCAAATCTCCAGCTCCTACTTCAATTCTCTCATGGATTTAATATGTTCACACTCCTGTTATATTGTTTTATGTACTACCTTTACAGAAGTCGTCCTTACAGCACCTTCCTTAAGCCAAGGAGATGCTCTGAGAGTCAGTTCAGTGAGAAGCATCTCCTGCAGCAGAGACAGAGCTTCACAGAAGATATCCTTGCTTGCTTTAGCACAGCTGGAGACACACAAGAAGCATGCAACAGGTGGAAAAGGCACATAGGCGAGGTAGCAAATTAATTTACACCAAGAAGTAGAAGACAGACACCATGTTACTCTCCTTATGTTCATTGGAATATGAAGTATTTATATGAATAATGATGCAAAGTATTCCTTAAAACCAGATAAAGCACAGAACCTTCCTTTCCTTCCCCATCTCTTTCCAATTTCTAGAGCAAGCACTGCACAGCTGTAAAGAGATGCCAGAACAGGAACTACAAAGCAATTCCATCAGCTCATGAACTTCTCAAACAGAAGAGGTTTGTCGCTAGAGGACACAAAGTATTGAGGGTTCCCCAGATAATCAGACACACAGCAGCTGCTTCATGAGGCAAAAAAAGCCTTCTTTTTCGGGGTTTTGTCAACCCTTATATAAGCTTCTCCAACCAGGGGACCCTGATCGGTAGAAGGAACAACACCCCTCGCATCCCATTGGTGGGATAAGAGAGAAAAACAAGCTCAGAACATCTGTGTCTTGTTTTGGGAAAGTAATTCCTTATTTACACAAATAAACCTTGAGCGAGAAAGGTTCCCAAGCCTTTCCCTTGGGAACAGCCAGCATCTGAGAGCTTGAAAATTCACTCAGGTTCAGAAAATCACGTCCACAGAGGTTTGCCATGTGCTGTTCTCCATTCCCTCCATCCCACTCAGCAGGAAGAACTTCATATAAAAGTTGGGGAAGAGTGAAAACCATCTCTTGTACCACACTGCAAGAGCCAAAAGGTAAGCAACCTGTGACCCTTCAACACAGCAGGAAGGCTTGAAACCATATTAATACCCAGCAGTGGCCAGTAGAACATACCAGAAAATTTTTTAGAATTGATTAGTGGTCCCCGGTTCTCTCATTTTCCAGCTCACTGACTGAGCTTTTTCTCTGGGGGATATCCTGTAGTATCTCTATCCCCATGAAAAACATCAGTTTCCTTCTTCCACATCAAGTCATTGTTCCTCTAATTTGTCCCAGCCAATGTGCAGAGCTCCGCTCCCATCCCACCTCACAGCAATGTGTATTCCTGTCTTCTCCACTGGAGCAGAAGTGCAGCACAGGCCTCCCACCAGCTGCTAATGTGTACCTTTCTTCTCTAGTTGCAGGGGTGCTAAACACACTGCAATAAATCTCCTCATCCCAAGGGAACAGTTCTCTTTCTTCAGGCCCCATGACATTATACACAGCAGCTCTTCCCAATGTCAGAAGCTCCATTTCAATGCTCCTTTTCCCTCTGAAAGATCCTGCTGCTTTATGTCTTACCACAGGGCAATTTGCTCCCATCACCACCCAGCTTTCAGATTGCCCACCATGGGGGCAGGCTGTGCTTTCAGCCAGTGACAGGGTCATGACATGGCCATCAGGCAGAAGGGACCTGTGTGCTTGTGTGGGCAAGCTTTTCATGTGTACCTCTTCCTCACCTCACAAGGATGCTGATCACTACTTTCACCTTGCAGCAGAAAGACAAAAAAAGCCAGTCTGCAAAAGTGAAGGAAAGTCCATTTCCAGTGCAACAGACACATGGTGCACACTGAATTAGAAAGCTGGGAGAGAAATGGAGTAGTTTTTCAATGTTTGACCCCAATTTTTAAGCCAATTCCCATTCAATTTTAGCAACAGAAAAGTGTGCATGTGCTAGCAGAATCTTTCTTCCTCCTCTGTGATCTCTCTTTCTCCTAAAGCTGTTGTATTCAAATTCCATTTTGCAGGAAGTAATGGCTGTGTATTTTCAGAGGATCTTCAGTAAAGTTAAATGAGAAGTGGTGTGAGAAACAGATGTTTTGTACCACACCTCAGACATAAACCTTGGTCACAAGTCAAAATGCAGCCACAGGGACTCAACCTTGCCGTTAGCTTTTCAGCCACCATTTCTCTGTCCCAGTCTGACCTCAAGCTCCATGACACAGGTTCTACCCTTGCTTGTCCTTCCAACAGCGCACCATCTCCAAGCAAACACAGCTCCAACAGTGTTCACTGGAAGTATACTCTTTACAATCCAAAATGCTGAAGATCATTCTGAATCATCAACTCTCCTTCGGATGTCATGTAGAGCAGTGTAGAATATTGTCTAACACTGCATCTTGCATTTCCTTGTAGCATCAGAGTTCTCAGGATACTACAGAATCAGATGGTACTAAACTTAGACTTCCTACCCATAGGGAGGTTTTGCTTAAGGCACAATTTGTCTTCTTCTTTATCTTGATTTTATCTATTGCTATAAAGATGAAATTGCTACTCAGCTTGATGGCATTA
Source organism: Parus major (assembly GCF_001522545.3). Classification (NCBI taxonomy): domain Eukaryota; kingdom Metazoa; phylum Chordata; class Aves; order Passeriformes; family Paridae; genus Parus; species Parus major. Next base: position 39,748,286 of record NC_031774.1, on the reverse strand, counting down.
TATATATAGATACCTTAAAAGAACCTCAAAACCAGATCTGAGTCTCTTCTTCTCAGCTATCCTGTTGCAGTCTTATTTCTCCTTTGCACAGGACATGGGTTTCATCCTTATAAATTTGGCAAAGGGCATTCTCCTCTGGAGATCTCTGGAATTCTCCACATGCTGGAATGCTACTTTGGAGTCCTGATTTACTCAACTCTGGTGTGTTTTTATCCAGATAATATTCTTTGCAACTTCAGCGAGTTCACACTTCACCTGCTCTCACACCTCATTTGGCATTTTGTCCTCTGTGCATTTTAGCAATGCATCAAACTGCTCCCCAGTTACCACTGTGCAGCCTTCTCCAACATACTCCAAATTATTCCCAAAGGGGTGAAAGAATCATTTCATGCATTAGAAGCATGAAACCTGAACTCTGAAAGAATCAGCCAGTGATCTGAGGCACTAATAGCACCTGGCAGAGTTTTAAGGAAAGAAAATCACTTGTTTCTGCCACTACCATACAAAGGTTTAGTTGATTCCTGTCCCCTAACTTCAATATGATTTTTTATATGGGTTCTGCGTATTTCTTCTTCTATTGTGATGTTGAATTGAATGGCCTAATATTAATCTTGCACCAATTTTACATTAGTGTAACCAATCTGATTTTCAGAGTTCCTTGTCATTTACAGTAGCAAAAATGACAACAGATTCATATTCAAAGTACCTTGGAAGACAGTTTTAAAAAGAAAGTCCCCAAGCATGCTCAAAGGTTGTAGATGGCTTCTTCATTTTGTGGTTTCTGCTTGTCTAGTTTCCCATATAAATTCTCAACACCATCCTCTTTCTTCAACAGCAGTGACAGCATTTCATGGTTGTTAGCTGCTCTCAGAAGATGAAGTAACCTGATATAAATTACCTATTGCTGCAAGTGCAACAGAACCTCTTAGCACGGTAGTCACTTCTAGAAAGCTGCAAGGACTGACTACATTATTACAGGCAGAAGGTTTTCTATCATGGTAGAAGTCATTTTAATATGGCATTCTCCTCAAAGATTTTTCTCTACAGCTATTCAATGCTTTTTCCCTGGTTCAGCAATCTACATCATGAACAGTGGACTACATTCATGTCCTAACTCTCACATCAGTGATGTACAAAAGCTGCAATGAGACCACTCAGATGGCATTCTTCCAGGAGAAACCAGAGACAATGAGGATTGAGAACAGCAGTGAAAGTAATGGGCAACCGCCAAATGAATGGACTGCTCCTGGTTAAATCTGCATTTAATTGTTTTTCATTGCTATTCATTTACCCTGTTAAGACAAGACCGGGTATCTGATCAACAAGATGATAAACCAGCTATGGAGTAAAAAAAAAGATGAGGATATTCAAAACAAATACCTTTACACATTTTGATGTGGATAAGCTATACTCTAAACTTGATAAGAAATTCCTGTATAACCTCATAAGACATAAGAGATTATTTTGGTGAACCAAATGTAATTTTAAGACAACACACCTGTCATTCTTAGCTCAGGTTGCCAGAGCCCAACAATCCAGGTCTCAATGATCTCAATGACAGTTATACCCCCAAGGAACCAGGTAGGGGATACTTCTCTTCCACATACATTTAACCTAAATGGATCTAGAATTTCTGTGTGACACTTCTTTTAGGAAGTGACTGACAAACTAGAAAGAGTTTTAATACACCATAACATGATCAGGCAAACTCAAGTAGGAGATAAAAACCCTCAAAAGACACATGAAGCCACAAACTGTAATATAGTAGGGTCTTTCTGAACATAAAGCAACACTTTTTCCCTGCTGTGGGTGACCAAGCACTTGGACAGGTTGCTCAGAAAGGTTGCGGTGTCCCCTATCTTGGAGATATTCAAGAGCAGTCTGGATGTGGTCCTGAGCAACCAGCCCTAGATGGTCCTGCTTGAGAAAGGGGTTGGAGCAGATGACCTCCAAGAGATAGCTCCACTTTGGAAACGGTGTACATAAACACAAATGACACAAAAAAGTCATGAAGATTAATGTATTTCTCAAAGACTGCATGAAACTCATACACAAAACAGTAAGGTTTCTCTTTCCCCATTAAGCTTCCTTACCATGAGATCTTCATAGACTGTGGCATCGCCCTTCAGGCATCCAAACTTATATTAGTAAGATGCTGAAGGGAGTGTACAGCAGGGATGACAGAGAGTCTCCCTGGAGATTCCATCAGATCTATGAACATGGAAGTGCTCTCTTAATGCAGTAATGAGAGCAATGCCAAGATGCCCAGGAGAAACCCACTTGTACTTTTAGAGGAGGACAAAGTAACTAGAAGATTTTCAAAGAGCCGGTCTGTGAAAACAAGGGTGTTTGGGCTGCTCTCCAGGCCGGCTCCGCAGCCCCCCGAGCAGCCCGGCGCACTGTCAGCGGAGCCCTGCAGATGGCTGCAGAGCTCTTCCAGCTCCTACCTGCGCCACAGCCACGGGCACCTGGAGGCAGGGACACTGGCCAGTCCTGCACTGAAGGAAGCAAAATTCTTCTCCTTTCAAAAGATGGACACCTCTCTATGCTGCCTTTATTTCTACCCAAATGTAACAGCCAGTCGCCTGCAGGCTGAATATCACTCTTTTTAACCTCACAAAGATCCTCCGTTTGCAAGTTTTCCCACGGCGACAGCTGAAAGACAGAGATGCTGTGGCTCTTGAATGTGACAGTGCACTCCCCATACACAAGAACAATTTGTCGCTCAAGATGCTTTTCTTAACAAGGGTCTGTAGACCCAAGAAGCTCTTACGGAGCAGATATTTGAAAAGATGCATCCATTCCTGTCTTGCCCATGCGGCAGCCACATCACCCTTTTCCCTTCCCCAGACTTCCGCCTAACTGAGCTGAAGGGCTCGCAGCCTTCTTCTTATACCTCATGTCAGGCTCAAGCACTGTTCCTAAAACACCTTCATCCACCATCTTTCCCTTAAACTCTACTCTAAAGTAATGAATCCTTAAAAAAAAAAAAAAAAAATTAAAAAAAAATTGAGATCTCTGCCACTTTGGATGCCCTCCTTCCTCCAACGCCATGCTTCCTATTTCCTTCTCCCCTCTCCAGTCTCACACAGCAGATCTATGTAGGGACAGGGGGTTTTGCACCACAAAATTCTGTGTGAAAATCCTTCCTCTATCTCAACGGATTAATGAGCTTTTCTGCATCCACCTCGTATCAGTTCCACGCTTTGGGCACAGTAGCCTGATGTCTGTGCAGGTCTCTTGACAATTATGGACAGCTCCCCACCACAGGAACACTGACACTCAGTGGAATTCAGTGCCCAAGTCAGATCACTCTGCTTGAAAATTCCAGCTGCAGTGTGATAGCGGGAACCATTTCTCTGTAGTTTATATTTACCTGGTCCCTTTCCAACCTATCCATCACAATCAAGTAATTGTCTTCTAAGAGGGAGTCAAGAACTTATAATAGACACCAGTGGCCCATTCTGTTTTAATCCATCCAATATTAGATTCGTTAGTTACCAGGATAACAATCCTATTTGCAAATCAGCTACCTTTATCAGATAACCAGTGGGACCTAGTACAATACCTATTAGTCAAACAATATCACAACCAAGATATATAACTGCTTCTGTATAAAAACCTTTCTTCTAATCCTTCTTAAACTCAACAAGACTGATTGGCTTTTATTATTCGTGAATTAATTTTTAACTCTTGGTCCAGCAGGGGAATTGAATCTATAACATATTGCAGAGACCGAAGCAAAGCAACAGTATGTTGAGAAAGTAAACCAACCAAAAAGCAGGTATTTTTTCTTCTTTCAACAAACAATTAAGAGGACTGAATCTGTTTCGCCCTAAACACCCAAGGGAAAATTCTAAGGAAAATTAGCACATTAAAACATGTATAGATAGCACATCACTGTACTGTGAGAGCTTTTGTTTTTGTTTCATAATTATGTTATTTAAAAAAGGCTATGGAATTAAATTTGTTAGTATTTTAAGAAATAAGTCCATGTTAGACTAGGAAATCAAGAAGGGAAATTTAAACAGAGGCAGTCCATATTATTAGAGAAGTAATGATCATGGGCAGTGATTAGGGCTTATAGTTGCTCTGTAATGACAGTCCCTTAACTGTAATAGCTAGGAAAAAAGAAACTGCTCTGTAGGAAAATAAAAAACACTTTAAAAAAGAATAAAAATACAATTTTCAGATACACTGTAGGCAATGGAATTGAAACAAAATCCTAAAATATTTCATAATCAAATAACCTTTTACGTTATTCCATAAGGGGAAGCCCACTATATTTTGTGGCTTACTAGACCAAGATGGCATCAAAAAAAGGAAATAATTCCAAAGGCACCAAAAGTTAAATAAACAGATAAAAGAAATTCCAAATTGTTGACTTTAATGTCTATGGCGCTCGAGCACATCTTTATCTTGACAATGTTATAGCTGGATCTATGTTCTGCATACTGTTTTTCAAATTACTCTGTGATACTCCATTTAAAGAAAATCTCTGGTCCTCTTTTAAAAACTCCAGTTCATTGATTTATAAACAGGAGATCTAACTGCAGTTATTTAGCAGCTAATCCTATATAATCCATAATAATATATATTCTCAGAGAAACACCCAATTTTTTCAGCGCACATGTTCTGTATTGCATATTTGTACAGCATTTTACATTTACAAAACGCCTTCTATGTAAGGCCATGAACAGATTTACAAGCTTGAATTAATAAAGAATGGGAACAATCTTGACAGACCTATGCTTATTTCTTTCTATACATTTATACACTAATACACGCAGAAATACATAACCACGCGCAGAAAGTCTTGCGTATGCATCCGAAAAGATGCTGGATGGATAAGTGAGATAACTCACTAAGCAACATCAAACACTTGATTATATGTAAAATTATATACTTTATGTACATGTGTGTTCTGTTAAATTGTAGTATGTGCACAATTATGTAAAATTAAGTGTGTGTACACATCTCTGACAGACATCCATCCATGCACTCACAGATCTTTGTATGCAAGAAAACCCTTTTCGGTCCTACTCCGGCACATTCTAGTCCTCCACATTGTGCTTGGTGCCCCTACACAACTTGTAACAATTATTTCAAAGGAGATACATTTGTCATCATCAATATAAAACAATACCTATGAATGTATGATACACTTAAACATCATTTTCACAAAGTCATATTTGCTGCAACCTATAAAGGCAAAGAGAACCCACAGAAGGTGAAGTCATCATCCTTCACGATGCCCGAGCACAAAAACGCAAGTTCCCGCGTCGGGATTTCCCTGGCTTTGCAGATGAGTTTCGGTTGTACAAGACAGCTGTGACCAGGCTGCACATCATTGCTCAAAGTCGCTGTTTAACACAGGTGTGTGGAGAGCCCTCATCCAGCCAGATACCTCTGCATTACTGATTAATCTGATAACAAAATTTACCTACTGCAGACTGTTGGGCAATAGGCACCGATGCTTTTAGAATTTTTTCAGTGTCTCCCTGTACCATTACCCCCTTAACCTACAAAAATGACCAAAAAATAGACCTCATCAACAGAAATAAAAGAACTATGAAGAAACTGAATTAAACTCTTAAGAATAAAAGTAGAAGCAACATTGTATCTGTCTGAAAAGGAACAGAAGCAGGACTGAATTTATGTGTTCTAAAGAATTAAATCGCTCTCCCTCTTCAGCACTTTCTGAACTGTTAAAACTAGATGGCCATCACATATCACACATGGTCTGGAAACAAAGAAAAATAAAACAACAGCAAGTCCTTAAAATCAATGTATAAATTATAAATTGTTTTAAAAGTTATAAGCAAGGCATGTAGAAAATGTACACATTGAAAATGTGTCTCCGTTAATGCTGGTTATGTGCAGTAAAAACAAATTTTACACCAAATCCCCAAAATCAGTAACATCCCATGTTCATCACTGCTATATTGCCGTGTCCGTGAAAAACTCATCTAGATTAGTGTAATTTCTTGAATCATGGAAATGTGTTTGAGAAAGAGAAACTTATCATTTTGACTGAACAAAACCAAAAATAACACAGAAGACTTTGGGAAAATAAAATCTGTTGAAGAATAATTCTTCGGTGTTCTTCAGCTCTTTAATTTTTTAGTATATAAAATGATGTAAATCTCACTGAGAAATTTGGTTTGTAATTATTCATGCCAGCACATTAAAAAAAAAAAAGTACTTGCAGAAACTGATGGAAAATTGTATTTCTGTTTTATTTTCATCCAAGTGCTTATACATTCTTAAAATTATCTTCATATGCAAAGTCGTAATTGGAGAATTGAGCATTTTTTTAAGCTGTTCTTTTGACCTTTGTCTTGAGTGAAAGGACAGCGAGACAATACACTCGCCAGCATTGTTCACAGTGACGGCTCCATCACCGGAGATTGAAGGCCATTATTACAAAAGGGAACTTTAAAGTGTTTAAGTATTTAAAGAAAAAGGGGGGAAAAACCCCAGAAAATAACAATTTTTAATGTGCCATATGCACAAACATCTTTTCAGACCAGCAGACACACAGCAAAAAAAAAAAAAATCTTCTTGTAAAAATATCTGCAGTAAAACACAATCAATTCAAAACAAAAGGTGCTGTAAGAAATTTTCTCCTGTTATGCAGGATACTCTAAGCTGGAGGTCCCACTTGTATCACCCACATTATAGGCTATGCTAGTTTAAGAAAAATACATGACTCCTATAATACATGGTAAATCAAACACAATTTCCAGGAATGGAAAAGGAAAATTTGGACAGAAGGAAGGCATCCTCATCAAACACTCTTATCCTACCAAGAAGAAACTAGAATAGGTTTCCTTTTCCTTCCAAGCCTTCAACAGTGTGCAATATTTGTGACATGTCCTTACTGTCACGGCAAAAATTGTATAAAAACAGCTACCATCTCAACATTTAAGTGGTTTTCTTTCACGTATACAAAAATGCAAGAATAAATAGAACTCTGTCCAAAACAAGAACAATCCTATCACAAATTTTATTGCAGTCACAAGTTTTATTGCAGTTATTAAGTCTTACCTCGAAAACAAAAAAAAAAAGAGACTATTAATATGAAGAAGTGAAGTAGCCCCTTTTTGCTTCCTATGCACACATAAGTTTGTGACTTTATGAACTGATTCTGTCTTGTCCACTAAATTCCTATCAGGATCAGGAATACCTTTTGTAGGACAAAAAAGTCATAAGGGTGACTAAAGTGAGATTTGCCAGGATTCCATAAAATGAATAGGATTTGCTAGATATTTATTCCTCCCCCATTCAGAAAGGGAGTGCAAGAAAATTCCAGCTCAGCAGGGACAGAGAGCCATCGCAGGTTGTGTGATAACAGCTTGCCACCTGCTTTTCGCAAGTTGTCTCTGCGAAGTGCAAGGGGCACTGAGTAGTAACGTTGCCTGTGGTGATAGGAAGGCACTGAACAGCTCAGTATGCAAAAGCACTTACTGGTACACAGTGCTCTTCACAAAGGGCATTGCAGAATGCTTTCCAGGCTGTGTCAGAAGTGCTAGGAAAGGAAATATTAGTGCATGTGTCACAGGAGGAACATAAGCACTTGCTATCACAATAAAAGGAGGTATAAGCAAATACAGGTACAATGCTGCTCATAGCCAAAAAAAAAAAGGGGGAGGGGGTGGTTGGCAGGGAGAGGGAGAAGAACAGGAACCTCAGCAGCAGTCACATTAGAAGGAGCATTTCTCTGCAAGAACAGCAAGGGTTAACAGTGGCATATAAGCTCTGGTCCAGTCAAGATAGGGTCAAATGATGTGCAGTGAAAAGTTTCAAGTCCTCAATCCCCCAGAGCTTGTTTGCTAATTACATTTGCAATTACAAACATGACAAATATATTATTACACAGTGCATTCCACCTTGAGCAGACATGTTTCTCCTCACGGACAGTCATTGCCAGCAGCCAGACTCTCAAGCCCTGGAAGAATCAAAGTGCACTGTGCTCCAGCTGCAAGCATCAGTTTTTTGTGGGCATCTCTATTGCTCTGAAGAGACATGGCAAAGCTTTAGCAAGAAGCAGCATAACAAGGATGGAAACAAATGCAACGAGTAAGTTATTACAATTTAATTCCTAAGAAGTAAAACTTGCCAAGTCAATAGCTATTACTAACAAGTAATACTGTGTTCTGTTCCCAATGACAAGCAAAAAGTACTTCCCATGTAGCACACATGCAAACTACATAGAAATTACTACATTCAAAACTCAAATGCAGCAAATACCATGAAGACAGAAAGAAACCAAGTGTTTCCTTTGTTTTTTGGCAAGGTCACCATAACCATGTTCTGCTAATATCTTCTTTATTAAGTTCCTTCACTAAACAAACAACTATTCTGATTCATCATTTGCCACGCAAACTGATCTTTACCCTTTTTTCCCCCCAGTTTCTACAGTGGCATTACCTAAGAAGCTCACTGCTGGGTTCTGGGTAGATGCTATATTTACTTGCTCACACTGCGCAGACAAAAATTCTGTTGTGCTCCCTGGCTGTAATGTTACCGCCAGTAGCTCCACAGAATAAAAAACAGGTCTGACTGGGAAGAATTTCCTAGTCTCTGCAGTCTACACTGGAATTGCTGATGTGCAGCTCTATGACCCCCAACTCTTAAACCAAGGAGCAGAAGTTAGAATAAGAAGATGGGAAAAGGATTTTGGCTTTTTTTTTTTATCTATGATTTGTCACCACTTTTTTCTACTTTTACTATTTCTTTCCTTAATTAAATCTCTCTTAGACATTTTACACTCTAAAGAAATTCTACCTTGCTCCTGACAGAACCCATAAATTTCATCTACACTCAGGTTTAAACCTTTTACCTTTTCCCTGTTTCTCTTCCCTAAGAGAATTTGTATCCTTCAAGCCATGGAAAATTTTGTAAAGAGACCCACTGACACAATGCACAAGACTTCTTATTGAACTGAAATAATTTGAAGAATACAGGTATTTTCAAACAACATGAAATTCAGAGCAGTACTGACAGTGCAGAAACAGGGCTGGGAAATAACAGCGGAAAGGGCACAGAGAGTAGAGCAATGTTCTCTTGGAGAGGAAGAAAACGGGCTATGAAACCTCTATCACAGCAACTTTCTCTGATGCAATCTCTCCAAAGTCTTTCCCCTCTCAGGCTAAATGCAATATTTATTGATTACTTCTAATCAATACAATGAAAAAAATCCTATTTTTTAAATATATTGATCTTTCCATATTTCTCAATAATTGATAATGATTAGATCATGTTTACTTTTACAAGTGGAATTAGAAGAGGAGAGAAAAGTTAATACAAATATTCGAAAGGTACTGATTTCCTCATCAGCCCTGCGCTCACTGAGCTTAGTGTACTGAGACCCTGTTTTATGATGGGAACCTTGTCAGAAACCCAGTAACTAAACCAATTCCTTATAGAGGTTTTTCAATTTATTCTGTCAACGAAACAAACAACTCCATCCTATTCTCTCCAATTAACAACTCCTCCCAGTCCCAGCCTCTGAGATACATTCAGAGCAGACAGTTGCATTCAGATTCTCTGACTCAGATTTCTTCCCATTCACAGAATATGGAGATTTCCAGTAACCTCTGAAATCAAATCACATTACTTCAATCTATGCTTTAGGGTCAGTGACAGCAACTTTGTTAATTCTCTGCTGCAGGCTCTGGAATTTGCTCCTTCATTGCCTTAAAATTCCAGCATTATACCATTCCATCTCTCTATCAAACATGGAATTTATTCCTTTCAACTTTTTCCTTCTCTTCATAAAATAATTTTTATTTTCATTACAGCAGTGACTCACGTGTCTTTCTTGTATCTCAGAGTAAACAGTGTAAGAGACATAGCATCTGGCAGGATGCTCTCGTTTGCCAGTGATTTTTATTTTACCTTCATAGTGGCTCCTTGGTCACTTTCTGTCTGTCATGTAGAATATTAATAAGAAACAGAAATGGCAATTTTGTAGTCCTATCAATATTTCTGGTGGCAACCATAATGAGGCAGGAAACAAAATTCTCCTGAGATTTAGAAGTTAATATGGGAAAGTAAAAATGCCGTATTCTACTCTCTTCTGAAGCAGCCTTAGGTTTGCACACAAGAGAGATACACCACCAGGACTCCACATGACATATGCATGTGCGTATACCTGTGTGTATACCTACACACAAATATTTACAGCTGCACACATGTGCTTGTGTGTGACTATAATGACATCTTTTACATGGCAGAGTGCACATCAGTGGTGTCTGCACACGCACTCCCTTCCTGCCGTACCGCAGACAGGCGCTGTCAGTGCAGTTTAACTAATGTATTCTCACCATATGCCCTCACCTGAGACAAACTGCAGGTACAAATCACTGCCTTTGTTAATTTTCCAATTCGAAAACATTTTAAACAAATTCCAATTCATACAAAAGCTTCTTTCTTGGAGCTGCATCATCTACCCCAGGGACAATTCTCCCAGAGGTCAGTACCAAAATGTAGTAAGCGGGTTGCTAAAGAGTGGATTTCTGTGTAAGAAAATAAAATATACGTGGCCTTAGGATACATGCATAGAGGGTCAAAACTAGGAAGAAGCATTTTCTTACTCTCCCTGAAAGATTCTGCACTGACAGAAACCACACACCTGCTAACCAGAACTTCCACAGGTTCCTTCCTGGTGCGATTACTTAGATCAGCACACACAGGGAATGGAAAGGGAATTTTGAATACAAAACCTGAAGAACAAATTAGAGGCAAGGAATTCTTTTGCCTAGGTTTTGTTCAGACTCCTTTTCAGTCTGACTGTTACAAAAATTAAGATCTCATCAAACTCCAAGGTGAAAGGAGTCACCTCTCCTCTCCTTTGCCTTCTTCATTCGCTCTCTGTTTCAATAATTATGAGGCGAAATACAGTTTCCAGGGAACTGAATGGATCATATATTGAGTGACCACATCCACTTCTCTTCCAACATTTTAATCTTACTCATATTCTTTCCTATAGCTTAACAAGCAACTAAAGAAGAAGAAGCAATTTGCAGTATTTTAAAATTTGTTCCTAATTAACGTTTAATGTGGCAAAAATTGCCATCCACAAAATTAACAGTGGAATCTAAAAAAAAAAAATAAAATAACTTAAAATCATTTCAATTGCTAGCAGTCAAAAGAATAAATCACTACAGTAAGAATAATATGCTCATACAGCTAGTTAGGGATACAGGCACAAATACAACACCTGTATTTACTTTTTATGTTCACTGGCTAATTGTTATAGTGGGAGAAAAAGATGGTTAAACAGATATAGACTGGGCCAACTCATCCTCAGCTACAGGAATATAATGTGAAATCTAGCCTTAAAAAAAATAGAACGTAAATCAAATCAGTACCTGACACTCTGCACATATACCTTTATATATATTGTATTTTTAAAGCTGTTCATATTTTGCTTATCTCAGTAACTTTTTTCAGACTTTCCTGCACCGTCACATTCCTTTAAATTAAAAAAATGGAAAAAAATGAGTTTGAAATATTTTAAATTCTATTTCTCTGTTTTACCAAACCTCAACAACGTTAAAGAGCAGGTCAGTTGGCACACAGAACCAAGCACCTCTTTAAACAAAGAGCTCTCCAACAGTTTCTCATCTCAAAAAGCAGCACTCCCTGCCTGCTGTAAAGCCATAGGGGCTCAGTGGCACTTCCCCCAGGGCCACCTTCATCTGTCTACTCAGCAGCCAAGGAGTTGTGCATATGGGTAAGGTGCACTTGACATTTTTGAGAGCTGACTGAAAGCCCATGAAAAAGTAAAAAGGGTGAATGGCAATACAACGTGCAGATTTCTTCTTATTGTTTTCATGTTGTTTGAGTTCCTTTTTATCAATTCCAAAAGTATAAAAATTAAAAGGAAAAAAGTTAAGAGACAATATAGTAAGTGATGAAGACCTAGCTTTTCATTGTGGCATTTTGTTATTTTCTTTTTTAATGAAGGTAAATGCATCTTCTATTTTTGCCTTAATATTAAGTCTCCCAGCAGCATACAGAATACATTTCCCTTAAGAAATTGTTTGTTTATTTTTAATTCAAAGTGGAGCAGCCACAAGTGTAGCACCAGTGGGGAAAAGAATATCACATGGGTTAGATTATTAATTTCTATTAACAATACAAAGTCTCATTTTAATGAAACTGCTGGAAGCTGGGGATTAAAGGAAAGAAAAATGAGTGTAAAGACAGATGGGATATCAGAAAACAAGGTACAGAAAGACAAATAAAAGCTGAAATGAGGGAAGAGGGGTATTTGTTGATGGTTTGTTTGATTTTAATTATTTTAATTTTACTAAATACAATGTATTCTTAAGACAAAAGCAATGAAATAGGAAAAATTACTTAATTCCCACCTCTGATGACATAAAACCTGCATAGGTGACACACGGATTAACATGCAAACACACAAAAGAGGACTCTGCTCAGGGTGAGATTTATTGGAGAAACGCATTTAAAATTAATTGTTACAGTCAGCTGGATGTGAACGCTGAAAAGGTTTTGCCTTGTTTCCTAACTTCCCCAACAGGATCAAACCAAACTTAACACGCTAAAGTGATTTTAAACACAGCATTACCAGGCACAGCCCACTTCGGAATACAAAGAGCAGTAGCAGGTGCTAAGGTATCATCTCCAGTCCCAGCTTGGGATGTCTGTTTGCCAGCCCTCCGACTCACTCACTCTTTCCCTGGGCAGGCTATCCAAAACAGTAGTCTGTGGGAAACTGAATTTCCATAGTGCATTTCAGATGGAAAACAGACTTTTAAAATAAAAGACGGTGCTTTGATGGATCTGCTTCGTATAGTTTTATATGCACAACTCTTTATAGGCACCTAGTAATTCATCTAATAAAAATCCTAGCACAGACGGAAAGTAAAACTGCGCAGGAAGGACTGTCAGTGCTCACTGTTAGCTGCCTGTTCCTAGGAGATGAAGCGTTAGAGGGAGAAGTTACACGGCAAGAAGGAAACACAACCAGCACGCCTACCCCCCCAAGTGCTGTTCCGCGGGCTCCGGCGCACCTGCCGGCGCGGAGGTGCGCCCTGCCCTGCCCTGCCGTGCCCTGCCCGCGCCCGGCCGCTCCGAGACACCGGCACCGCGCTGCCCCGCGGGGGTGGGCGGCGGCGGCTCTGCGGCACGGAGGCAGCGGGACTGCGGGGTCGCTGCCCCATGCCGCCCGCAGCGGGACGCGACGCCGCTGCCAGCCCGCCCCCGGCCCGCCCGGTCCCGGCACGGCACACTCACTGGTTGTGGTAGCCGAGCGGGTCGGAGATGCACAGCTCGGAAATGTCCATCAGTCCAGTTTGAGCATTCCCGGTTGGAGGAGAAAAAAAAAAAAAAAGGGGAAAAAAAAAAGAAGAAGAAGAAAGAAAGAAAGAAAAAACACAAGATAACAACTAAACTGCGGCGGGCTGGGGAGGTGGGGAGCGCCGGGAAGAGGAGCCGGCCCGAGCCCGGCGGCGGGGCAGGGGCGGCGGGAGGCAGCGCCGCTCCGCTCCGCTCCCGCACCCGCGTGCGGACACACTGACGGCGGCAGGAGGCGGGCGGCGCGCAGGACACGGCCACGGGGGATTTCGCCGCCCCGAGCCCCGCTGTAGCTTTAACGCCGGGAGACGGATGGAGACGGCAGGGCGGCTATTGGCTCCCGCACGGGGGCCGGGCTTGGACGGCGGCTGGGGGAGGCATGGCCGGGGGGGCCGGCACCGCAGCGCGGCCGGGAGCACCGCGCAGCCCCGGCCCGGCAGCGCTGCGCTCCGCGGGGACGGGCAGTCCCGGGCCGGGGCCGGAGGAGTCGGGGCGCAGTGCGGGCCGGCAGCCGGGCTGCCCCTGGCACGGCAGCGGGGGTGACACGGGTGACATGGGTGGCACGGGATAGCAGCTCCGGCTCGGTCCCGCCGCGGGGACGGTGGCAGCGCAGCGCACGCGCCCCTTCCCTCTTCCCCATCCCTCTGTCTCTCGTGGACAGCGGCTGTAGAGTTTAGGCTTATGCAAAAACTTGAGGTAAAGGGTGCCCCGTGGCTATTTAGGCGGGCGGGCCGGCGGGCACCCATGCAGCAGCAGCCCCCATGCTCAGCACAAGGCTCCGGCGGGCCACTGGAACATGAGTGTCCCGGGCGCTGTGACATGCGAACACACGACTCCACCAACACACGCTTCGTGCACATGCAGAGCTGTGTCTGAGCGCGACACAGCCTAATCGCTGCACTCGGACATCTGTTTTCCCACACATATATCCATTGCCACAAACGCGTGCGGAAAAGCACCCGAATCCCGTTTCAAAGCAGTGTAATTCAAGTGTCACTTCAGTGCAGTTTATGAGGCCACACTGGAATAAGTCGTGGCACGTGAGATCAGAATCAGGCATTCAGGACAACAGCACACATTCCTAGGCACAAAAACCCCAAAAACATAGCTGCAGACCCTCAGAAGTCTTCACAAACATCAAAACTGGCTCATACAACTAATTTCATGAAGGACATATTTTCAAAGCTCTGCATATGTATCGACTGCTGCTGGAGTCTGTGTCCTTTCACACAGACATTTTCACACTCACACAATTTCACTGCATGTTTGCAGCAACACACCAACACCTATCTTAAGGTCCCTCTCCATAAAAGCATGCAAACTTCTCGGGCATATGCCTACCACACACAGTCCTGCACTGAACGCTTGACTCACACACAGAGCTGCACTAAAGGTACTGCTTCCCCCTTGCTACCTACTCTCTACCTTTCAAACTGCGCTCCCAAACCTCACTTGTATCTCTCCTACACTTCTAGTTCATGTTTAGATGTTTGCTGCTCAAATATATAAAAATATCCTTAAGAGGTAGACAAAAAACAGTGGCTTTTCTAAAACAAAAATACATACAACTATATGTGGATAAAAGCTTCATGCTCTTATGCCAGGCAAACAAAAGTTTTAAATAAAGTAGAAATTAGAAGGGTGTTTTTAAATATAAAACCCAGAATCTAATTTGAGGCAAAGATGTACAACACCAGCAGAAGCAAAGGGCAGACCAGAGCTTTTTGGATAATGGAGTACTACAGAATAAAACACAATGTGGCTCAGTTATAAGCAATAAATGCACAATAAATTAGGCTACGACTTTTCATACAATCAGTATTTGTAGAAACTTGAGAATATTTGGAAAAGAGGAATGTCCAAATTCAAAGCCAGCTCCAAACCTCCTCTACCAGAGATCTTTAACAGATGCATATAAACTAACAGTGCCCTAATGTGTTCCCAGGCCATGTGAGGACAAGTTAGGTGATTCTGATCACCTGTCTTTAAAGGATGTCAAGAGAGAGGCCTTTTATTGTAAAAGGTACACATGAAGACAGAAAACGGGTTAGTTTAAAAAATGGAGACAGAGAGAAGATGTATCCAGTTTTAAGAGTACAGCAGAATCAGATTACCTGAGTGTTGCAGGTGGCACAAGTCAGATGATACATTTTTCTTCCACCAGAATTAATACAAATGAAACATATATACATAATACCTTTGTACAATTAAGTGATATATCATCACAGCAGAAACTCTAAGATGCTTTAAATGTTGAAGAGACAAGACACAAGCTTTAGCACATCATTAGCATTAGTAGGGCCCAAGGTTGTAAGGAATCTTACTAACCACATTGGAGAGCACCTGCCCAAGGAGAGGCAAGGACAAAACCAGCACCTTTGTGTTTCCAACAGAAAGCTGAGGCCAGAGAGGGACTGACTGGTGACTTAGTTGCCCCATAAAGAAGATCCTTGTGCAGTAGCATGAGAGACAGGTGGAGGCACACAGGGTCAGGGTTTAGGCAGACTACAGTTCAAGAGCAGTCAGGGTGTTAGCAGTGAGCTGAAAACTATTTTCTTCAGAAAGGTGCACCGTGGCTGGATCCTGACTGTGCAGAGA
This sequence comes from Parus major, assembly GCF_001522545.3. Classification (NCBI taxonomy): domain Eukaryota; kingdom Metazoa; phylum Chordata; class Aves; order Passeriformes; family Paridae; genus Parus; species Parus major. The sequence continues at coordinate 39,732,356 of NC_031774.1, read as the reverse complement.
TTAACTCTGGTGTAGGCTCTCACTGAATGGGAGACCAGAGTGGGAATGGCTTGGCAGGCAGGTCCTGCTCTCCCAGCAGCTGATGTTTTAATTTTGCACTTTAACTTTCATGCAGGCTGAGTTGATGCAAGCAGGGAGCCACGAGATTGCCTGGCACAAGGTCCACAGGACTGAATTAAATTATATCAACAGTACAATAGTGGGTTTGTACTCTGGAAATGGGCTGTTGCTGACAAGACTACCTGGGTGAGGTGGGCATTTGCAGTACAGAGCAGTGCAGAAACGTAGTATTAATCTCTTCTGACTCAGTGCAAATGGACAAACTGAGCTTCCCCTGCCTTGAGAGCAACTTGTGCAGAGGTCTGACCCTTCCTTTCTGAGAAGGATAGAAAGGAATAGTCTCTGCCAGTTGAGCTTGATCTGCCAACCTGAATTCCTGAAGAAACAGAACAAGAGTCCTGCAAGCCGATTTTGGAACTTCAGAAGGCTTCATCCTTTGCAAACCTCCACACACAGCTGAGCTCTTCTCACAGCTTTAGCCAATTTCTCTTCCCCCAAAGAATAAAAAAGGAAAAATTGATCTCAACATGGCTATCCTTCAGATATGTGTGGTTTTTAAAACAGTTCCAGGACTAAGTTAGAAAGGACTGTAAGATTAAGCTGGTAGATCTGGAAGCAAAAGAGCTTTGTTAAGGCAAATCCAAGGCAGAACTCCACATGGAACACCGGGCTTGGCTTGTGAGCACCGCCTTTATTTGCCACCCTGATGGAATCCTCCCCTGGAACTGCTGCTCTCTCACTGCAGGAGGGGCAGGGAACCGTCCTGGCCAACTTAGTCTGTGCCCTCTGAACAGAGCCTGTGCAGAGGTGCTCTGCTAAGTGCCACCCTTTGGGATGGCTTTCATAAGGCAGCCTCTGGCATCTGAGGTCACCTGTTCTCCTCATGCATTGTCCCAGTGCAGAGCAACAATGTCCATCAATATTAACCTTGGACAGATCACAATCAGAGCAGTACAGGCTGATGGAGTGATAGGCAGTATCAGTTCTTTGAGACATGCAATATGGAAAGAAAAGGAAAAGAAAAGGGAAAAGGGAAAAGAAAAGGGAAAAGAAAGAAAGAAAAGAAAAAGGAAAAGAAAAAGGAAAAGGAAAAGAAAAAGGAAAAGGGAAAAGGAAGAAAAAGAAAAAGGAAAAAGAAAAAGAAAAAGAAAAAGAAAAAGAAAAAGAAAAAGAAAAAGAAAAAGAAAAAGAAAAAGAAAAAGAAAAAGAAAAAGAAAAAAGAAAAAGAAAAAGAAAAAGAAAAAAGAAAAAGAAAAAGAAAAAAGAAAAAGGGAAAAAAGGAGAAAAGAAAAAAGGAGAAAAGAAAAAAGGAGAAACGAAAAAAGGGAAAAAAAGAAAAAGAAAAAGGATTGTGATATATGCAGATCCTAATTTTCATGGCTTTTCCAACGTATAATGGATAGAGACTTTCTTTGAAGACTTTTTCCAGCCTTTAATGACTAATCTGGTTTTGATAAATTAATGTTTTACTTTTTAAAAAAAACTTTTATCATGGAATAATGATCAACTTTCCAGCAAGTTGACTGATTGATTGACAGAAATTTCATTTGGTAGGAGTAACCTGAAATCATGCCAAACAAACTTGATTTCACTTGTTGATAAGGTGCCTTTTTTTTTTTTTTTTCCTTTTCTTTTCTGACTAAGGAAAATTCAGAAGAGGAAGAGACCAAGCTACTTTTTGGGTTTGGGATTTTTTTTTCCCTTTTATGAAGACTCTATTATTGTATTTTCACAAGCAAATGAAATGCTGTCTGTCCAGGGCAAATAAATATAATAATTAGAAGACCTAAACTGGGCTGAGCGGTTTGTGTTTACACTTTTTTATCTTGTCTTCTGGGGAAAGAGGAGATTGATGACATGAAATCTTTCCCACCTCTGTCTCATTTAAGTTACAGAGGAGTCATTGGGTTGAATTGGGAAGACAAGCCTTTCACACCTTTGAGGCCAATAGAACTGTCTGACTTCTCACAAGTCCCTGTGTTACGTGCCCTGATCCCCCTGCTTTGCAGGGCTAGTAGCCCTAAAGAGAAACTTAACTACTCTGAACACAGCTCCCTGATGCCTTGTAGGCTCTTACAGACCAGCCTTCCTTATTTAGGGCTCTATTCTATTTTCTCTTACTCACCCAAAGAGTTTGTTCTCCCCACCAAAAGCAATGTCTTCTTTTCTAACAGTTTCTTAGAAATCCAATCGATTTTTTTTTTCTGTAAAAATCAAATTGGCCTTGCAAACATTATCCTTCCATCTAAAGGTATCATGATGAAGCTCAACATCTATTTAAACAGAAAATAGTTTCATGTTGCTATTTTTAAACAATGAACACCCATCGGAACTTCCTTAGATGTGCTTCAAACATTACCTAGTCTTTAGTATGTGTTATAATTCACAACTTATAGAAATGCCAAATCCTACCAAAAAGAGGTCATGTGGCTTGCCCCAACTCAGTCTGAGCAGATCTGTAGCACAAGAGTCTGAATATAAGTGTCTTAACCCTTATTGTCCCACTTTAAATGAGAATTCTCTGTCTCAAAAGTGTGACCTTAAATTCTTTGCTTGGATACAACAGTGTTAGGAGCCCTGAGTTAAGACAAACACAATCTCTACGTTGCCAAATGAAAAGTCAAGCCTTGCTTTAATAATCATTTATAACTGTTTTTGGTTTTTTTAAATATATGGCCAGTGCTGGTTTTTGTGATTATATACCCATTTTTGACTTTGCAGTGTTAATAGCAGGACTCAGTTTTACAGCAGAACATGTTTCTGCTGACATCTTAAATAAAAGTTCACTGTAGAGACACACACACACAAAGACAAACCAGGCAAAGGAAATCCAACTTCTGTAAAATTAAAACAGAGCTTCAGAGGGGCAGGTGCAGGGTATTTTACCAAATGGGAAAGAATAAAGAATAAAGACAATCAGAAGAGAGATATTTCTTTCCAGATGATGGAAGAATTTGTAATAAGAAACATAGAGGCAGGAGAGGAAATGATATAGCTGGGATTATGTGTTCTGTTCTTCCTTGTATCATCAGGTAGCTGGGGTATTTGATGAGAACTTCCATCCTATTTGCCCAGAAATACAGCAGTATTATCTTTCACATTTTGGCAACCTAATCCTTAGTCAATCTCTGCCTAACTGTTGTTTAGCTAAGTGGACAGAAACCTTCTTCAGAAAAAACAGGTCATTAGAGAGGTAGGTTGATCTTCTAGGCTTAGAAGACTTCAATGAAAAGCTGTGATCCAGCTCCAAATTTGGACCTGTTGGTGATCTTTTTTCTATGATACATTACACTAATCCTCAGCTGGATTACTGTGGTCAGGCAGAACATGGCCAGGACCTTGAATGGAAAGTGATTTTTATTTTATTTAATCACAGCTACACATAATTTACTAGCGCAGTAACTGCTATTTCCTATACTCTTTCAATTCCAGAAAAGCAGAAATTAATCCTTCCCCATCCATGATCCTAGAGGTCCACAGGGCAGTAGCTGGGCTATTTGCTCAGCTACCAGGAGGAAGAAGAGAACACAAGGCATCAAGGAATATTTACATCTGCTTAGCTGTTGCAAATCCTTCATCACAAGCATGACCTTCCTAGTATGGTGGTTCATCCTGTCAGATGGCATATAAAGTCAAAGAGTATCTTTTCAACTTTTGCTTTCCTAAAATTACACAAGCTTCAAGTACACTTTGAGTCTGGTATTGCAAAAGGCCAAGGAGGATGGTCAGTAGAACAGGGGGCACTTGTTCATTGCTCTGATTTGGGGAGATGTTTAGCTGGTTCCCTCTCCAAGCCCATGCACTCCAAGCCCTCCATTCTAATCACCCTAGGACCCTAATATTCAGAGTATCAGCTTACTCACTGTATATTAATTATTATTGTGTATTATATATATATATAATGTATATTATATGTATATAATATTCAGCTTACTCACTGAACTGATCAAAAGAAATATCTGACTTGTCAGGAGAAATAACAGTTACTTACTCTTATGCTGCATTCCAAAAATGAAATGATGCCACTTTTGGCATCTGCACTGATAATGTTGAGTGGCTTGACTCAGAAAATGAGCGGAACTTAAAGAACCAAAATGCTTCAGAGTTACTATTGTTAAGAAAGTATGCCTGCTGAGGGTCAGGCAGCAAGGGCAAAGGGTAATTTTTCTAAGTCTGTGATGGAAACACATGCAAGATAACTTATTTCCCAGCAACAGCAATGAGGTGGCAGCAGTTTGAATACAATGATGTGGCAAAAGATGGTGGGTAAGTGTGCAGATTCCTCTTAGCTGGGTTTTCCTATTAGGTAAGAGTTGTTTTAGAATGTGAGATAGGCTGTTATAAAGAAAAGCAGTGAAAGGACTTTCCTTCCCAGGGTGTAAGGGATGAAGGAAACAAGGATTAAAGCCCTTCATTTCCCTGCAGGAACCTCCATCTGGCCTCATCTGGGCACAGCTGATAGAAGACTATTGACTTCACCAGGTCAGTCAGGCCAAATACAGTGGAGCTCACCAACAGTGGATCTATACAAAAGTACTTAACAGTGAGATGAACCTGCAGGTCCCAAGTGGCATTAACAAACTTGATATAGTTTGTGTCTGGAAAAAGTAGAGATATCAGATGATCAGGACTGCTCTTCTGGTCACCATCTCCAGTCTCAGAATACTCCAGTTTCTAATATTGATAGACTACAGGTTTTGGCTAGAACCACACATGACAGGCCAGCTTCATTCTGATATGCTGTATCAGCAGCACAACAACCTCAACTCTCCTCAGCTCTGAATCTCTGAACAGCTCACTTAAGTGCATGTCCTTTTTAAGATTTGTTCTGTACTAACTTGAGTGTTTGAAGAGCAATTCAGATTTTTTACACAGCTCCCTCTTGAATTTATTTATTACTTGAATAATATTTATTTCACTTGTTGGACAGGAGAAAATTGCTGTGGCAAATTATTTGATTAGACAGCTTTGCCAACAAACCCCATCCCAAGCTTCTTAACATACTTTTAAGTACCATCATGAGATACATGTCTGCATCACATTCAGACACCTTCAAGTAAAAATGCATTAGGAAACCACTGTTCTGTCTACAAGTCATTAACATTCAAACACTATGCCTACACACCATGAATTATCAAGTTTTTGCAGTACATTTTCAAAAAATAGAGAAAAAATAACGAGAAAAATAATCCTTGCTTATAGCACAAATCATCACTTAAGCAGGACCACATAAACATACCTGCTTTAGCTACATAATATATGAACATACAGTATCAAGAGAATAGCCAGTCATGAAAAGAAAGATGCTGGTTGTCAGAAAAAAAAGCTCTTCCATGCAAAGGAAAGGAGAAGTTTCACCAGTTCAGTTCTAGTTCTGTTGTGCTGCTCTATGTATTCCAAAAGACAGTGATCTCTCTCACGTGTGGAAGTACAAGCCCCTGGACATCTTTGAAAAGTTCTTGTTGAATGAGTTGCAAGTCTTAAAACTTCTCAGAGATCCCAGTACAGAAGCAGTTTTGGGCAGCAGTAAAGTCTTCTCCTGACAGACCTGTACCTGTGTCACTGGAGTTCAGCAAAAATACCTTCATCCTTCATAGTCACGTGTTGCCATCTTCACCATTCCTATGGCAGTAGTAGAAAGGATTACTTTTCAATATCATTGTTAAGGCAAACTCAAATTTCAGTCCCATGTGGTCAGAGGGTCACTGTGGTGCAGCCTCCTAGCAACAGATGCCCATGGTCTCCAGATTGCTTACAAAAGAAAGTCCAGTATTGGTCTTTTGCTAATCTCTTGAACAACTTTATTTTAGCAGTGATCAATGACTACCAACACCTCCCTTCTCTGTTCCTCTGTTGAACATAGCAACCTCCTATTAAACATTTCCAGTCAGCTGAACTCAGTAGAACTCAACTCATGTTTTAGACCTCAACATCTGGCAGTATTTCATAACTTGCAGTCAGCAACACAGTAAAGGGTGGGCTTTTGTGACATAACTTCCAGAAGTTGTTTCTGCCAGGTTTGTCCTGCGAACCATGCAGTCTGGGGACAGCACTTCTTGTTAAACCAATTGCTTTTTCAGTGTACCAAGAAGTTAGGCAGAAACAGAACACAAGGAAGACAGTGGGAAAGACTCTCACTGCTTCAGATGCAGAGGTCCACTTAACCACCAATGATGGAGCACCCCTGCCTTGCTAATGACAGAAGGTTACAGGCAACGATACCACCTTGAGACACTATTCTGTTCTAGCGGCTCATTTCATGTGGATACTCATTAAAGTGACTGGTCAAAGGGGATGGTTAACACCAACAAAAAACATAAGTCATTAGCCATAAACCATTTGGTTTTGGTTCTGACTCAGCCCATTGGGCACTGTAACCATAGGCAGGGCAGCTGCATTCCACCCAGACAGACTAGTCCCTCTTCCAAAGGCACTGTGGGGATGAGATCATCAGCCTGCAACACGATACAAGGCTGTGCTAGTACACATCCCACAGGATACCTGACCAGCACTGTAAGGATGTTCACGACATGCCTTGCATGTCCTACTGCCAGGCAGGTAGGTTCTGCTGCTAGAGGTAGTGCTAAAACTTCTCTATAGACAAATCTAGATGACACCCGTCAGAGGAACAATAAATATCTCCAAGGCCTGCAGCATGATACAAACCAAGAGCGTTTAGATTTGACTATCCACTTGCTTTTTAAGGAGCACTTTTTAAAAAATCTATGACAGTTTGTACACACAAGGTACAAAAGCAACAATATAAGGTCTAAATATTTGTCAAGCTGTCAAATGCCCATAAATGACATGCTGTAAAGTCAGCTGAACTGAAAAGTGAGAGCCTACACTCCTAACTTATGTTCCCAGACTTTTACCTACCCACTGTGGAGCAAAGGATAAGCACTCAGATGTCTCAGTGATTAGCTCTCCCAACAGTAAAACACATCCCAAAAATATAGTGTCTTTAGAGTGGTGTAAGAGTTATGAAATGTTTGGGGGATGTCCACATGTGTCCACTGCTCTCAAGCAAGGTTCAATGCTATCTGCAGTACTCTTGGAGGTGTCCTGTAGAGATTTGTCAAAATAAGGTATGGGGCAGCCTGAGAGAACCAGAGAACTGTGGCTTTTCTGGCACTGCTTACTATTTCACCCAGCCAAAACTCTTGATACTACATAAATATCCCCCAAACCCCTCTCTCTAAAGGAAGAAATTGTTCCTCTAAAACTAAGATGAGAAGCTGGGTCATCAGATGAAGGCAAAATTGGTTTAAAAGCCATTAAGAAGAAAGCAACCTAGGCATTCAGGAGTAATCACAGCTTCTTGGGCTGATCAGGAGAGACAGAAGGAATTATTTATTTATGGCCTTCCTGCTCTCCCGGAGCGGATCTCTCCACTGGGGAAGCTTTAAGAGGAGTGGGGAGCAGCAGGCAGGTGCAGCTTGGAATCCTCCAGAGATTTTCCTGGTCTGGCCCTCAGGAGAGTTAAACACAGTTCGTGCTCACAATCTTTCGCAGAGCAGGGAAGGCAAGCAAGAGCATCACACAGATCTCTGCTGGGATGAAGCACATGGAGAGCCCCAGGCACCCAGACTGCCATGCAAGCTTTGCACAGCTTTCAGCAAGATCCCTTTAGAGCAATAGTGCTTGAGTACACAGCCATTTCTCTCCTCTTGTGGTTCAGCTACTTCCCTTTAAACACAGATCAAGTGTCTCCAGGGACCCAGCAAGCATTTAACAGACCTGCCTGATGGAAGGACCTCCAATGAGAAAACCAAGACCTGAAACTCCCAATAGACATCCTCAATTCAATCCACATCCGAGAAAGCAACCCTGAAGTTACATGCAGCCAGATTCTAACTGCACAGAAAGCACATCAGTCTAGTCTGTATCCAAAGCTCACCTAAACATTTTAAACTTAAGGAGAGGGAAAGACTAGCAAAGTAAACTTGAAGAAATTGTGAACTGGAAAAGGTCAGCAGGGAAATACAGAATTATTGATATAGTACCAAGAATTCCTTCTCAAGATACAGACAGTACTTTCTCAATGCAATTTCTTACTGTTTCCCAAAACTGGAGGATAACTGGAGTTATTCCCTAAAAGCATAATTGATAGTCTTCTATCAACTGTTCCTTAAAAGAACACCTTTCAGTATTCAGAGATGACCCTTCATAACAAACTAAAAGAAGCTGTAGAGACAGACAGATCTGCCCAGGCAGACAGATTTGGTAGCCGTCTTGTTGTTCTGGCTTTGGTCAGAGGGCCAGAGAGGGGTACAACCACTACCAGAATCTTTCACTAGAAGATGTTGCAGAACTAGTGTTGCAAGAGGGTCACTGATGAGGACTGAACAGATTATGAGAGAGGTAAAGCCTGTATTGTGTCAATTCATGTCTGCCTGCAATTCATTACTGATGAAATGCCCGAGATTGAGATGAAAAGGGCAGGAGCAGATGGCAAACTATTGCTTTAGACACATCTCATTCAACTATCCCAGTTTATTTCTGCTTGGCCTCTGCTAGTGTATCTTGCATTACTCCACAGCAATAATATTCTTCCTCAACTCTGGTCTCAAATCAGTATATTGTTTTGTGCCATTAAAGCTACTGCAAAGGCAGTTGTGGTAGCAAAATAACTCATTATGCATAAAGTGCTTTGGGAAACCTTTGAAAAGGAAAGGACTGAAGAACAAGAGACTATCATCTTTGTCAAGATCAGTGATCCAAGGCAACCTCAACATCAAAAAGGCACAAAATCTAACCACGAGGGTGTTTCAGCCAGTCCTAACTGCCTCCTCCCCAGTCTGCTCCTCCTCACACATAAAGGGATTTCTGCTACTTGTAAACATATAAAACCAGATTTGTTCTTACAGTTTATATTCCTCCAAACAAAGGACAGTAAAAAAGGGGAACGTTTTCCTTTCAATAAAATAGGTCTTACTCGGCCTCTCAAAGGAAAATTCTTCTGCTGCCCATTCAGAGACAGGTTACGTCTTTAGAGTTGTGTAACCTTTGTTTCTCTCTCTGGGAAGCACATCATTAAGCACTGACAGCTACATAGCCCTGAGAGAGGAGTGCTTCAGAGATGGTTGCATCCCCAGGGAGCTAAAACCAGCAAGCCAGGGCTCTCCAGGGAGCTGTTCAGCTTTGGCCATTGACTTGTGGCTTTACAGGGCCAAAGCACACACACTGCTAATTCATAAGTTCTAGGGTTATTAATTTGTGTGCTTTAACATACGTTGTTTGGGATATTTAATTCATCCCTTAGTTTGCTAAATACAGCTTGTCTTGAGAGCCTGTGGTGTCCTTTGCCCCTTCATACTCCTATGCCTTTTTCATTTCCCTTCCAACTTGCTAAAATAAAATAAAAAAATAAATACATTTTGATTTTGTTTCTGGCCACTCGACCTAGCTTTCAGAGCATGGCACACCAACTTCCCCTGCTGCAATGGTCAGATTACAAAACCAAAATAAGAACATTTGGCTCCCTACTGGCTGGGCACAGGCAGCCCCTGCTGGTATTAGTGATGCCCAGTGTTCACCTCCTCTTCTTGCAGGCTTTCTTTGCATGAAAACGTTTCCATAGTATAAAAAAGGTATAATTTGAAATAGATTAACTTAAGCTGGTGCAAGAGGTACTCATTACTATTGAAACTAAATCTGTTTAGACAACCAATGAGCAAAAATGAAGCATCCTCAAACTGGCAGGAGAGCATCCACAATTTGGATTTTTGGTAGTTTAAATGGATTGTTCCAAAATCAATGCAATTTAAAGCATACCTCTTGCGTAGAAAATATCTTCTCTGAACTGAGGAAACAACAGCACTGGTGGAATAAATGACTGCCTGTGCAAGGGTACAACACACATTAATGACTACTACAATGCAACAGGAAGCAGCAGCAGAGGAGGTAGGGTCACTTTCTTGCACACAGCCGGTTGGGAAATACTGCATTCAAGTTGGCTGCCTACAAGCATCCAAGAAAGGGTATTCAGTAGTGACATCCAGTTAACAAAAGTTTCAGAGACATCCCAGAATACTCAGGATCCTCCCTTGCCTGGGAAACAGGAGAGGAAAAGGAAAAAAAAAACACATGTGGGCCCTCCTTCAGAATGTTTTCTGCCGCTCGTGCAGCACATGCATTGCACAGAGGTGCAGGCTTGCAGTCAGCAGAGGATGCAGATGAGTTCTTGTAAAGTGAGCAGTGGACAGAGCAATAATATACATCTTGCAGCACCCCTGCCCTACATCTCTGCCATCCAGGGCAGCCCACCGAGCCCTGTTATGGAGAAAAACCTCTCCGAAGATGCAACAGCTTTTGCGAGAGGCTGGGGCAGAATCCACTCCTGTCAAACAGCTCTCCGGACCAGGATGTGACTGCGGCTGGCGAAACATGTTAGCTAATGGAGATTGAGGCAGGCAGGCAGAGGCGATCCCTCCAGCCTGTTAATCCACTTAGGGAAGGAGAAGGGAAACCTGAGCTGAATTCCTCTGTTCCGTGCAAGAGACTGTACTGTCCTGGCTTTAGCACTCCAGGCAGAGCAAATCCAGCCAGAGATGGGCCAGGGAAAGCTCTGAGTGCAAGACTAGAGCTTTTGGGAGCCAGGAGCAAGAGCTGAAGCAGGAAACCACAGTTCCTAGGGACTGATTGAGCTTTACTTGCCCTCTCATTGGGAGAAAGCAAGAAGGGCATGTAAGTGGGCTTTAATACAACAGCAGGGCAAGGAGAACAAACACACCTTACATGCTTTTGACTGGGCTAAAATGGTTCCTGAGAATCAGATTCCAAGGTTAGCAAGTCAGAGTGAATATTTGCGCCCCAAATACCCTTCCCAACAGTGACTGTACGCCAGCATTGCCTCCTGTCCGCTTTAACTGGCGGCGTGTAGAGATGATGGGCGCCAATCCCAGGAAATGTGAGATTATCCTTAACCACCAGAGGGTGCTCCCCATCTCAAAGACAGAGTCAATGTCACAGATGCGCCCAGACAGACAGAGGAGCCCTGATTTCCAGCAATCGTGGAATCCGAGTGAGCGAAAAATTAGAAAATTAATAATAAATAACAATTAGCGATTCTGCTCCTGTGCCTCACTTCTGTTTTCCCATCCCTCCTGGCTAGGCAAGCTAAGGCCCCCTGTCCCATTTGTCCTCTGCATCCTGCTCAGTCAGGTGATTTTCCTCACACTGAAGATTAAATCACTTTTATTCATTCCTCCTGGGTCGTGGATCCAGAGCAGGAAATAAACACTTTCTGCTTGGCAGGTCTGTAAGAGTGAGACTCCAACTTGCCTGTCCCCTGAGCAAGGTTAGGATCATATCCTCTGGTCAGACTCGGTTTTTGCAAATGAAGGCCTGACCTTACCCCTGCACTGGCACAATGGTGTGAGGGCCACCAGCCCTTATGTTCAGGTTCTTTTACCCAATTCTGTCCTAAGCTGGTTTTCCAGAGAACAGAGTGTCTGTTGTGAAGGGATGCTTCAGGAAGGTGTTTTAAAACATCTGTTTGGGGCACCAAGACTGTTTAACTCTATCAACAAGACACCTGTAGGCAAAGAGTGTTTACTTGGTAATGCAGTGACCCACAGGCTCCCTTCCTTCTCTCACTGAAGGGCAGCAGAGGTGTGTGACTGGGGTTGTACACTCATGAGCTGTGCACCTGGCAACACAGCACCCCGTGCCTCAGCTTCCTGCTTGCATTGGTTAGAAGCAATACCCAAGAGTTGCATCATATGTGGAGAACAGAGCAGCTAGGATGAAATAATAATGGTTATATTCCACCCTGAGATTCTGAAAAGAGCTTAAAGCATGCCAAGTAAGATCAGACACCTATGCAAACCAGACTAGCTCTGCTGACGTGTCTGGCATAACATGTTTGTCCTAGCCCCAGCTTACTTTGATAGCCCAGGTCTGTATATCCCATGGGGAAACCAGCTCTCACTGATGGCTCCCACCCAGCACGTGCTGCCTCTTGCTCTCTGACCCCTATAGGCACAGATTGTTATTTTTTTTATTATTATTCTGTCCTCTCCTTCTGCCACTAATGCCAGGCCCTGCCTAAGGGGATTTTTGCCTACGGGGAGAGTTGCTGCACTTGGGTACCCTAGCATCACTTTTTTGTGTGTTGTCTTTAAACCACACAGTACATTTATCTGATGAAACTGTTAAAACTGAGCAGGTAAGCCACTTCAAGTGACACTCATTCAGTCTCTTACACAGGTTAAAATATGTTTGATAGGTTTAGCTTACTTTATCTCCTGAATGAACCATTATCTGCAGTACATATGGGAGCCAGTCCTTTCCAAGTCATCAACCAGCCAACAATAATACTAGTCATCCTTGAGAGAAGCATCACATTCTACAGCCTAAATAGGCCAACAAATTCTCCTTCAAGTATTTGAGATAGTTAATGAGAGAGAAAAAGGGGAAAATATAAGAGAAAAAGATTTTATGGCACATTTCTTAGACATCTGCAATAGACAACTCTAATTCTGATGAACAAAATGTCAGGGATACATGACAAAGGTCTATTTCCTCTATTATTCATAACATTCTGTCTTCAAATTATAGCAAATATCAGACATGGAATGGAAAGGTTAACCAGCATTGTTTGTACACTGATCATCCCAACACCATTAACCTTTTACTTCTCAACTTGATGAGTTTAACACTTCTGCATTACTCTTATAGTCACTACATGCTTAATAGAATCAAGGAATGGTTTGGGTTGGGAAGGACCTTGAAGATCACTTAATTGCAAACCCCTGCCATGGGCAGGGACACTTTCCATTAGACCAGGTTGTTCAAGCCCCATCCATCCATCACGACTACTTCCAAGGATGAGGCAGCAACAACTTCTCTGGGAAACCTGTTCCAGTGCCTCACCACCCTCACAGTAAAGAATTCCTTCCTAAAATCTAATATAAATCTACCCTCCTTCAGTTTGAAGCCGTTCCCCCTTGTCTTATTGCTACATACCTTTGTAAAATGTCCTTATATTTGTTCATAAACAAGAACATAAGCAGTCATCAAAAGTGTGGTTATTTAAAATTATGTACTTTGGATGTTATAATTCTGCAGACTTTCAGTAAGACCTTAAGCTTTTGCCATTCTTCCTGCACATATTACAGCAAAGACTTCTGAAGAAAATTCCTAGCCCTAGTGACATTGTCCACCAGCACTTTCAAGCATATTGCTGCTGGGGGGTTTATTGTTTTAATTACTGTTAGCAGGCTGTAAGTTCTCAAATATCCCAAATTCCTTCACTGTTAAGAACAAGAGCATCTGGGCGTCAGTTTTGCTCATGATGGCAAAGGACAGGGTCAGATCTGCCTTTCTCATGCACACAAATCTGCACCTCAGTGGAGATGACAACACGTGGAACACAATATAGAAATGAGCAGGTTTTGACTACCTGCAGTTGAGCTGCAACTACTTGAAATACTTAGTCCAAATGGAGAGGCTGGGGCAAAATGATCTTAAGGTCACAGACCTGCAAAGCTTGACAGGACTTGTGAAACAAAGACAAAAACTGCGTATTAATTAGACCAGACTACAAGTGAAGTCAAGAGTTAGGAAAAACCACAATTGTATTTACTTGTGAAAAATACTCCTAATCCTCATGCACATAAGCATTATTCTAGAGTCCATAATTACAGGATCATGTTTTTTTCACAGTACCCTATCTCAGACTGCACTCAGAAGGGATTTTTCCTATGTAATGAGCAGCTGTTTGAGATGCTGGTTTCTGCTCATTGTTCAGGGTGTGGCCCCAGGCCTTATTTACTGCACATTATTCAAGCCTGGCTCTAGAGATTTATTAATTTCCTTATGTGTTTTTCTATGGACTTGTCATTATGCAGTCCAAGAGCTTCACTACTCCAAGATCATTTATTTCCACTTACCTCTATGAGAGGAGAGGGTACTTTTATTCTCATTTTATGGATGAATGACTGAAGATGATGTTAAAACATATTTGCTAATTCTGTGTGCCTACTCCAAGACACCAACAACCTGACTGATCTGTGCTTGTATAGCACCTTGGGTTTAGTGGACTCTCATTTGGTTAATTTGCAGCTTTAAGCACTCATTGTTTCTATAAAGTAGGCCCTTTGGGACCAAAAGGTTCCCTATAAAATAAGGAACACACAATTAAACAACCACTGGCATAGCAGCTGCTTCAAAAAATCCTCAAAACTATCATATAGAAATGGTCACATGCAGAAAAGAAGAAAAGAAGTAAACTGTCAGGTCAGAATTTCACTGCCTCAGCTGTAAAAGCTTCTCTTTCTCTCCTGCAGTCCCTTGTCTCACTCAGTACACACCTGACAAATGAGGCAGGGGTCCTACAGATGGTCTCTTTCACTGTGCAACTGTGATTTACCTCAGAGCAGGTCCATCACATGCAGCAAGTGAGGCAGGGGTCCTGCGAAGGACACAGCACGCAGTGATGTAGCTAAAACACGAGCTGTGTAAGACACAGTCAGGTAGATGGAAGTGCTTGAAGAAGATAACTATTCTTTCTCCATCGTCTAGTTTTTGCATTAGTACCATTTGAAATGCCATTTTTAGAGTCTGTTGTTACTTTTATAGCAAAGAAATTCTGTCAGGAAGCATCACAATGACAATTTTGTGGATTATCAGATGGGATGAATCCATCTCTACAACCAAGGTAATAGAGTAAACAGGCTGCAAAGGTAGCTCATCCTCCTTTGTGAGAACTGTCATGAGGAACATGAAACACTGAGTGAATTTCAGACCCTGGTGACAGCTGAGAAATAATGATGCAAAGGCTCTTCCAACCATTCAATCCAAATCATGTCTCTCTCCTCTCTAGCCCACCCCAGCCCACTTTCTTCTCTTCACTGTCTCTGCCTTCCCATGCTAACCCTTTCCTTTGCCCTCATCTCACCCCTCCAAACACTATTCCCCCACACTCCACAGCCTTAGCCTCTTGTTCATCAACTGCTTATAATCATTTGCTTCCCCTCCTCTCCTTTTTGCCCAGCCCCCCTTGCCCTGTCTTTCCATTCCTGTTTAGTGGCCCCACTTACTGACACTAGCTGATTTAGAGCTTAGCAAAGAGGAATCTTCTTGATTTGTTTTTAAATGGAAAGAAGGCGTAATTCAGGACTTTCTCTTTAAAATATAAAAATTGCTGGTTTGGATAAAAATTTCCAGAAATAGTGGAAAGTGGCAGTGGTATGAACAACTTAAATGAAGCCCCACTGGATGCACCAGTAAAAAAAAAAAGATGGTTCTATTAGTCTGTCTGTTGTATGTGGCAGTGGAAATGAAGATAAAAATTAAGGAAGTTGGTTAAGCAAGAAAGAGCACTGCTGCCATCTCTTTTGAAGACTTACCGTGGTTGGGTATATTAGCATTTGGATGGCATGCCTTTGAAAGAACATGGAGCACTTGTACTCCTTTTGTAAACTGTCCTGGTACCTTATGGATGCTAGTTCTTATTTGATATAGGCACCTGCACACATCTCGAGCTTGCATCAGCTGGACATACATGTCTTAACATCTCACAGTCACAAAAAAAGAGGGCTAGGACCAGGTCATGTGTGAGATGCATCCTTCCATCCCAATGGATAATGCTATAGCAGCATTATTTTTTTCAAAACAGGCTGGAAAAAATACGTGTCAAAAATTTTATCCCTTCTCCAACAGTCTGTTCTAATGCTTCTGCATCACTACCAGTTTGTAACATCAAACTGAAATCTCCCACATTGCAATCAAAGCTCATTTAATTCCAGCTCTGTCAACATCAGACATAGCAAATGGCTTTAATCACTTCCTCTTGGACACAGCTTCTTTCTATTTGATGATACATTCACCAGATCTTGCCTAATATCTAGATTTCCAAGACAGAAATACTAACCTTTCTAACAGAAACAAACTAGCACTTCAGACCCTTTAACTTAATTCCTGGGCATCCAGGTTTATCACTTGGAAGGCCAGAGAGTTTATACGAACATCAAGAGCAAAGGACAAAGTTGCAGCTAGCCTGCTGGCTTGCAGTAGACAAACCAAATTTTCCATCACTTCCAGGGAAACTCGCTGCAGTTAAAAAACAAAAAAAGGGGGTGGGGGAGAAGTGGGGAAAGAGAGAATGTTAGCCCTTCACTGAGGCAAATCTCCCACCTGGATTCAAATTCTCACACACTTTCAAAATCTTGATCTGGAATTTTGGGAAACTTGAGAAGATATATTCTGATAAATCAAGTCCATCATGTGTCACATTCTCTATGTAGAACAGCAGAATTTCTCAGCAGTCTTTGATGAGGCTGAGAGCTGTTCCCATGGTCCTTACATCCAGTGCTGTGCCTTGAGTACAAACCAGACAGATTTAATATAAAACAAACTCCCTGGAAACTGGAAGTCCACATCCTTGGTACATGTAGAGTGTACACAACAGCCAGAAATGTGACCACAAATGTCATAAACTTAAGAATGTGAGATTTTATATTAATTAGATAACATGGATTTACCTCCAGGGTTACAAACTGTGAGCTCCCAGGGAAGCCAGGAGCCATTCCATGAGGGTGGGAAACAGAGGACCCTTCTCTGCCATAGGTGTTGTGATGGGGGAAGGGGAGCTGACAGCTCAAAGGCACGAGCAATGGCTCTGTACCCTGTGTTTGCACAACTGCTTGGGAGCGTATCCCCTGGTGATGTTATTCACAGGCCTTGGCCGACAGTAAATAAGACGGTGGAGCTTGATTCATGAGGGATGACAGGAAATCTATAATGTGTGGGCTCTATAATCTGCTCGCTACTGCGTAGCAAAATGAAAGAACAACAGTCCAATTACCAAGTCCTTGCTGATCCCAAGCACATCCTCGAGATCTTGTTCTGCTTAGAGCAGTGGGAGTTTATTTGCAACAATGTAAACCAAGCTTTGGCACATGCCATCTTCCATTTTGGGATGGCAACAGTATTTTGGAAGCATCAGACTGCCTTACAGTGGATAAAAATGCAGCCAAGACTGTGGCATGACCTTCAGAGAAAACTTCTGGAGAGCGGCAAGCTGCTGAGTTTAGTTCACCCAAGGACTGTTTTCGTGGACACCAATTGCTGCACCCCACTGCAGGCACTGTCTGTCCCAAGGGGCTAGTTGAGCCATGGAGCAGTGATCTACCCATCCTCTTGCTCTGTGGGGGACTGTGAACACCATTCCTGTTTTGTGTCATGACACAAAACAATCAAAATGCTCCACAAAACTAAAATCAGAGCTATGATCCAGCAGGACACAGAAGCTGGGATACAAATGATGACCAAAAAACACTTTAACAGGAAGGAGATAGAAAATGGAAGGGGTATGTGTATTCTGGGGCCAAACAGAAGAGAAGATAGTATGGCTGAAAGATAATATTCCAAACAGATAGCTGAAGATAGTATTCATACCAGGTGCAGAACTGTCCCGAAAGACAGCAGGGATGAAGTCTATGACAAGCAGCCACAGAGCAGACTGCCCTCCTACCACCAGTGCTGAAGTGCATCGAAAGATGGAAGAAGGTTTCTTTCAGACAGAACAGCCATGGTAGTAGTGGAAGGGAGGACAGCTGACAGTTCCAGACAGAAGAAGAAAATAACTTTGATTCCTACTGTGCAGTGTCAGAAAATCCACAGGGAAGCCCAGGGCTGGGAAGGCATAGGACCAGTCAGGTGAGCATCCTGGTGGCTTAGAAGAGCCAGTTATCTAATTTTTCTCAAACCAAATGTGTTTCATTCCTTGGGCACACCTTTCAGATCTTCTGCCCTCTAGGAAAGGGGCAAGGGGAACCTTTCTCACTCTGGCAACAGGTAAACAGCATGTCACGGTGGAGAGAGCAGAACAATTTCCACTTGATTCCTAGCAAAGGTCTTCTTTGCTGAGTACACACTCTGGGGACTGCTGTCCTTTCCCGCTTCCCCCTACAACAATCTCTGCTGCCACCTCCCCTCCCTTGTTATCTGTCAGTAAACAGTAATTAAAGAAGTGGCCTGCTTGATAAAGCTCCCGCCTGCCCTCACACGGTGCTGCCCTCTCGGACGTGTCTAATTAAAATCCTGATGAGAAGATGAAGAAATCCCAGCAGCTGGGAGTGTGCTGACTCTCTCTGCGCTCGGCCTCTTCATTACTGACGAGGAGGCAAAGAGATATAAAGGACCCCGGGAAATGCTCCGACAGACCAATCGATAGAGCCTTTTGTGGGACGTGATGGTCCGCTTAGGACTGCTTTTTGAACTGTGTGGATAATGAGGATGCTGGAGCGTGGCTCACTGCGTGGGGCTGATGGGGCTGGACTCCCCTGCCAGTCCTGCTACACTGCTGCTCCCAGGAGCACACTCAGGGCCCCACAGCTCCCACCATACAGTGAATCCACACAGTTATAATAGCTGGGGCACATGCCCGCCCTCCACCAACCCAGCAATCATTGCTTGTAGTGCCAGAACCCTGCCTAACCTCTAAGCACTCTATCAGTTCTGTGCAAACATACAACTGCAAAATCCTGAGGCCAGCACAAGCCTTCCCTAAAGTGAAACCAACACCACACACAACGTGCACACCTTTGTGTTTAAATGTGTTCTTAAACATGAGAACGCTGTGCTTTCACTGCTGTCCCAGGATTTTGTGCTAGAATGAAAACGTTGGTATGCACAAAATGAAACACAAAGGTTTACACGATGTGCACAGCAATATCATCGTTGTGAATCACTATAACTATATTTAGACACACTTCACTTTGTGCAAATATATCCACTACATGGTTTTGTTCCTCTGGGAGTTTTTTAATGTGATATCGGCTTTACCTGGAAACAAGCCTATTTTCACTGTCCAATTCATGTTTCTGTCAAACACCAGAGGTTTCCTTGCTCTTAGTTTCTAGATGAAAGAAATAGTAAAAAGGCGGAAGCAGATCTCTACTTTCTTAAGTTGGAAAGTGCATGTCAGGCACCTGCCTCCATGTCCCTTCTGAGACAGCAACAAGCCCACAGGAGGTAAAGCACCTCAGGAATTAACATCATGTGCAAGAGTGGGAGTGCATACACAGTTGCAAATACAGGTGCACAGTGTATGTGCATGAAGGACATGCACATTCCACATGTGAAATCAATAAAAGAGTGAGTTCTGTTTTGTCTGAGTTCACACCTCTTGCTTCACAAACCACTACTGTTCATGCAATCAGCAACAGTCCAGCAATAGTTGGTTCTCTTTTCAGAGTCCCATCTAAGTCCTTGTACGCAGTTTATCCAACAGACCCAGCCGCTTTTTTTCCCACTCCCTCAACTGCAACTACTTTTACAGACTACATGTACTGGGGAGGAAAAAAAAGAAAAAAAGCTTGAGAAAAATATGTTCCATAAAAGTCTCATGAAGTTAAAAAAAAAAAAATTCTCTTACAATTGCCATAATCTCTTCCCACTGTCCTCCTTGTCATGACAGGTTCAAGGAAAAGGAACAAATCATTCCTGGACTAGTTTAACACTGAGTTTAACTTGCCAAAAACCCCAAACCATCTCAATATAAATAGCCAGTAGCAAAATACAATCAGCAACAGCAAGAAGTGATCAGGCAAATACAGCAGCAGTGGACTCAATGTTAAAAGCTCAGCAATGCTACTACAAGGGGATTTTGGGGAGTCCACTGGAAAAGATGAAAGAAGAGGGGCAGCAGATGAGAGGTCCCATGGCAATGGCGACAGAAGCACTATCACTGGGAAGTTCACAGCTTCTCTTGGCCCTCAGCCTCCCTTGGCAAGAGATGCTGTTGTGCAGATCAAGACAGCAGCGCTGGATGCACAGAGCTCACCACGCAATCCCTGCCTGTCCCACTACCTGTACTTGATGGAATGACACATTGCTGCAGCAGCTAATAAATAGAAGTAATTTGATTAGCTTTCCCTAACTAGCAATAAGATCCTGACAAACCCTTTTTAATGCGTTTCTGGAGCAGGATGAAATTGTTTCATTTGGCGAGCAGGGCCCCATGGGAGTTGCCTCCAAGCTCCTTTAGTGAGAGGTAAAAATATGCCAATCATTAATGAGGGGAGAATTACGGAGACTTTAATGCAATCAGAAAAGAGGAGCCCTGAGGCAGCTAGGGAATAAAACCTGTCCTTAAATCAGAGGCAGGCAGCCAGAGCATGGAAATAAAGGCATACACAAGCATGTTCATGCACACACACATACCTACCACACGCACACAGACCTTGCAGAGCTGCTGTAAATACACTGGGAGTTTTGCCTGAGCAACAAACACCTATCTCAGCAAACGGTAACCATCTTCCCTCCAAAAGATTTTAAAAATCACAGTAAACAATATCCATTTGGCAGCCCCCTCCCTCTGCCAGGAGGGGATCATTGCCCAACAGAAATGCAGGTTCAAACATTTAAAAAGCCAGAGCCTTTTGTGAAGCAGGCATATTAGCTGCTTGCAGGCAGCTATATTGTCAGGCGGCTGCAGCAGCGAGGCAGCTTTGCTAAGTGGAAAGGTGCCTCTCTCAGGGCCAGACTTGCTGCATGAACACAACGTGTATGAACTGCTCACTGTCCTGCACTCATGCCAGAGCAACATCTACTATACGGTGAAAGGCACCTCCTCCCATCCCCTCTCCACTCTCCCCAACCACTTCAGTGAATTCCCTCCCTTGTGCACAAATCATGTAACGTTTATTCCTTAGCAAAACAGAAGTCTTAAAGCTGCTGGCATTTTCTCTGGCGCTGTGGCAGGCCCTAGTGGCCTGGCTGGTTCGTGTTTGCAGGGGTGTGTGTTCTTTCAGAACTCCTCCAATGAAAGAAAGCATTCCGTCTTTCTGCAGCAATTCTCTAACCCTTGTTTGCATAATACAGAAGGCTGCATCAGCACAGACCAACCCAGACTATGCTAGCTCCCAGTCAAATGCCATAAAAAGCAGGACAGTAGTTTTCCCGTATCTCTTTCAGATTCATCTTGTTTACTTGAAAATAATGAGCAAGACTGGGATATCAAATACCAGACACCTTTTCTCTGCCACATACACAAAACATCATGCTACAAAGGCTGAGCACACAGTACTTCAGCCCTTTTCCCTAGTTTGGATTATCACAAAAAGGCTGTGCTTCTGCACCATATTCTCACATACATTAGATAACTGTGGAACTAAAACACTGGGGCAAGTGACTACCAGCCATTTAGCCCTAAAGACAAAGAAGTTACAAAATCACCAATACAGAGTAAAATATTAAGAGCAAGTAATGAGGGAGGTGTCCTGAGACATGGAGCTTGAAGTTTAGCAGGTAAGTTAAGGTACACAGCTGGCGCTCTCCCAAACATCTATCAAGCACAGAGCTGCATGTCCCACTGTTAGATGATCATAGAATACTTATCCTCAGGTAAGGAGGCCTGCACATCCCTCAGCAGCAACTCCTGTTGGCTACTTGAACCCTATGATGATAGGCTGCCAAAGTAGTATTGCAGAGCTCTCTGTAGCTGAAAGTTCAGAAAGAAAAGCATCTCAGAAGAAAAGAAAACCTCCAGAGTTCTCCCAAATTCTGTGCATCTAAGACTGAGAGATCAAAGCAACTGTTGGGTATATCACTCAGCCAGACTGCATGGTCTCAAAAGTCAAAGAAATCACTTTCCACAAACACGAACAAGTAAGAAGACCTTATGACAGAAACCATCAAGACTCTAAAAAATAGCAAGCAGGAAATTCAGCATGGCTATAGCGCAATGCTGTCTAGCATCTAGAAATTATATTTCTGCCTCTTTTGAGTCAGGGCCAATTTTGGCCCAAAGTTCCAGTTGAATTCAGTGATTTTTTCCAATCAAAAGCTTTAGGCTATTCAAGACAGCTACTACATCTGGTTTCACTTCTAGTGGTGATCCAGGTTTTACTGCCACAGTGCAACCGATTCTGTGGTGACACTCAAGCAAGCAGAGCTGCCCTGTGTCTCCCCTGAGCAGCAGGCAGAGCTCTGAGATGGTGTCACACACTGTGGCTCCACACACAGGCCTGCCTTGCTGCAAGCAGCTCCTTCTCATTCTGGTTTGTTATGATTAAAAATGCACATCACCCAGCGAGGCCTTGGAGTGGAACTCAGCTGGAAATTGGATCATTAATATTCCTTCTCATGCCCATTGCCACAATTTCTTACCTCTCCACAAGCAATTGCTAGCAATGCAACAATTGAGGGTCTCAGACTAAAAGTCAAGACTACAATGCCCATTGTTACTCCAGTTAATCAACCTTTGTCCATACCCTGGCATCCCATCAAACTTAGGCCAGTGTGCTGCATGTCAGCTCTCTTTCAACCCTTTGAACTGCCTTTCCCCAGTTTATCTACCAAAAGCTCTTAAGATCCATATAATCTTAAACCATCAGAAATAGGATTCAAGATTATCTTCATTCCCAAGCAGATGGAAACACAAGGAAAGGAAACAATTAATTCAAAGACTCTATCCACTCATGGTTTTAACTCTTGGTCACCACACTTTCCCTACAGTTAAAGTACTCTAAATGGGTTGAGGAGATAAATGCAAAGCAAGGGTAGGACATACCACATGATGGAGAATCCCACACATGTACAAAGGAGGATATTTTCTTATCTAGCAGAATTACCTACACAACTTCACATCAATCCTGTATGCTGTTACTGCTGCAACTTATTAACTGGGCAAACTAGGAGACGTGCAAATCCCCCACCATGGCTAAAATGATCCTTTGACAAAAAGGATCCCAAATCATAGCAATGGCACAGCACACAGACCAAGGGATTGAAATCCCCCATAAGTGTCATTGCATGGACTCACTGGCCTATTTGAACATACCTTCCTGTATGGTGTTTACATCAGGCAGCAAAAAGCGCAACACAACCAGGACTACAGCACTGACCATGGAAAAATAAAAATGAATAGACATATTTTCTTTTGGGACTTTAGCATCATGTCTGTGGACATTGGTACCAGGCAGGGAATGTTTGCTCTTGCTTGTCAACTTACTGAGCTGCAATTCCTTTGGCTGTGTGCAGCACAGTGTCCAAGAGGTGGAATATCTGCTTGAGAAATGGAGAAACCTGCCAGCCAGCAACTAGCATAAGGTAGCTGGGAAAACATCACTGCTCACAAGAATCTGGACAACAACAACTATAAATTCTGCTCCAAATATCTATTACTTCTCCTTTCTCAACTACCTCAAAAACATCTCCTCCCAGTAAACATTTTGTATCTTAGGTGGATAAATTGTGTGACTCAAAGGATCTGTTACATGTCACTGAAATGCCCCTCAGGCTGAGGACTTGCTTTGTGTCCCTCTCCTTAACACAAATACAATACAAATACCTCCAGAATTAAGTGTTCACTAATTATCACAAAGGCATAATTTAATTTTGAACTGCTCCTGCCACACACCAATTTGCATGTTTGGCACTTGCATTTTGATGTCACTGATTCTTTAGTTTTATTTTATGTCAGAAATAATAACTTTCAATGAAAAAACTCTGACAGTAAAACACATGGCTTCATTACCAGCCACTTCAGTGCAGAAACATAAATGGTTACCATCTCAGAATGATGGGTTTCATGAATGTACACTGCATTATCAGCTGAAAGGAATTAAGAAAAGGAGCTGTCCCATCAGTCATATGGAATAAACAAAACCCTGCCACACCAATTTGAGATAAGCACAAAGAAATAAAAGAAGAACCAGAGGGTCCACAATCATATGACCGGTCTTACCTACTTAATATATGTACACTTTCCCAAACCAAAAACCTAATAAACATACTGTGCCACACCACAGACATTTCCCTTCAAGGAGAAGGAAGTAGCCACCACCACTGCCTGCTCCCTTTGGCAGCTCAGTCTGTCATTGGCATCTCAGCTTAGCACTCTGTTCACAAGGGCAGGGCTTTGATGGCTCCTGAAAGCCAACAGAGCTCCAGCAAACACAAATCTGCAGCCCACAGAAAGACAGACAAGTCTGACATACATTCAATATATTTTAAAGAGACAATAGATAAAAACAAAGCTCTGCTTTAGGATTTGTCAGCTCTGGACTTCTTCAAAGCTATACAACATGCAATGTCCACACAAGGACCAGTGACTTCTTGTGTATCACTGAAAGCCACAAACTGTGGGTACCTCAGTTATTCAGCCTTCTGTCAATGCTTGAGTGTCAGCTTTTCCTGCCTGAACTGAGAGGCAACCCCTGGGTGTTCCTAATCCTCCAAGCCCCAACCTCCCCAGCATTCCTGGGGGCAACTTACACGGCCTTCTAGACATCCCCTCTCTGTGACCATGACAAGGGCAGAGCAGAGGGTGCTCGTGGCAGTTTTGCTCAGGGAGCACTGGCTAC
Organism: Parus major; assembly: GCF_001522545.3. Taxonomy (NCBI): domain Eukaryota; kingdom Metazoa; phylum Chordata; class Aves; order Passeriformes; family Paridae; genus Parus; species Parus major. The sequence goes on along the minus strand of NC_031774.1, from coordinate 39,707,976 downwards.
CATGCCACAAATCAACCTAACCCTCAATTTATTTAAGGGGGGGAGGGGGCAGGCAGAAAAATCTTGAAAGGCTTCTTCTTTCCTTCCAATTTTTCCCATCTTCTACCTCAATTCTGGCTGGATTCCCCCTTCCCCCTGTCCTCAGCTAGCACTGCCAGGCTCAGTCCTCCTCACCCTAGCCCCCCCTCCCCAAGGACAAGCAAAGTTATTACAATAATGAATTAGCCAGGCTGCTTACTGCTGCCAGTGGCGAAGGCAATTATCCCACTCCACGTCCCCAGCCACCGCTCAGCTCCCTCATAAAGAGAGGCTTTTGGGGCCGCTTTGTGCTTTGATTGGAAATGAAGAGATTGCTAATTAGGGAACCCCTGCTGGGATCGGGCTGGCAGGAACAATGGTGAAACGGACGGAGCACGCGTCCATTTAGAGAGGGGGGGAGAAGAGAGAAATGTGAGCCCCTCTGTAATGTAGTGCATCCTCTACTCACACCATAAACAACAGGGCAGACAACTTTATAGAGATTTTCACCTTTTAAAGTATGCTAATTTGTTTATAGAAAGCAATAATTTGGTGTGTGTTTGCATAGGTCAAAGCCTGTAGTTTTTGTGTACAGTTTGCATTGACGCATGCGTGCATACATATACTCTTGAAGAAAACGCCTCTGGAAACAGCTGTGGGTATCTACACAGCTGACCATATCTCTCTTGTTATTCACTGGGCAGCAGGCATCAATCCTGCTTTAACAGGGAGAGATACTCAGAAAAGCCTGTTGATGAGTATTAACATAGAATTTTAATGCCTGAATTCACAAATCACCAAAGTTGAAAATGACTTACCAAATTAGTCAGTTCACCTGAGGCTTGCCAGGAATCGCTTCCACCGCTTTACCCAAGAGCTTTAACTGACAAGTGGACCTCCAGGAGGAGAAAATTTCACCATTAACATAATGTTTTCTTAGGCTTATCCTGAAATTTCTTCTTAATTCAATTGCTCTAAATGTCCAGGAGGGTCATAGGAGCTAAATTCAACTTTCTCATTTGACAAACTGTGCACCAAAAAATTAGAAAATACCTTCCTCACAGTGCAAAAGCACACCTCAACAACTTTACAGAACTGCAGCAACAGCCCTTATACACATATTATGCCGTGGTGCTGGGATCTAGTGACTTATAACTCTTGTCAAAGTAAAAAGTACCTTCCCCAACATGTCAACACGCAAATCTCACCATTTATAAAATACAGCATATCAACAAAAGCAAATGTCTCAGCTTTTTGTGCAGAGTTGATAGAAAGCAGTTGGAACCTATCCTGCATGACTTGGTTAACTAAGTAATTGTATCAGGGGAGCATACAAATACTATTTGCATAATATTAAAACTGAAAATACAGTTTTCAACCATATATTTGACTCACCATGCAAAAAAATTGCATACTGTTGATTAGTGCAATGTACACACTATACACTAAGTGATTTATGTAAGGTAAAGCAAATTTCAAATTTCAAGACTGAACTTACATATCAGAATTCCTTTGCAGATACTGAAGCATTTGAACATACAACTAATATTCCCTGAAATATTTTCAGTAAAGCACAAGTCTTAATAGAAAGTGATCACTAAAGGCAGAAACACAGCTGAACTGAAAATGACTTTCAAATTCACAGACTGTTTGTCCCCGCTGTTTGCTCACCTCTAGTGTTTATATCCTTCAAACAGTTGTAGGTAGTTTTCACGTTCCCTTCTTAGTCATCACTTAGCCAAGCTTCACATATTTAGTTCTTTTGATCTTCCCTCATAAAAACAATCCCTCCAGCTCTGTTATCATTTCTGTTGTTCTTCTCTTACTACCTTCCAAGTTTCCTCTGCATTTTTGCTGCCAGTGCCCAGAGCTGAACCAGATCTCACCAGCACACGCCCTCACTGCGTCCTGGTGTCCTGCCTGCACCCAACACAATCCAGTCTCATACAAAGGCCAACATCTGCAGCCTGCCCACTCTGGTCCCTTGGCCTGGCATGCTACATTGCCAACACATATGAGACTTGTTTGTCACTACCATTCCCCCAGACTCTCCCATTCATCTTTCACCTGTGTTTCACTTACCTGATGGGAGTATTTCCCCTCATGTAGGTATACAGTCAGAAAGTAAAGCCCTGTGCTGAAACCGTGCTTAGGCTTGCTTTAGGTTGCTGACAACCCTGTAGTTACCTACTGCATGTATAAAACCTGACCACTCAAAAGAAAGGAAACATCTACCTAGTGACGCCAGAAGCCAAATTGTAATGTGGTGTACAGTGGCAAAGCTCATTTGCTTTCACTGCAGCTGTACCAGTTTACAGCAGCTGAGAAGCTATTTCCATAAGTCTTGGATTGTCCATATCACAATCACACTCAGAGAAAGTACAAAGAAGGGTATATTTCACTGCAGCAGCTGTTACTCTGATGTATGAAGCCTCTTTGCCTTGATTTCACAAGCAAAGCATTTACATTTGAAGGATACAGGTATACTGAATGTACAAGCAATTCAACATACCTACTAACTGGTTCAGGAATTCTTTGGCAAAGCACTTGTCATTGCACTATTGATAATAAAATTCTTATTTAACAGAAGAGGAATAAAACTCATGGTGAAATTATGAATGGACACCTGTATATGAGACTGATGAATGGACCTCTTTACTACTCCACTCACAGGGTCTGATTTTGACTAGCCTAAATATCCGAGCAAAGGGGGATGAAAGAAAGTGGCCTTCTCATGGCATTATAGCAGGCAGGGCAGGGAGACATATTGGAAGAAATAATCAAATGTTCTAAACTCCTGAAAGACAGAAGAAAGCTCATTCTCTCTTAGACTGTGCCCTTAGCAACATCATGCTACTGGTTCTGTCCTCATGTAAAACTCACTTTCTTTCAGAGCCCAATTTCCTTGAGGCAACTGTGTTCTTAATATTCCTTCCTGTGTAAAGCCAGGAAAGTATGAACATAAAACACCCAAACTAGGATTTCTTCCCCAAATTCTTCCTGAAACAATACAACCACATTCTGCCACACAGAGTATGGGCAAAAGGCTTTTAGAGTGTATTGAATTTCTTTCTCTAGTGGATTTAAGTGTAAGATTTTTTATTTTAAATTACCAATAAATCACATCTCTTCCTGCCCTCTGCAGAAGCGTAGATTTTCTCTTAATTTGACACAAATATGTGTTACATTCACAGAGCATAAAACTGCAATGTTCCCGACTATATGTTTGCTTTAGGAGTTTAACTTTCACAAATTCAATGGTAGAAAAACAAAGTCCCTCTACATAAGCTCTTTAATGCAACTCTGCTGCAGAAAGCAGAGATCCTACTGTCCTTCTCCACTGAGCTGCATTTGTCCTGCCTCCTCCCTTGTGTCAACACATGCGTTGCACAGCCCAGATTGAGGGTCTGGTCTGGGTTAAAAATTTCAAAAGGTTAGCTTAATTCAAACCAACTACATTCAGGATTACTCTAAGTCCATCTGAACACAAATACCTGTACATGGCATATGACATGCAGAAGTTGTGAAAGTTGTGAAACCATTAGCAATGTCAAAGGGCTTCTTAAAAGCTTTCACATATGGGGTATTTTTCTTTGAAAATGTCCCCATTTCTGTAGATAAATGATGACATGGTTGAGACAGAATGAGATTGAAAGACATAAGTTACTGAACTGAAAAGCATGATGCTGTCAAACTAATACCTGCTTGAAACAAAACCTATCCAATGACAGATCTGAGAAGCATAATAAATTTAATTCCAAGAATAGGCTAAGGGTTGACCTGATCTAATTGTAAGTGGGGGAAAATTTAATCGTGGAAAGTTCTTTAATCTAGCTTTAAAAGAATATAAGACAAAATTATTCTTGGTATCTGAAACTAGACAAATTTCACTTAGCTGTAAAGACATTTTTAAACAGCCAGAACCAGCCATTGGGACTACTTGTCATGAGGCATGCTGATTTTTCTATCGCAATGTCCCTAAATCAAGCTTGTATGTCCCTCTAGAAGATGTTGATGTTGAGAAACTGCCCAGATAAGTGCAGGAGTTACTAGGTGAATTTCAGATTTTACTGCAGTTAGGCCTAAAACATGAATAGTATGGGTCTGCCTTAAAATCTGTTGAGAGTCCTTGTGGTTCTTTAAGAGTTGTAGAAAACAAGACAAGTGTTCAAAGGCAGCATTTGCTTTGCTGAAGCTGTTCACTAAGTGTTTGAGCTGTTTGTCCAGTACTTGTTTGTTCCAAATAAGCTTCAATTGATACAAGCCATACATGGTTTTCATAAGGCAATTTCTTATACATTATAGTAATCCTGCTATGAAAAACTACACATTTCTGCCAGAGGACATATGCTTTATCTACCAGAAAGTATAAAGCATATTCAAAGAATATGTAAAGGCTAATGGCAAATGCTGTGCAGTGCACAAATCTTGAAAAGTGGTCACTTAAATTTGTCCATGTGTTGAATTTAATAATCTTTGGATTGGTTAGAGGTGAGGAAAATGAGATTTATTTTTTTTTAAATCTCTTTTACTGTCCTGAAATTTAGTTCAAGCTTCATAGAGCAAGCCAATGAAAACAAATAATATAAATTCATCACATCATGGCTACAAAAGGGTAAAGCGAGCTGCTTGTCAATCAGTCAAGCCCAACATGTTTGCCTTGCTACTGAGGTTTGCCTACACTACACAGTACTCATTTTCAGTGTGCGTGCACTGAAGACAAGCTGCAAACTCTGCTGTAACACATGCTTATAAACAAGAGAGGAAAAACTGTTCTTCCAGTTTCTCCCATATTCTGGCTAACTAAACATGGCCTTATTTTTAACAGATAAAACAAATCCATCATTTCATTCATCATCTTTCATAGTATTGGGGAAAGCACCGTTCTGTTGTTCTCCATTACATGTTCATTTAGTACTTTATTGCCCACTGAAGGCTTCTCAAAGGCACATACCGTTATTCTGCAACTCCCTCTGATTTGCATCATTGCAGGCTGTGCTCAAAAACTGGTCACCTGTTCCCTCTGCAACATCTCTCAAATATCAGCCTTGTTTTCCTACTACAACTTAATGCCCCTTGGCTCTCAGCAAAGAAAAGCTATATTGCCTTTTCTCTAAAGGGATCACACCAGCCTTTTTGTCTTTCTGGATTCTATCCTTCCGTAAGGATGACCCAGGACAAATTATGTTCATCTCAGCAGAAAAGGCAAAGAACTTATAAAAATACTTCTTACATTTATTAAATACTTTTTAGAGTTTTCTTTCCTCTGAAATGAAACCATTAAATACTCTGGCTGAATTCAGTGAGGTATCTTTTGAAATCACTTTCTGAAACTACACATTGTAGGAGCAAAAGTCCTTGATGATATTGTTAATTTTTAGGAACCCCAAGTAATACTTAATCATCTGAAAAGATACACTAGCACAGCTTGGGCAAAGAGAAGACAGCAACCATCAAAGTAATTTGTGGTCTCAGTTTCAAGTACCTGATCAAAGAAGCAATCCCTGAATCCTGGCAGATACAGAATTCCCTTATGGAGCTCCAGGGATGCACCCATGAGGGCTGCAGCAAGGCTGGCCCAGACCACAGGTGCAGGACTTGCCAGGTGGCAGTCTCTTGAAAAGGTTGTCTGGGCTGGAGAGAGAATGTTCTCCTACACACAAAGAACTGCTACCCTTGACTGGCCTTGAAGACAGGTTTAAAACAGAGAGAGGAGTCACTAAACTCAAAGAATAAAACATTCTTAATAGAACCACAATAAAGATTATACAGCAGTTCAAGAGACTGGTGCAAGGTTGTAGCAGGGGGCAAAAAACGACCCCATAGAGTCTACTGGAAGGCAAAGAGCATTTAGAGATAGGGCTTAAATCAAAAAAAAGTATTGAAGAGTGTAAACAGTGAGGAAGGAACTGGGCAACATGAGAGAACTAGGGAGAGGAAAAAAATTAGGAAATCATTTGAACTGTATAACTATGAAAATTTCTCTTGTAGTAGAAGGAATTTACCTCCACAACTATCACCCCAGAAAGTGAACAGGGGTGGAAGAAAACTATGCAAGCAAAGCAAATCAAAGAGAACAAAAAGAATGGAATAACCCAAGAAGCTTTTCCACCTCTGACTGTTGTGATCTCACAACCTGGAATATTCTGTAAACTTAGGAGATTTGTAGCTACTATAACAACACATACATAGAAAACAGAGGACCAACGCCTCCCCACCAAATCCGTGGTATGTTACTGTTAAGAAACAGTTTTCCATGCTCAAAAGAGGTTACAGGCTTCCCCTTTAAGGGACATTTAAGTATGGGACTATTCTTTCTTCCCTAATGATAGGAGAAGGAAGTGAAGGAGGTCAGAGTCCTGTAGATCTCTATGCACTCCCTATGGTCTAGTTTAGGAGACTTAAAAGGATTCAGATTAACTGGGGTGGCTTTGTTGATTACACACAGAGAGGAAAATGACCCCATGTGGTAAGTGTTTCCAGGACAGCTGCTCCGTTGGTGAAACACTGCTGCATTCCAGAAATAAACTCCTACAGTCAAATTAGTAGCTCGAGTCCTCTCCACAGAAATGTGCCTTTACTGAAGTTGCAGCATTTCCCACACAAATGGGAAACCAGCAGCATAAATTCCTGCTTAGCTCTGCTTTTAAATAGAAAATGATACAAAAAGATGTTTGTACAATATCAAATCATTCTTCACAGTCACATAATTGCCTCACGTTATTGATGGGCTCAAAACAAATAAAAGGAAATTTGGAATATTTCTGGCTTGTTTGAAGAACTAAACCTAGCATGGTTCCCTAACACTTCAAGCCTGTCACAAGTTTTCCAGGTCTGAGGGCTTATCAAGACTTCAGCATAAAAAATTTTGGGTTGATTCCCATGCGCATCAATAACCACCAGAGCAAAGTACTGAAAAATGCAAAAGATTAAAATCTACATGTGAAGCAGGCTAGGAAGCACTGCTGCCTCTTCCCTGTCCTCTTCTAGCTCCCAAAAAGCAATGCACAGCTGTCCTCTCACCACAGAGGTGAATTCTGGCCCATGAAAGTAAATGTGCTCAGAAGCCCCAAGGCATTTCATGTTTTACTGAAGACATACAGCAGCAAAACTACATAAGACTACAAGAGCTTCCAAGTTTATACAGGTTTACAATTACAAATTTACAGATGGCAGCACTGGTAAAGGCCCAAGAAATCCTGGGGGAAAAAAAAATTAAAAAATTCCAAAACACCAAGCCACAGTTTTCAGCAGATGAGAGGACACATCTTCAGTACTCTGGGCTCAGAGGATAGGTGTTGTACAAGAAGCATGCTCCACCATATAACCACTGAGTGGAAGATGTTGGTGATCCTCTTTCTCACACAGTACTCTCATCTTAAAAGCAAAATATCTTCTTCTTGTCCAATTTCCTCCTCTGTCAGGTAAAACCTGGGAAGGTCTTCCCATGTGCTGCACTGCATAAAGAAGGTATGGGGGGCACATCACTCTCTCTCTCTCACTCACAGATGGGGAAGTCGAAGCCAGAAGCCATTGACAAGGTTGCAAGGAACAAGTACCCGCAAGACAAAGGCCCTGTTGGCTGCTCTAATGTAGTGACCATTTGCTTCAAGAAACCTTTGCCAGTTGATGATACAGCAATCCAAATGTCCTCTGCCTCAACACGCCACCAAGCCAAAACCCATCAGCAGATCTCAGCCTTACAGAGAAAAGGACGTGATACATCGGAACAAACTCCCAGCTGCTGCATAATGTGGTCTTAAACATAAATACCTGAAAGGTCCTCTAACCCACTGCCTCTTTCCCTTTGGGCCTAACTTCTGCCCTGAAATGTTACCTCAAGAACCATGCAGTCAGTGGGAAGGAACACAGTACCATACAGAAAGGGTAAATTCAGGAAGAATCGTTTCTGCTTAGCTCAGTCTTGCTCCATGGCTGCAATCTTCTCTTCACTGCTACTTTCAAATTGGCATAGCTTTTCTATCCTAGGGACTTTAGCAGCTTTAGAAACATACCTATAGCAGGAGAAAAACATTCAGGGTAAGCAAGATTGGATATCCCAAAATATAGATTCTACATGTCTGTAACATAGTATCATGTAAACAAGTAACTGCAAAAAGTGACAACACTGAATCCAATTGCAAGAAAAGTTATTAGCAGAGCTACATCAAGTCAAGTTATGATGTCACTTAGCCCCATATTCTACCTCTGATATCAAACACTAACATGTGCTCAGGGAAAGACTGTAAGAAAGTTTTCCCCCACTCTTAATCTTGTTGGACCTTTGCAGACCTCATAAATCAGTATGTTGGCAGCCTGTGGCTTAGACAATTCCGTCTAGACCATAACATGTACTCGCCACTAATGAGTCCACATGTCCCATAAATGCCTTTATGGGGATATCTTTTTGAATCCATCCATAACTTTGTCACTAAATGACACAGAAAAGAACCCAAGACTAATTTGAATTTAATACAGTATTTCATTTGTTTCATTTAAAGCATTTATTTTTAGAAAAAAAACGATGACTACCTCATTGAAAAAGTAAGGAAAAGACACATGTATGTAAAGATACTGAGAACATGTAGCAGAGCTCTCTTCTTAGCTAAAAAAGTAGAGCTGCTAATTTTGACAAGCAAAGAATTAGACAAGTGTTACACAGGAAAACATAGGCCTATGCTCTTTTTGGTATCTTTTTGTTAAGTCCTTATCAAGCAAAGCCACCTGTACTCCCAAGAAGCCACACTTTCAGCAATACATTGCCACAAATTCCTATCTCAGTTGCCCTCATCTTTCCTCTAGCCACAGACCTCACGACTGACTCTACCCCTACTAGTCTCTTGTTTTGAATCAAATTGGAAGCTCTTTCAGACAGAAGCTGTCTCATGGCTAAATGCAGCAGCCCCAGCTGTAGGGAATGTGACATGATACAAACAACAGGAGCAAAACAGAAGCAACATCCAAAGCTGCCAGTAGAACTCGTCGCTATAGTCTGAGAGCTAGTTAAGAAGTAGAACAGTCACAGCATGAGATTTATTAAGTAGTAGATAATAATTTTACGTTACATAACACATGATGTTGCATACTATATTAAATTCATTATTGTGAGCCTCGAATGTTCAGCTACTGATCAAGTCCCAAAATAAACATAATTATATATTCTATTATGCATTAGTGGTTATTAATACCATCTTTTTTTTTCTTTTTAAGAATATAGCTGGCACTGCTTTTTAGTTGTTCCCTGAAACCTTGTGGTATAGACACTTTTCTTCTTTAAAAAAAAAACCTGCAATTTTTCTCATCATCTTGTTTCACATGGTCAAGATGTAAAGTCAAACATCAAGTGCTGCAATAAAGTTGTTGGCAACATCAAAGAGGATGAAGTATAGAAATGATATGTAGGGTAATTAAATGGCTCTGAATTTTATTTGCATATCTCTATATATAAGCTGGCCTGACTCAACATAGCAGCAATTCACAATAGCTTTTTTGGCCCTTCTAGCTTTGTGCAAGATTTTGCAACACACTCCAAATGGTCCCAAGATTTCTTGGTCTTCTGACCTTGCTATGGGAAGCTGCAGAGACCTGCCTGAGATTCCTGAAAACACAACACATCCAAAAAGAGAAATGGTGCAAAGCATGTTGAAGTAGTATGCAGAGACAAAAAGAGATAGGGAGCATCATGAGCAGTCTGCTCATTTATTTCTACAGGTGAAAGTCCAAAACTTGTAGTTATCAGCAGTGGTCCAGCAAACAGTGTGAACCAAGCTCAGTTCATCAGCTGCTTGCAACTGAGGCCTCAAGGCAACAGTGTAAGGGTTTCCCCAGCCTACTGTGCTACACGAACAACTGAGAGCCCAGACACCATCAAGGCCTCCACTTCTCACAGGCCCATGGTTGCAGAAGTGCCCAACAGGTGCTCAGAGCTAACATTCTGCAGTGCTGTGCTCCATGTACAAATTTCATGCATGCACAGGGGTGGTGTAGCTGAGTGACAAAAAGCACTGCTCCTCCAGCAGCCTGCAGCAGGTGGGTGCTTCTTCTTCTGCCACCCTGAGGCCAGAAAGAATGACCTGATTTCTCAGGGCAAGTTTGGTGCTTCGGTGCAAAGGAAGTCGGATGTCTCATCAGCCACCTCCCATCAGCCCATACAAGTGAGCTGGCTTCTGGCTAGGAGTTGGCATTGGGGTCACAGGATAAAAAAAGCTCTTGGACCTCCCTGGTTCAACTTACAAGCAAGACAAGCTGAGTGGCAACTGTCAATTGACCAGAAAGGTGAAGGGAAGGAAAAGGATGGGAGAGATAGACATCCTGTGACATGGCAGTCTGAAACTTTGTAGAATCACAGAAAAGTTTGGGATGGAAGGGACCTTAAAGACTATCTAGTCCAACCAGTGCTTCACACCAAGATGCTGCCAGCAAAGTCTCAGTATGGCAATTCACAAGCTAACATTTGCAGTCAATCTCCATTAAGCACTATAAAATACAAACATATTCTGAGCTACCTCTGCTCAATCACCTCTCCCTGGGAGCAGACAGACAAGTGGCAAACTCAACATGTCTGGCATGGCTTTTTTTCTGGAATGAGTTAGCAACAGTGCAGCTTCTCCTTTGCACTATCCTAGGTAAACAGAGGTTGTTGCTGGTACAAAGTGGCTCAAAGTGGCAGGAACAGCATTATCACTTCAGTGCTGTTTCCTGAAGGATCAATAAGCCAAGACAATCAATTCTTCTGGCTAGTCCTTATTCCCCAGGAGAAGCTGTGGCTCTCATCCCCCTTCATTTAACTCTTCACAAACATAGCAGCAGCCCCATTAATTCTGTCCTCCTTAAACACACATTTCCCAAACCCATGTGCCAGGAGAGATTACAGAGCTAGAACTGCTGTATCCAGGTCAACAGGGTATTACCAAGAGGTATGGCCCATCACCTCAGCACAGTCATAACATTATATACATTTGGAGCACATGGAGACATCCTCACATCTGATTTCTTTGTACAGGACAGAGGGCCCAAAGAACCTGTATCTCTCTATCTCCAACTACTTCTCTGTGCAGGGAGTATAAGACAGTCCCAGAGCACCAGCTGACACTCACAAAGGGCTGCAGAGGCAGAAGATGGCATGGACAGTCATTACAGAGAGTCACAAGAGTAGAGCCTATTTAGAGACACACAAAAGTGAGGTTCAATCCTCTGTCACAAAAAGAGAATAAGAAGGATGGGATGAAAGCTCAGGAAGAATGGAAGAATCGTGTGATTATCTGCAATGTGAAAAAGGAAACAGAGATTACGGGAGGCAAAACAGGACTGTACTCAAAGCCTGCAGTAACACAGAGTTTTCCTGGGATCAGACAATTCTCCATAGACAATCGAGAACGGAGAAGCAGGGACCCACTTAAGAGATGGGCAAAACACATCTCATCAGTGAAGAGGCTCACCTTGAACTGAACAGGGAGCCTGCCAGAGCTAGAAGTGAAGAACAGCAGTGATACAAACAGCTTGGTCTAAAGACTGGCATGAACATGCTTAAAGCTGTACACAGCAATTTCCACCTAATAAGCAGTGGGACTTGAGATAGGCTCCTCAAATGTCTTTCTGAGTGAGGATTCTGAGAGAGGATGCTGATGCAAGTAATCTCTTCCTAGCCAGTGGTGCACTCAGAAAATCCTTGTCTCCCTCTCCCATGCAAAGATAGCATTCACCAATATTTATAACTTGAGTGTTGCCACACTTTCAGTGCTACAGATCGTAGATCAAAAAAAATATGACTGAGAAAATCCTATTCACATGAGCTCTTCACCAATCTACTTGAGTTCACATCATCAACAGGGAAAGGTTGAAACCCCCTGTAGCAGGCCATGGGGACATGATGCAACAGAAAAGAATTTCTTATTTAAAGGGAAGAAGTGGAAAAATTTGCCAGTGATAATAACTGCAATTTTAAAATGTCCAGGAAGCCTGAGGGAGGAAAAAAGGGTCTAAGGATGAATAAAAAAACAAACAAGGTTTGCCTGGTGGCAGACATACTCTCTTCTCACCCAGAAAGTTACCCTCTAGGTCCTGTGAGCTTTAGGGGGATGTGGATTAAATGCCTATTTTAGTATACAGCTACCAGTCATTTGCTCAGGCCTACACAAAGAGGTGATCACAGAAGACTGGGGGAAGAACTTGTGGAGTTTGCTGATCCAGCAAACACAATTATGAAGAAAAAGAGAATCCATTCTGAGCACAGCGTGAAACTCTTGTGAGCAGGATCATTCGCATCTCACATGGTTGAGGGAAAGGAAAGGGCAGCAACTCCTTAATGAATAAAAATAGCCACTTATGCTTCCTTCTCGTATATGCTGGGCATATGCTCTCCAGGATCCAAACAGCAAGACTTAGTTGCAAGATTTATCCCTCCAGAAAAAATAATTTCCCCTAAAGGTGCAGCACTTTTTCTAGAGATTTGCAAGTGTGCTGAGACTTTAAAACAGTCGTTACTTTGAAGACAGCATGTCAACTTAGCTATGTGCTTTAAAGTTTTAGAATTGCAGTATTTCCTTCCTTGGAATTCCTATACTACTATATTTTTTAAAGTACTTGTAGCATGCAAGAACATGGTAGCTTTCTTGGGAAAGTAGAAGAACACTTTTCAGCTTCCCAGTTCTTTGTAAACTGTATCTATGCCAGGCAAAGCTTCACTGAAATGCAGCCACCTTCAGGGTAAACAAGTCATTCATAAGATTCAGCATAGCACTGAAAGGACAAAAAGAGGAGAAAGAATTGTATTTTGCCTGAAAGGTCAGCAGGGGAAATCTAAGTATAAACTGCTAATCTAAGTATAAACTGGCCACAGCAGAATTGTGCAGGAGAGGAAAAGGCTGAGGCAAAAAGATAGGAAACCGTGATGGGAAAGAGAAGGCAGGAAAAAAAAATGTTACACAGTTTTCAGCTCAGCCACAGAAAGCTTGTGTTTGAAAGTGATCTGCTGTAGATTCCAGTGATTAGAGGGTAACACTATTAATATGTATTTCAAATGCATATAATAAAGTACACTCTAGCTGATGGTGCTCCTCAGCAGGTCCAGGCACAGAGCACAAAGAGAAAGGGGCCTCAGGCACTCACATCAGGTCGCAGTTTTAAATAATTTTTAAACTAGGGCAAGGTGCCAAATCTTACCTCAAGGTACTACATCCAGATAGACATGTCAGCAAAAATGCCAAGTTTGGGGCATACAGGATGACCATTGATTCACATGGTTCCAGATGAAACAGTGACTTACTTTTTTAGCCAGAGCTTACCACTTTTGAATAAACCTGGAGCTTCATCTCAGCCGGGGTCACTACAACTAAACTGAGACCTAGTATATAGGACAACACCACTGAATGTTACACGAGAAGTAAGTTAGTCTTCTATTTGCTTGTTATGCCAAAATCAGAAAACATTATTGGTGGCTAGTATGAAATGTATTTAAAAAACTGCAACCAAACAAACCAAGACCCCTACCAAACAACAATAAAAAATAAAATGAAGGGGGTCAACTCTTGTTCCCAGTACATACCCTCTTGTTTTCAACTATGGACCTATGTCAGTGATTCAGTTTTTCCCATGGGCAAATTGGCCACTTGGGATTTATAGAAGATTGTTCTTTGTAGATCTTGGAGTTATTTTGATGGCAGACAGATATCATTTTACAAACAGGGAAACTGAGGAATACAGATATATGACTTGGCCATGTGCCAGAAAACAACAGGTTTCTATCCCCATTCCTTTCCAGGATCTCTTTTCAGAAGAGTGGCAAAGTCTTGATTTTGTGCAGTTCACCTGCTGCAGACAAATTTTCTAAGTCCCAGCTCAGAGCAAAAAAAGCTTACTGCTGGCTAGTTCACAACACACCAAGCCTTAGCAACAACACAGAGGTCCTGGGCTTGCTGCAGGCAGGAAGGCCTGCTCTTTTTTAGCAACAGAAAGGTCTTCTCAAGCTGCCCACGCATATATGATGAACTCATTGCAAAAGCAATCAGGCACTAATTTGGTCAATCATTCCTGTCACAGCAAATACAGTTCTTCAACTAGATTATTTGATGCAAGACTCCAGCAAAACTGAGGGACAGAAAAATGCCTCAAAAGGTACCAGTTTACAGAACAGAAGTAGGATGATTTAGATATTGACACATCCATACTTTATATTTTTTTTGTTTTTAAAGAAAAGGTGACCCAAGAGTTAAGTAGAAACAAAACCAAAAACCATTAAAAAATTAAATTGTGTCTTCCAGGCATTAATAATAAAAAGGCAACCCACCCTCCAATCCTTCTCATTTAGAAGAGTATTTATTTGGAGTTTCTGTTAGGCGGCTGCATGCACTGCATGCATCCTGCTTCACTGAAGAAGAGCCTTTTTGAAGCATCACTTGACTTTGTTTTAAATATCTTGCTACAGTTTCCATTTTAGCTCGTGAGATGATTATTTTCTCTCAAATTGAAGTTATACAGCAGTTGAAAATGCTGATGGCTTAACTGGTTTCCTTTTTTTTTTTTTTTTCCCTCTCCACAGCAGCCCTGAGGGGTTTTAACTCTTTCTTGCAGCACTGAAATCCTGCTTTTGGAGTTCAATGTTTAACTCGCGCTGGGAGACTCATAAATATTCGGAGTCACTCTCTCCCTCTCTGTTTGATTAGGAAATGAGCCTTTAACTCAATGTAATCCCCAAGCCATTAACAAAAAAGCCCTCAACAGCTCCACTATTAGAATTTCACTCCTAGCCCACAGAGGATTGAATTAGATTAACATAACTACCCGCAATCTGAGTTTATTTTCTGTGCCAGATAGAAATGTGTCTTCAGGAAAGGAAAAGAAGAGACCTGGAGAGCAAGCACAGCATAATGAAATGTAAAAATAGATGAGAAATAGATGGACAGATGTACAGGTAAAGTGATAAAAAAGGTAAGAGAGAGACAGCTACACAGTCTTTAATAACTGGCTGCTGGCTTTGGGGGGTTTATGCAGAAGGCCCCTCAAAACACAGAATTGTTTCAGGAAGAGTATTTTTATCCTGCTTGTGTTTACTTTATATTCTCAGGGATTTACTGTGAGACACCTGAGCATGCTGTACTCCAGACACCTGTGCAGCAGATTTGGCACAGGTTTTATTTATAATTCCCAAGAGATGTCATACTCAGCAATGAAAGGAGAGGCGTGGAAAAGAGAATCTGCATGTCAATCATTACTTTGCAGTCAAATAAACAAATAAACTGTGATGAAACAAAAGATATTTGTTGGGTTTTTTAAGGAATAAAAAGAAATCATGCAATAGCATATGTACAGTAAGACAGTTTGGAGGTTGATAGGTGCTTAGTCCACAAAATGTGAATCATTAGTGAAGCAGAAACTAAATAACAAACATTTTCTACTACATAATGCATTGGTGTTCCCTTTAACCACAGGTAACTCCTTACCTCCAAATAAAAGCAGTATGAGAAAGCATTGATGATTATGCCACAGGACAGTAGGTGCTTGGTTATTTTTTTTCCAAAGCAGTAATAAAAAGATATGGCAGGTAACAGGAAAAAATATTCACGTGTGTTTGAAAGAGAAGGATAAAGTCCAGCAATTATGTGGACACAACTACAGAAATGTCCAAACAAATTCTTAAGACTGAATTTTGTATAGCTTTATTCTTGGAAGACTTCTTTGGGGATGCTCAGATTTCTGTGAAAATGTATGGTAAATGAAGGGGGGGGGGGGTTTGCAGTTATTTCCAAGCATAGTCATGCTAATATTGGTTCTGTGTACGGAAGAAAATAATTATTTATCTTTTTTTCAGCAATGTCTCTTGGTTTTTAATTTTTAGTGGGACCTCAGACCAGCTATATGATAGATTCTTTGTTAGTTCCAGAGTCAGCAATTTTAGTCCTGTAATGCTTTTCAGAAAAATCTGCTCTCCTTTTATTACAAAATAACATTTCATTATCACAGAGAAGCAATAAATGTAATATCATGACAAAACAAACAGAAAAGGACTTAAATAATTTAAATACATCCATTTTTAAGTAAAGCAAAAAGCTTTAATAATCAAAATGAAGCTTCATATGATGACAACGATCACAGTTTTGTTTTATTTGTGAGAAAAAAAGGTTCATAATAGGTAATGTGTTCTAATGATATTTTGGGCATTATGTGGTAACATTAATTCACCTGGCTTATCCATATTCTCCTAAAAGCCATCCTTATATCAGAATTCTAGGTGAACGATGGAGTATTCATATCAATGGCTAAAAACTTAGAAAGCATTAATATGTAGACAATATTTTTTACTCCTAGTACTTAAGCTAAATGCTCTAAGTATTATAAAACATACATCGAAGAAATTCAAAACAAAGAACTAAAGAAGAAGCCTATTTGTCACCCTTCTACAGTCAATCCAACAAATTCATCTATCAGGCATTTTTCAGAACCTGATGTTTTAACGGTGAGGCAGCTGTGGTACTATTACTTTGTTTTTATTTGACACTTTTTCCTCCAAATTATTTTAAGTTTTGCTGCATTTAATTTATTGTTACCCTCAAAAATGGTAAATTGTGGGGGGAAAAAAGTCTTCTAGAGCATATATTTAGTGAGAAATTTATGCTAAAAAACTTGACATACCACAATTAAAATTGTAATATTAAGGTTTTGGGGAGTAGATATAGCAAGGTTATTTTCCTATTTTCCTATACTTAGAAATTAATATTAACGCTAAATTGCATAAAATGATGTAGCACAAACCTCTGAAGCAAAAACATGAAACAAGAAAAACCCCTTTATATTTTGACAAAAATATTATATTAAAAGCTATTAACAAAAAAATTCAGAGTCATTCTTTTTCTCCCTCTCTTCATATTTCTACTAAAAGCTATTAATAAAAAACAATTTCTGACAAATTATTGTTCTCCCTCTTTTCATATTTCTGTTAATGAAAATACTCCAAAAACATATAATTGTTCAAACATTTTACATCTTGGCTGCTTTAAAGCAAACATCTCGTTGGTGATGAGAGAGTAAGTTCCTTCTTTGATTATCACTGTGCCAACTTTGCAAAGACTTGCACCCCTCTTTTGTCATTGAAGATACTTCAGTTGCTTTGGGACTTTTAAAATTAAAGAAATATCAACTGCTCAATGATAAATGCCTTTAGTAAAAGCAAAATTTCATTGCATGTGTCTGATAAAAGATTTGATATGCAGCTGTGAGGGTACTGGGTTTTGGGTTTTTAATAGAGAGAAGGTTTTCACTTGGTTCTTCTAAGACAGGACTGCTAAAGTTTCCAGGTTTGCCTTTACCAGCATGGGATAAATAGCACCTGTCCTTGGTAAGCCCTTAAGCAGAGTTACGTTATACATTGACCTTTTTGGAATGCCAGCAAACCTGACTGTTTCAATTCCCAAAACAAAACTGTTCCACTCAAACTTTCATTTACTTATTTCCAGAGGAAAAAGCCACACTTAAATAGAGAAACTGCCTGATTTCTACGAAGTTCTGAACCAACTCCCCTGCTTGTGGGTCGCACTGACCTTCCTTTGACAGAGTGAAAATCGAAAAAATTATTACCTTTAACTATACCAAGATGTTGCCATAATTTTTAGACCAGATAAAAGGATTTGTGCAGAGCAATGCTTGGATTAAAAAAAAAAAAAAAAAAAAAAAAGGAAACAAAACACAAGCCCATAAACACAATAAAAGATAGAAGTTCGCTACTTACATGCTGCAGGCTGAGAGATGAGGCTCGAGGCTGGAGTAGAATTTCCCTTGCCCTCAGGTGTTTCTAATTGCTGATTAAATATCTTTTGGTTCTGCCTGCACCAGCCGACAGTCCCCTCTGCGTCTCTGCCTCTCTTTGTGACTAGGACACAGTACTCTGAGTCCCAACCTATAAATAGATCCCAGCTCTGTGATTGATATAACAGGCAGCTGACAAAAAAAAAAAAAAAAAAAAGGAAAAAAAAAAAAGAAAAGAAATAACCAGGTCTTAAGCAAAGCAGCAAAAGCTGGGCTTTTAACTCTGCACTGTGCCCAGGGAGGAGTCCCCCACAGTCACCCGTGGGCATCAGAAAGAGAAAGTGCAAGGCAATTACTTTCCCAGCAGCATTACAGCAACTTGAGGCATGTAAAGTGAATGAACAAAATTCACTGCACAAAGAAGGAGAGGCAAAACACAACTAGCAGACTGCATCCAACTCTTTTGCAATTTAACAAAAATAAATGCCATTTTCAAAACAAGCTGGGAATTCTGACAGAACGAGAGAGGAGTTCAGAGTTGAGCTCTGGGGGTTGGTCCAGGCATGCTTGTATTTCTGCTGCAGAATAAACTAGTGGGTAGGTTGGCAATTTAACAGCTCGGCAGTCTACTAAGGGTCTCTGCCCACAAACACTATTTGATGAGGCTGTTCCTGCAAACAAAACTGAGGGCAGTGATGGTACCTCCCTATTGACTCAGCAGAAGTTACTTTGCTCTCAAGGACCTGAACCCTCATTTCTGCTTAAGTCCTTGGCTGCCACGAGAAAGTGATGAGTTACAGATATCAGCAAAGCTCTCTTACAGAGGCTGAGCTGGGAGCCCACCATCTGGAGAGTGACTTGAGAGAACACATCACAAATGCTTCTGGTCTGGTCCTCATTACCTGGATTTTCCTATATTTAGTCCCTACAGATTCTCCAGTTAGAGACACAGTCAGGCAAGGCCAGTAACCTTTCCAGCAGGCAGCTGTTTCTCCAAGCCTTTGCCAGCTCCTAGATACTTGTGATCTCCAGTAGAGCCTTAGTGACTAGGGAGCTTCATAGCAAACAGCATCGAAGGCAAGGCAGCTAATGATGAAAAACAGTGGAAGAGTGGGAAAGAAGAGGGAGAATAGTAGGCAGGGAGAGGCAAAACAGCTTTCATGACACTGCTGTTTTAGGAAACATCTCCTACAATCAACCCTAGCATCACACTCACTTCTGCTGAAAAAAGTATGAGTGCGGGGAGGGTACCAGACCCACCAGCCTTCTTTTCAAAATATTGCTAGCTTTGCTTTAGCTGAGATGGTAAAGAAATGCTAAACTCACAAAGAGCAGGATAAAATCCTCAGGCACCAAGCCATGCTGAACTCCATGGTTCTTTGGCTCAGTGGCTAGCAGTACCTGAACTATTTAAGCTAGTTTAGGCATGTCTACACCACACTGCAGCTGCTGCTGTTACTGGAGTAAAGAAAGTTAGCTAAACAAGAGCAGCTATCCCAAATCAAAGCAAGGACCCACCACATTGGAGTCAAGGTCTCATTCAATTTCAGCTATTGATTATCTAGGAAGACACAGTAATTTCCTCTTTTTTGGCCAAATCCTACTACACGCTTAATTCACCTCGTGTCAGTGTCCTTTGTGTCTAAGCTGTAGGATTAAGTTAAGGAGTTTTACTAAAAAAAGCTGGTTTTGCTGGAGAGGGGTCTGATGAAGCACTGGGCAAAGACTCATGACAGTCAGTCATTTTCTTCAGTTGAGCTATTGTCCTGTGTGAAGTCTGGCTTGTCACTTTACCACAGCTGCATATCCCTCAGCTTTAAAAAAAGAGATAACAATACTTAACACTGTGCTTTAAAGCATTTTGATATCTACAGATGAAGACCTACAAATGAAGGGGAGTGGAGGGGAAGTATCTGACAGGCTGAGCTCCAGCATGGAAACACACCCTCAATTGCCTGCTGGATTCTGGTCCTTCACCTAGTTGAATCAGATCTCAGATCAAAAATTACCTGATAAACAAAGAAAAAAAAAAATTTTGCCCTCTCATCTGGGCTGGCTAGTACAAGATGTTTAGGGGCTTTAATAGAGCTGTAAAACCTTTTACACTACCCATTGCCATCAGAAGGAATTTTAGACACTCAGTACAAAGAATAATCAGGCACAGCAGATGAAGGCAGATCAAGGTCCCAAAACCAAAATCCAAAAGTCACTTTTGAAAAACTCGGCTTTAACTGCGAGACTGTTCCTTGCTGTTATATTGCTGACATCTAAAGTTCTTCAAATTCTACTCTGTCAAGCTTTGTGTTGAATGGAAAAGCATCGTCCCTTGCCCCTTACATTGTCATGGGCTAAACTGATGCTCTGGTGGGAAAACCCATGATGTAGTCTAAATCACAAGGATTTTTTGGGCACGTCTCAAGCAGGTAGCTGGAAAGTTCTATTCAGTTCTTAGGTCCATGTCCAGTGTTATCACTAGCATCCCATACCAATACAGCAGAAGAAGCCCTGGCCATACACTAGAACCCCATTCTTCCACTTTCTGCTTGAAGGGTGAAGGGAGGAGGTTTTGACAGCATGCCACAGTTAACTAGTGTGAATGAACTTTGAATGGAGTAGCATTCCTCCATCCTTCCTCTCTGCCTTTAGACAGCAGGATGTATGACTTTAATTGCACCCCAGTGGGGTACCCAGCAATCCAGAGAAGATCTGCTTTAGATAAAACTTCAAACACAAGTTCCCCACCCCTACTGCCAGCACCCTTGTGCACAAACACCACTTAATTCCAGACTCTAGACTCAGGGAGAGGCAGGTAAAGAATCCAAGAGTGGAGGCCGTGAGACTGAATGCCCACTCAAAACTCTGCAAAAGAAAGCCAAAAGATTTCAAAAGCACCTTCAGATACATTAAAAAAAAAAACAAAAAAAAAAAATTACAAAGATAAACATTAGTGACTTGTAAACTCTAGAAAGGCTCACCCCTTTCCTTGAGGTACACAAGTACAAGGTACACTTGAGGTACCCTTTACCCATTGTAAAGTGCAAGTGCAGTTTTGCAGTATTTTCTACTTGTTGCTTGGGAAGGTATTTTTCTTGCTGGGGCCACTTTGATCATGCACCTGTATTTCAGTCTCAGAGCCTCAGTTCTACAGTGGAGGTAAAATTTCAGTGCTTAATTTCCTTCAGACACAGAGTTTGAGTCTCACACATATAAATCTGGGCAGAATTTGCTCAGCTGCATGCAAGCTATGATAGAAGAATGCAAAATATACTTTCCTTTTAAAGACAAACAAAAATTCACAGATACCCCTTTTTAAATAGGGCCAAAGCAAAAACAGTTGAAGCTTGAAAATAGTGGTCCCATCAATGTAATCTTCCAGTTGCCTCCACCCATTAATTAAACCATACAGATAATCTTTGTCCCTTCTCGCATGTGCCTCAAGATGCTTTGGTGCAAATCAAATTTACACGTTGTAAGTTTAGAGCTCAGAGTCACTGCTGCTTTTATATCTGGAAATGCAGGTATGAATACAAGTATTAAAAGATAAACTGAAAGTCAGCTTTGCAGTTTCCAAGGCTAGCCACCAACTATGAAGAATAATTATAACACACAATAAAAAGTTTCTTCATCAGAGTCATGCTACTTTGAAAGAGCCTCACAAACCCAAAATTTCTAAATAGCTATGTTAGTGCCCTGCTGGATTTAGAGAGGTGTGAATTGCACACATTTCAAACAGAGACTAGTTACACACCAAAAAATATGTTCTAAAAATGATTTTTTTAGTTTGTTTGGTTTTTTACATAAAGGAAATTAATGTAAAAACCCCAAAACCAAGTCTTCTTCCTGACTTCTTCTTGACTGTGAAAACTACAAGACAAGAAGTAAAAGATAAAAGAATGAAAAAGTTTGAGTAGCAACTCTCTTCTGGATGCTTGGCACATATAGTATGATTCTTACATCTAATAGGAAGTTAAATATACTATGCATTTTGATACAATATAGTCTGAAAACCAGCAATTGCTCAAGAGAAAAATGCTGATATTGTTGCAAGATTAGTGTTTTTTAATTCCTTATTTGATTTTAATGCCATAAACTTCATATTGCTTCAATATTCTTTTTCTGTGCAACCAATAGCCATAACAGGGCATTTTTCTTGCACACATTGAGCACAGAGTTCATATGTTTGAATCCAGTGTTTTCATGTACCCTCCAGGATGGTTCATGCCATTTGCCATGTCAAGTCTCTGTCATCAGCAGGGAAAGTCACACTGTTCTGTTAATACTTTTGTAAACTTGTAAAGCTCCTTCTTTAGTTCCTATATATTTTGCTGTTTTTCAGGAATGTCAAAATGACTGAGGTTTTAACACACGCCCCCTACCAGATTTAACCATTCCAGCTAAAGGTGTTAGCACTGGCTAGCTGCTGGCCAGCTGGAGAGAAGGACTCTAACAGTTCTTTGGCAGAAGGGAATATTCAAACTTTCTGCATAGATACAAGTAAAGCATGTCAAGCTAGGAACTAAAGAACTTTCCTGGATTAGGCAGCACCCAAGTCTATTCTTTCATTTTCAGACGTTTGGGTAGAGAAAAGTCTTCACCTGGCACAGCTATTTGTAGAATTAGACTGTGGAGAGGCAGCATCTGTGGCTACTCAAGCAGAGGTTATGCCATTGGCTTGAAGAAGAACAAAAGCAAGCACAGAAGAATGCTCCTCTCCCTCATTTTTCTGAGTCCACCAGTAATAACAATACACTAATGAAAAATAGCTTGGCCTGAGCAACAAGACACATACCAGAGTGTTCAGAAACTATCCAGAGCAAGCATTCAGTTCTACATGTACACACAGAAATAAAATCTGCAAGGATTTAACTAAAGCCTGCAAGCACTAGGAGAATCATATGCTGCATTACATTTAAATCCACAGCCTTTGTCAGTCTATCACACACAGTATGATAATAGTCTCTTCTACCTTTACCTCACTTAGATCCATTCTAAACTTTCACTCCTACTACACAGCCTTTGCCTAAAAGAGCTTCTGTGTTTGCACCCATGAAAAAAACCAAAAAACAACAGAATAAGAATTCTTGGATGTACTCCTGCCTAAATTATGCAACCACGATATTCACTCACTGGAAACCACCACCATCCTCTTCCAGCACCACGCTGCAATGCATTCCTCCAGCACTGGGCTGTCAATTGCATCATTTGGAGCAAGCACCTCCTGCACTTTCCATTTGCTGCAGATGCTTCACAGAAACTCATCACTGTTGTTGTACCACTTGCTCAGGACCTTGTTTAGCACCAGCAAGTCCACACCTGTGCTGGCAGCGCATTAGCTGTGTACTCAGACAAATCTCAAAGTAGCCCAGCAGCCTACTAGGGTCGGCTTCAGGCAAGAGATACTGTTTCATGTTCTCAGCGACCTTGTCCTGGTGGGGACTGAGAGGAAGCATGGTAGCTGTCATAATAGAGCTGGTACCAATTTTGATATGAGGAGGAGGAGGACAAAGTGAGATTTAAGCCATCTCTGGCGCCAGATCAAATAGAGAGACCAGGATTGCCAGAAACAGCTTCCCCTTGGGTTTTTGTTTTGTACTTAGTTCAGATTCCATCAGACAACTTCTACAAAACCCAAATAACTACTTTATAACCACAGACAGGCCTAACCATGATGTCTGGCTCCAGATCTAAACTCCTTACAGCCAAACTGTTAGCTCAGCTCCCTTGAAAAAGCATCACCATTTTCCAAATTTGTGTGTCAGGAGGCTGTCAGTGCTCTCTCTTCTCTTCAGGGAAAGGCTCCATTTTCTTTGTGTGTCTTGCTTGATTAAAAGGTAAATTTTTTAAAATAAAAATGGTAGGAAATAACTGATGAAGTTCCTCAGAGGAAGAGGATATTCTGCCTGCAGACACATAGATGAAGAGTAAGCTTTTCCAGGAGAAGGCCTCTGCATGGAAGCTGAGGGGTTTCACCTACCCCGTTCCCACTGAGGACATGCCTGCAGGCTGGCACAACTCAGAGCTCTCAAAAAAAAGTGAGGTGCTGTGAAAAGTCTGCAGCTTCTAAAGTGAGGAAAGACTAATTCTGCAGCCGGTCCTACATGAGTCCACTCCGAAGCCACACCACTGATCTCAGTCCTGCCTGACCTCCCCACCACATCAATTGTGTCAGAAAGAGCCCTCACCAGTCTAAGGAGAAGGTGCAGCTCAAAATACTATCAGCCAAGGGTCACTCAGCACACCCACACCAGGTGTCTGTGGCCAGGTGTTGGCAGCGGGGTGAGGAGAGGCCGGGCTCTGCCTGACACGGCCTGTTTCAAATGGCTCCAACCCGCCCCCCACAGGGTACGGCTGAGCCCCTCGGCCACGATGGTGGTGCACAGGGGAAAACATGTTTAAGAAAGGGCAGAAAACACTGCACAGGCAGTGAGGAGTGAGAAACGGCCCCACAGGCACCCAGGTCAGAGCAGGAGGGGAGGAGGCAGTCGAGGTGCTGAAGCAGACAGTCCCCCATGACCCTGCTGAGGGCATGGTGCAGCAGATGGATGTTCCCTGAAGGAACTGCAGCTCACAGCTGCCCAAGGTCAGCCCACTACATTGTGTCACAATAGATAGAAAAACTTCTGCTCCCTTCAGTAGCTCTCCCACTGTACCCAAGACCTGGTCAAGCAAGTGCTCCTGGCCAAGTGATCTCTGGGTGATGTTGCTATGGCTTTTGTGCTGGATATGCCACAGGGACAGGTAGGAGAAGACAGGCAACCAAAAATAACCCTGAACAGTACTAGATATAATGGGAGAGACTACTTTCCCACACAGATGACACTAAACCTGCTATCTACAAATCCTGACTGATGAGGAAACAAAACAATTTTGTTTGGGAGGCACTTGAGGGCACACATGACTTCTACAGACACAGCAAAGTATATGCAGATGCCTGCCTCAATTCCCTTGCTGGCAATGAAGTTCTGCCACCAGAATACACTCCCTCACTGTGGGTAAATCAACCACAAAATGTCTGGTTAAGTATTACTCACCCCCCACCCAGAAATCTCCCTAGCACATGAAACTACAAGACTCCCTTGCACCTCTAGGGGAACAGGAGTCTGCATTTCCAACTAAAGCCTTTCTGCTCTGTGCCATCTAAAACCACTTCTGAGCCCATTACATGGCTGCCAGGCCTTTGGCAGAGAGCTCTAAGCCCTTTTAAAAATGTTGAACAGGTACAGACCCAGGTAGTAGCCTTCTCTCCCTTGTCTCTTTCTTTCTTTAAGCTAACCATAGCAAGTTCTGCTGAACTTATGGCTCAGTTTCCTCTCAGCAGTTAGTGAGGTGGTTTTTCCTCTTCACTGCAATTCTCTTGCAGTCTCCTTTGCCCCCTGATTCTATCACCTCAAGTCATTTTTTTATCTTAGTGTCGCCAGTCACCTCTGAAAGCTCTCCCAACCTGAACCCTTCCTGCTCTGCAGCCTGGAGCACCTCAAAACTCAGAGCATTTCCTCTTTAAGAGAGTGAAGAGAGAGAAGGGGAAAATGGCAAGAGCCTCTTCTATAAATGTAGTTACGCCTATGTGAAAGAAAGAAGAGTTTGACAAAGGATTTAGCGTTCCTTTCCTCTACCCTCCAGGCAGCCAAAAATTCAGATACTCAGCATGGAGTTCATCCCACATGAAGGAGCAAGGCTACAGCACACAAAGGAGACAAGCTCCAGGGGAAGTCTGTGCAGCTGCAGGTCTTTGCTGCTTGTTTCACTCACTCAGGATTTGGTCTGAAGATGCTTTGCACTGAGAGAATGTGAAGGAAGGGACACACACATGGGCCCAGCAGAGAGCTGGCAGGGCCAGGCGGTTCTGGGATAAGGTGTCAGGTGTTCAGACAAGTGCACCACAGCTGTCCCCACAGCCCAAAAGAGCCACATGATGCCAGCCAACAGAATGTGAGGCTGAGAAAGAGCCAAGACACCAACACTTCCTCTGCAGACAATCTTGGCATGTGCCACAGAGAGCATCCCCCTTATAATGTCTCTGTGGCCTTCTTCCCCTTCTTCCCCTTCTGTGCTCTTGGAAGTGCTATAGGCCCCTTCTGGGCTCAAAGCTGTCCTGCAGTTCATCACAAGTATTCAAAGCTGCTGGAACCTGAGCTGGAGATCAGGTATAGCACAGTCCATAGCAAGCTATATTACCCTCCATACTCCCGTCCTCATCCCCACCCCCACCTACCCCCTGTAAAAAGATGTCACATTCACCAAGGCTTAGCAGTGAGAAGGGAGGGGGAAAAAAATCTGTCAAATTCTTAACTTCAAGTGGATTTACCCAGAGCCCCTTGGAAACAGCTGCTTGAGGAAGGTTTCTGTCGAGCTCCTTTTCCAGATGCAGACATTTGGTTGCTCAGTCCCTTGCTGTTGCTTTAGTCTGTGCTCTTGCCACACCTGGACCTGTCCTCACCTGGAATAACCAGTCCCTTCCATGGCTCCTGCCTAGGGCCCTGCTGCAGCTGGGAGGTGAGGCCCAGCTCCTCTTCTGTTCCCTCCCATAAGGAATGTGTCACAGGCATGGCCTCACACACTCGTACACCGCCTTGCTGTGACTGCCCACTGAGCACAGGGAGGAAGATCTAAGGCACTCATAGTCGCTTCTTCCCTGACACATCATGTACCACACAACTGTCCTGTGCTTACAGGCTTGGAGAAAAACACCCACTATGAAATCACAGCCTTCCTCCACCACCTCTGTGCAACAATGAGCTCTGTGCCAGAAGTGTTGGATTCTGCCCTGTGCATGTTTTTGAGGCTGGGCAGCAGTATCACTTTGCTGCCAGCTAACAGGAACTCCAGGAGAAGTCCCGTTTTTATGCCACACAGCAAATAAAGGCACATTAGCAAAACAAAACTATATAGGGCTATTTGAGCATGCTCCTAACAAGCTGGTTTGGATTTCAGCAGAAAGACAGCCTCATTCATTTGGACTTTATATCCAGATGAGATCCAGGCTATTCAAATGCAAAGTATATATGAGATTGTATCTAAGCTGAATTATCACTGAGCTAATACACCCTAAGTAATATAGACAAGAACAGAACCTCTCTTTCTTGAATATATTATGTACCATGCCATGAGATCCTGGAATTCATTTGCCTGGTGAACCCCCATGGAAACTTGAAGTACAGACTATCTTCTTCTCTTTGTAAGTGTAAGTTCTCCAAAGCTGTTAGGCTACATATGTGTCATTCTCCCAAAGAATTTTTTTTTGCCACTTATTTATTATTTACATTTTTAAATTTGTAAAAATGGGATGTTAGGAAACATATAGCTCGTGGAAAGGTTTTCATGTCTCGTTCTTAAGTTTTCAAAGAAAACAGTTCATGTTTGGAAAAAAAAGTTAATTTATTTTTCATTTTCTCACTGGTCATTAGGCAGAAAATGAGACTCTAATTTAGAGGCATGTGGACTGCTCTTTGTAATCATGGGTCATTTCATATTTCTTGATGGTATTAGCAATATTTTCCTCAAGAAAATATTTTCCTAAATCTCTGTGGTTCTTTTATGAAATTTAACAAAACACTCGATTTTTAAAGAATTATTTTCAAGTCTTCTGTGGTAACTGGTATTGTTCTGAGTGGTGGCAGTAACTTGGAGTAATTGTTACTCATTCTAGAGGAGCTTAATCAAAGAGTAAACAAGCAAACAAGGCTTGATGCCCAAAGCCACGAGGAACCAGTTCCTTGCCCTGAACTGCTCACTGATTCCCTCCTTCAAAGGTGATTTCTTCAGCCAGATCCTCCATAAATGCAAACTCTTATTCAGCTCCTTCTTCAGAAGGTGCGAGACTGTGTGGAGAAACTGCTTCTGCATTGCTACATTATGTTTGCAAAATGTTACCTGTTACC
This sequence comes from Parus major, assembly GCF_001522545.3. Taxonomy (NCBI): domain Eukaryota; kingdom Metazoa; phylum Chordata; class Aves; order Passeriformes; family Paridae; genus Parus; species Parus major. Next base: position 39,680,344 of record NC_031774.1, on the reverse strand, counting down.
CTTGCAAACATTGCTAAGTGAGTCATGGACAGCCTCAGTAGGCTACGTAATGGCAAGATTGCAAACAAAAGCTCTTCAGCCATTACCTTTATTTAGTGTTCAGAGCAGGCAAAAGTAAGGAAGTTCACAGGCAAAAATGTCATTAAGGTTGTGCCATGACAGAGATGACTACATAGGTACTGCTCATCTCTGAGACTTAATGTTTCCAGATGCCTCATAAATGATAATTTTTACTTCAACTAATTACAGACACGCTGTGGTGACTCCCCAGACAGACTTTTAGGTTATTGGTCTTATTATTATTATTATAAGCAGCGTTCAGAACTTGTGGTCCTTTGACATTTAGCACCACGCATCTGTAAGTATGCAAATATGGTCTTTACTGCAAATACTTTGTAATCTGAGGCCTGGTTCCCATCATTTTTGTGCAAATGTAACTATCCCATTTCAAGATATTCAAGAATATTTCACTGAAAAAAATTATGTAACTATAACCACATTCATTTTTAGTCTAGCTTACATATCCAAAGAACCTATGCTGAACTAAGTATGTCATAATAAAGTAATATTCACTCCAGAACTGGACCAGGTTGACTATACTGGGATCCAATATCACAGTGAAACCAGTACTCAAAGAGTCTGATGAAAACTGGGGCACACATAAGTTGAGGGCAGAAGACACAGCCAGTACAGACATCATCAATTTTATATCTGCACTTCAACTTAACTTCTTTAAGAATCTTCTATCCGAAACAAAGATACCTTGTTTGCAATAGCTTTCTCTGCTGTCTTTGACTGGCTTTTTAACTCTACTATACTGGGGCTGCACTGTTACTCACCTCTTACTGAATTCCAGGGAATCCATGTGAATTAGCAGGACTATGAATGTCCAAAAAGAAGGAAGCTCATGCCTTACTATTCACTAGAGAATCTGCAAGACACTGGCCAAACAATGGATCCTCTGATGCACTCACAGTAAGATGTGAGCCTCAACTGAACTCTTCTGTAATTGGGGCATTTGGACAGTCCCTGTCCCATGTGGATTTCCTGGACTCTAATAAGCATAAGCTCATCCTGCAGTCTTTCCCTAAGGTATAATAATAAGGTCTCTACCTGTCACCTATTTCATGAAACTTGTCTGAACTTAATACCTTTCAGACTCTGACTGGGTGCAAAATGCATTTGAAATTAGATAACAGATTAAATAGCTACACAGACTTAACCAGTGCAATCACATACTCGGTATTCCCTTAGAAAAACAAGCCTAGCAATAAATTCAAATTAAAAAGGGCATTTTTCTAAGGAACACAATTATCTGTATTTAATTTTCTTTAAAAACAAAACCAAACCAGACAGACAAGTGACACCCACAAGGAACCAAGGCTAGAAAGAGCTGGATGTGGAATCAGTAGCCCTCACCTCTGCAGTGCTCAGCTTCTTCCTGCTTCACTCTTCTTGTGCTGCCACATCCCTCTTTGCTGATGAGCATCACCCCACCTCAACCCTAATCTGCCTTACATGAAGCATATGAAGAGAGTAGGTAAGAGCTTCATGAGTGCTCCTGGATTCTGTAATTGGTGGCAGATTTAGAGCTAACAGTTTCCTTGGCCCCAGAGATGTGCATGGACTAAAAACAATCTTTCACATGCTGATAAATTGTGTACTGTTGCACACAAAGCTCTGAAACTGAAAGCCAAGTTATTCATCCAGATTTAGCGATTCTTTTTACCAGTTTCTCTGTTTCAAACCACCCCTGTTCACTCTAGATCTCTTAGGGAACATTTGAAGTGGTGATGGTAGGCTGCAATCTGGATAGCTGTTTTCCTTCTGTGCTCTATTACTCCAAGGAGGGTGGGTAGATCCTCTGCATGTTCCAATAGTAGACAGGTTTCTTGGAAGAAAATGCAGCAGACAGCATTCTCTAGAGGCATACCACAGAATAAAAAGATCTGGATTGTGTGGTCCTATATGAGGTATCAATTCTGTGTCTTTGTCTTATCACTCCATTCCTCCCACTTTGCAAACCCAAAACACTTTCTCTGAATAATCACAACTGCACTGATTTCTTCCCTCTGCAAGGGAGCCAGGAGCCTGCAATGATATTTTTAGGTAACCCACTTGCTCTGTTTTCTTTCCCCTCTGTGAATAGATCCTTCTCTTATTCTAACCCATAATCTCACATACATTTCTTATCTCTTTCTTGTCCTGGAACTCTCTCAGAACTGCGAATGCAGCACCTACTGCTTACATACAGGGAAACACTATTGCTTTCTGCTGGGGTTTTCTTGCATTCAGCCCTCTCCCAGGGCTGAACCAGAAGTATAGAGCTAGAGACTGCAGAAAGACCTTGATAAAAGTACTAAGTGATTGAATATTATATAGAAAGCCAAGCAATTCCAATGAATATTTTTTATGATTATTCATCAAGGCTGATAAAGAACCTATTCCAAAGGAGGGGGATAAAAGACCCAGCCAGCAAAGGAAGGTAATCCACAACCAAAGAAGTTTCTCATCTAAATTCTCTTCTGTTTCATAGTGACAGTTGGCATAAAATATCACTGCTCTGACATGAGGAAGCCTTGGTGCCAAGTCTGTGGAAGCATGAACAACAAAACCAGTACCAAGACAGGAGACGATCAGTCAATCCTTTTGTGGTCGTGTCCAGCCCATACTGCTGCTGTCTCAAAGGAGTTGAGAGTGAGGTTTGATTCTAACCATATCCTGGTTTTTCATTTCTCTCATCTTCTGCTTTGGGAATCTCAGGAATGTCTTTTTACACATACCTCTTTCAGCCTGTGTGTTTTGTCCTACCCATCTCCTTTTTTTCCTCATGCTTTCCATTGTCAATCTCAGCCTTTCAGTTTCTCCTTCCTTTTTATTTTGGCCCACAAACAACCCCCTTCCCCTGCATGTCAACAGCAGTGGGAAGTAACCTAATTAATAGTTTCTTGATAGGCTACCCCACACATGCACACACCCATCCCCCCCAGTATCCCGCTGGCAATTCAACAGCCCTCTCTCAAGAAAGGAAAATATTTCCATACTAATTAATAACAACATTGGGTATTTCTGGGCGGAAGGATCTGGGATTCCCATCTGGGCCTAGATCTCTCGAGCTGATGGAGCAACTGTACCTCAGAGCACACTTCCTTTTCCAAATCCTTGTGTTATTAACTGTTTACACTGTTCTTGGTATCAAACATTTTTGCAGCCTGGCTTCTGTGTTAGCTGGCATCTCTGTAACTGAGTTCAGGAAGAATTCCTTCAGCACTCAGACTGTGTCTCTCATTTAGCACATGGCACTTGTTCAGAAACCTACAGTGCTTCCCTTCTCTCTTCCCCATCAGGATTCACAGGAGCCAAGGAACTTTGCATGCTGTGGTTCTCAAAGGACACAGATGCTACTGTATCCATTTAAAATGTCTGCTGCTTGACTTCCCCTGACATCCACTTCCCTGTCTCCGTTTCTGCCACAACCATTTCCAAAAAAAAAAAAAAAAAAAAAAATCAAGCACTGTTTTTGAAATATTTAACAGAGGAGTAGTTCTCAGTGCTGACTAAGCTGGATCACAGATTTTATTCTCCAGATGTAGTAGGATAGTGCCACTCCTGTCTTCACCCAGGAGAAGGGGAAGGTAGTAAATGCTTCATTAAGGGCTGTGCTTAGAGACGGGCTTCCAGAGAAGAGAAGAAGCATACGATAATTTTGCTGTCCTATCTTGGAATCACCAAAAAGGGAGACTTGTGTCTTCTGCCTCTAGAGGTGACCTGACACAAGATGACTACTTGCTTCTTCTGCATCACAGGCCAGAAAAATTATGAAAATCAATTAAAGTGTTAGAAACACTAGTGCTTCTGAAAAAAATGCAAAAGAGAGACCTCTTCCCAGTAAGAAAAAATAGTACATGTCTTTCACCTCCTTAAAGCTATGACAAATAAGCAAAAGTATATCCTAGAAGCCCTGTACAGACAGCTGTCTTAGGGGACACAGTATTGAAGCAAGACTGCCATTCTCCATCACATGCACTGGAGGACAACAGGCTGTCTCCACAGACTGTGGAAGAAGCAGAAACACCAGCAGCAGCTACAGAAAGGTTCACAGTGGGAAGATGTCTACAATAACAGGTCCTTCTCCTGTACAGTGACCTGGAAAAATACTTCCAGAAAAATACTTAGATAAAAGAAATGTACAAGGAGCACATTTACGGAGCAGTGAGCCAATGAAAGGCATCTTCAAAACAGAGTAATAAGGAAGGAGAGAAAAACAGAGAAAATGAAGATAAGTGAGGTGCCCCCAGTTATTTAGTGCTGCCTGCTCAGCCTTCACAGCTTCATATCCTCCATGCCAGCTTCTTCTGAAGAGTCTTTCATTCCTCAGCTGCTGTCCCAGCCCTGGTGGGTTCTCACTGTCCCCAGTGCCTGCTTGGCCACAGTGTGGCCCAGTCTTCCCCATCTCCAGAAATGACCATCCTTGTACAGCAAAGCCCATGTGTCTATCCACAAGGCTGAAAGAAAGAAGTATGGAAGGAATGAAGGAAGAAAGGATCCCTCTTAAAGAAGAGGGAAGAAGGATGGAGACACAGGCAAATAGGAGGGAGAGTGAAAGGGGCCATAAATTCCCTTCTAATTCCAAATAATTCCGATTACACGGATGAGTAGTTTTCAATCAGAAAGATAATCTCAAAGATAGATGGCAGGATAATTGCTCGTCGGCGCGACGTAAATATTGTGTCGTTTCTATTAATCTCAGCGAATCGGGTGTCAGGGTTGTCACTCATTCATCAAAACAAATTTAAAAAAAACATATTAAAAAAAGAAAGAGATGCTGGAGGGAGGGGGATGTGTATCCAATAAGCAGCTGAAGGCGTGCACGGTAATGAATGCCGCTTACAAGCTGTTTGCATTTTTTGGTTTATAAAAGCCAAAGGTAACTCAGGCAGTAGATCTTTATTAAACTCTTGGTAGGCACTGCAAGGGGCACTTCTGCACACAGAACTAAGCAATAGGGCTGCAGAATGGGACTGTGGTTGTGAAACAAGGGAGGGAAGGAAGTGGACAATACACCCTAGATATGGGGCTGAATAGTCTGGGCATTAACAACAGGCAGGAGGTACTGCAGGTTCATGGTACCTGGAAGAAAGGACAGAGATCACATCACAAAACAAAGGCAGTGCCTCCATTGCCAAGTATAGGAATGTGCAGGGAATGGAGAGTGATGTGGAGAGGTCAGGTAGCAGGACACACAGTGCCTTGGTGCAATTTTGCCACACTGGCTGCAGGATGACAGCATGTCACTGCCCCACTTCTGTATCCACCTGTCTGCCTAGTATTTCATCCCCAGGCATTGTGCAGCTCCTCTCCCTGCCCTTGCAAACCACTTGGCCTTAGGCATCACTCTCACAGCCCTTTGGTCCCCTGACTCTCCTGTATTGACTTAGTTCATTACTGCTGACCCAGCAGGACTGACTCCCCCTTGCAACCCCCAGCGCTCTCCCCCTCTCCTGAAACACACTCATTTGCCTGGGACAGTGCCCTGGTCTGGGAACTGCAGGTAAGAGCTTGGTTCATGCACTTGTCGGTCAGCAGAGTTTCCCCACTGACTACACAGAAAATTCCTTGGGAGGACCCTCATTCCATTCTGATATCCATTTCCTGAGGACTGACAGCACTTTCCCTAGGTCAGGAGCCCTAGACCTAGCTTCTGTACAAGGGATTTTCTGTAGTGAATGCTGGACTGAAACTACCACTCACATGACAGAGCTGACACAGCTTTACTGGTAGAGATCAGGTAGGAACAAATAACCTCAAAGAAAAGGCTCCCCATACAACTTTCACCTTACCCAAGGATATAGTCATATCTTTCCAAGAGTGGAAAGCTTCTGCTTGACAGTAGCCTCCAGCCATGGCATCCTGTGCTGCAATCCACCACAGCTGATGAACTAGCCAGGGCTAGATTAGCAACTGAACAAATAACTTCCCCAGAAAATTCAGCCATGGGCAGGAGCAATTCACAACTGTGCAGAAAGGTTCTCTGAGCCAGGACTGTTTGAATCTGCTGCTCACTGCTGTGATGCAACAGGGAGGCCTTTCAGGACATCACGGTCCTCTGTAGTCACTGAAGTGGTGTTCTTCAAACAAGTCACCTCACTTTGCTCTTGAACAAAACTGTTTCATTTTCCTTGCCTGTAGTCTGGAGCAGCCAAAACACTACGTAAAGCTTGTGCTCTTGACTGGTGTATCCTAAGTACCTTGAGATGAAAGAAATGCAAAGCTATTAAGTTTTTAGACCAGACTTAGTTTGTCAACAAGTCAGACAAGTTTTAGCCTCCTGAGCTCCAGGAAGAAGCTGACAGGTTTTGGCTGTAAGTTAGCTTAGTGCTTTGCAAACAGCCCCCTAACACAAGAACCTGAACCAGTGCCCAGGGTCTGTCTTCACTAAACGGATTTGAAAAATGCTAATGTTTCATCCTTGGCCACATCAGTGTTTCTGTTCGTTTACTGCTGTTGTTTGCTAAGTGAACATATTTATTTTAAAAGCCATTCTATCGGTAGCTCCTGTTGAAATTTGGAAACAAATTCTCCATGAACATCCTCCTGCCAGGCTACAGCAGAACTGGTCCCAATGTAGGACAAGATTCATTAGGATTGAGTGCTGTTCTCACTGCACAGTCCTCTGGGACAGAGGGAGCAGGGATATTTGTCCCAGCAACACATTTAACCTGTCAATCCAGCCAGCAACGCAATATCCGCTGGGGATTTCAGTTGCTTCTGTGATCCTGCCTTATCTCCCTACATCCCCCGGCGTGCCCACCGCTCGGTGAAATGTCACTTCTCTCTCCCCTTCTTCCAAGATGGAAGTGAACTTGTGTGCCTGGCAGGGGTCTGACAGACATGAGCTGAAAGGCTGTCAAGGACCCACTGAAAAGCAGGCAAGCCACACTGTGTCAGATTTCGGGGTGTAACACTGCAGCCTTCTGTCTGCTCTTGGGCTAACTCTAAATGGAACCTTTGATAGGCAGCCAGGCAGCTGTCATCACAGGGTCAGCCTCAGAAGCAGGAGGGTATGAGCACCTGGGAAGCACATGCCAGTGAGCAGAGAATAGCAGCAGTATTGTAAGGCTCCCTACTGCAGGGAACCAGCAACACCAGAATGAAGGGAGAGTCAAGCATTGGATAATGAAATATACCAAGGGCATCCATCCGTAAGTCCTGAAAAAACCTTAGTTCCACAATGACTTCTCAGGGGTGAAGTGTCCCACAAAACCAGCCTCCTACTAACTCCTTGGTGCTCATTTCCCTCTGAGAAATTAGCCAGAAGGAGGCTCTTCAAGGGGAAAGACTGCAAAAGTAATTCTCTTCAATAACCACCCAGTATCATTTCTCCCACCCCATGGCTGAGGACTATATCAGCCTCTGACTTCTCTATGACTGGTGTCAGATCATCTAAACATGGCTTAATGCTCAAGAAGAATTTGCCATTTGTCTGTATGTCACACCTTTCCCAGTGTGTCCCTGAATGGCTCTCTACAAAAAATGATTGAGCTCACCCATGAAGGATATGAGGGAAGAGTAAATCCACTCTGAAGGGAAGCTCCTCAGTTCCCTGACTCAATGGTCTGATCCCTATGCCCATGGAAACTGGAGTTAGAATTATGAGCTTAAAGAATGAAAACTGTATAAACTATACACAGCAATATACAAATAATTAACTTACAGTACCAATTCAGTCAGTGCTCTCACTCCTGAACAAGACCTGGTCCTTTGTCTAGTGGACCTCTGTAAAAGTACCTCTGCAACAGCTTTGAGAATTAACCAGCTGGCAATCTAGACCTTCAGGTTACACTTTTTTCAGAGATATTCTTGGAAAACCAACATCCGTGGAACAAAAGTTGTGTCACAAATGAGAAAATGGATTAAACTGAAAATGTTAGTACAGAATGAACAACTACTCTCCAGAATGTGTACAGCTCAAAAACTTAGTAACACCAGGGTCTGTGCTAGGGTTACTGAGGTATATTGTGAGTGACCTCAAAACTGAGAACAGGTGGTAGAAAAATGCAGATGACAGCTTCATTTAAATTAATCAAGATAGAAGTGGACCAAGAAGAACCTCAGAGTGACAAAGCTGGACAGAAAAGCAGAAAACTGTAGGTGAAATTCAGCATCGGCCAAAGCCAGGCAATGCCAATTGCCCTTAGAGAGCATTTCAATATGCCTGGAAGTTACAAATTAATACAGGAAACAGACAGTTAAATGGAAATGACATTTCACTCCACAATGGTGGCAAGAGGGGAAAAAAAGAGCAGTGAAAAAACCCACCACTTATTCAGATATACCAGGAAGGAAATACTAGGTGATAATAGACAGGAATTTTGGTCCCTGTGTTTTGTGCACTACAGTAGCACTGTCTTCAGCAGTATGCCAGGGGAATCTCTCAGGAGAAACATTGCTGTTCTCCATTTTTTTTCCTTCTTTATGCAGCACCATAAAGAGCAAAAGAAAACTATGCCCTCAGAGACCCATAACAGCTGGTTATCATTGAGTATCTTCTGGAAGAGAGCAGAGACAGGAATGCAAAGCTGAGAGAGAAAAGTTTCTGTAGACTATAAAACATATGAAACCACACTAACTCATGGGACTTACCCCACCAAGTAGCACTGAGTTAAGCAGCACATCTTAAGCAGGATTAAAAATTGTATCAGATAGATATTTGGATTATAGTGTGACCTACACAGATTCTTTGGTCCTCCTCACTGACATCAGCCAAAACTTGCTGCAAGAATATCATAGTAGTTTGGAACAATCTGCCTCCTCACATAAAATTATCATCAGGACAGTCAGAGATCCAGTTAAAACTCATAAGCTGGTAAAACTCTGAACATTAGTGAATAACAGTGCACCCAAGCCCACATCAGTGACTGGATGCCACCTGAGGGAATATTCCATAACCTTTATAGTTAAATTGGGCAGCAGCTCTTTGGCTTAAGTGGTGATTTGTCTTTAGGCCTTGTGTACTAACAATAGCTGTTTCTATACCTAAGTTCTTAAAAAAGAGAGAACATACAAAGCTATCTCCCGAGCTTGCCAGTGTGCAGCCAGCTGGACCCACCTTCTTGGAGAAAAGCCAAAGAATATCCAAAATTGGAGGCTGAAGTCAACCCCAGACTGTCAGACAGAGAAAAACATCTTTCCCCCAAAACTGACTCTTCTGAACCATCAGCCAGGCTGGGAAATAGGACTCGGGAGCCAGGGAGATAATTGGTGCAAATTGGCGTGGTAACATCTATACTTGTACATGTCACCCCACCTAGCTTTATGTCAAGTGCTGGATGGCTCTTCCATGTAACTCCCCTGCACCTTATTATATCGAGACTGCCCTCCTTTGTCTCTCCAGATGAAGAGGAAGGTGTGGTAAGGTAAGTCTGCTGTGCTACCCAGAGGCAGAACAGGTGCACTGGCCACTAGAACCAGCTGCAGAGTTAGGCTGAAAAGCACTGCAGGGTAGAAAGAGCCATCAAAGGCAAAATTGATAAGCTTCTCTTGTTACATTTCCCATCTCTGCCTCACCCCTCCATGACCTTTACACCCTGGCAACCCACCACTGCTGAAATGCCCCTCTTGCAGACAGCATTTCCCGCATACTCTAAGAGCCCAGGATCAGACAGTTCCAGTATCTAAACTGAGAGGCAATACTTCCTTCAAAGATTTTGTAAAAGTGATTCTTGAGTATGTCAGGATCAATGCTACTCTCCGAAACATTTTTTATATGTATTCCATTTAAACTTCTCACTTCTTCCACTCCTCCACAGCAAAACCTCTCAAGACTGGTAAGGTGCATGGTACAACTAAAGCCAAGGAAAGCTCATTTGCTTCCACTTAGCCTCTGTCAGCCTCTCCTGAGCACTACAAAGGCTATGTAGAGACTTTACCACTGCTGTGAGCACCTCTGGGAGCATCCATGACCCATGAGAAAGCCCACACACACAGATGCAGAGCACTCAAGGCACCCAGCCTTGAGAGAGATATGCAAAATTGTTCTTCAAGGGATGGATTTTCAGAGTCCTCTCACATCACCTACCTCACTGACCAGAGCTGCCACCTACAGCTGGTGGGAGATGTAGGAGCATGTTTACTACATGTCCCTGCTGAACAGGAAAGTCAGGTGCATAAGGGACAACATCCTGAAGCAATGGATCAAAGCAGTCTAGCCTGACAATGAGGTAGATTCCTCTTTTCTCTCTCCATGGAGCATAGTCTCAGATTTCCTACAATGGACAGCAATTTACCAGCTTCCAGACACCAAATAAATACTCTGACACAGCTGCATCTTCTTCTGGCACCATGGTTTTTTAGGTTTCTCATCTCCACACACTGTGTTCAATGTGATTTTTTTTTACTTCCACGTGTCCTGGCAGCAGGGATCTTTCTTTCTTACTTTTGCTTCTAATTTTAAATCCCTTAGCATCTCCACACTGCAGGCATTGACAGTACTCCAAATTTAGTATCCTTTGCACATTTAATTAATGGTTGCTTTACCACCTCTTCCGTACATCTAATCAAAAGGATTAATCATACCAGCTTAAATGGCGATTCCTGTCCCACCTTGCTGGCCATTCAGGCTATTAAACAACCAGCTTTGCAATGGAAAAGACCAGATCTTTCTATCTCAAGCTAATGTAATTATTTTACAACCATCATCATACTTTGGTGAGTTTTAAGTCCCCATTCCTACTCTTCTCTGGAGAACAAACACATACTGCTAATTGCTAATGGGGTTTCCTGTAGTTGAATCAAACACTTCACCAGTGATCAGATTCCTGTAAAATATTAGTCAATGAAAACATGAGTGAATAAGCAACAACTCCTGAAAGCCAAGAGCACTTTCAGAACTTTACTGTTCCAGCTGTATTCCTATAGGTCTATAGGGCCTGACAGGATTAATTGAGAATATTCAAACAGCCGCTTGATTCATCACAAAGCCTCTCAACAATTTTTGAATGGTCTTGGGAATCTTCCAGTTGAAAGTAGCTGACTTTACAGGCTATGGGTTTCTCTCTGACCTATGACTTCTTTCTGATCCATTTTCAAGAGGTGCAAAACCCAATAAATTACGGTCAATCACCCTCACCTGTGTCCTTCAGAAAATCATGTAGTTAGTCTCCTTAGAATGTATTTTGGGCACACAAAGGAGAAGGTGATTAGGAACAGTCAGTGTGGATATTCCAAGAATAAATCATGCCTGACCAACCTGATTCTCTTCTATGATAAAATGATAGCACTTGTGGACAAGGGGAGAGTCATAGAAGGCATTTACCTTGACTTCAGCAAAGCATTCAGCACTGTTTCCCAGAATGCCTCAAGACTGACAGTAAACCATTATGAGTGGACTATCAGATGAGTTAAAAACAGGTTGGATGATGAAGCTCAGAGGGCCGTGTTTATACCCTACCTGTAGGCCAGTAACAAGATACATGCAGGGGACCTGTCCTGTTTGACATCTGTATCCATGACCTAGAGGATGCAACAAAGCACACTCTTATCAAGCTTGCACTTGACACCAAACTGGGGAGACCAGTTGATATGCTTAAAGCAGGGTTGCCATCCAAAATGCCCTAGAGAGGCTGCAGGGCTAACATGAACCTTACAGAATTCAGCAAGGACAAATGCAAAGCTCTGTACCTTGAAAGAAATAATCCACTGTGACAGTACATACTAGGGTCTGCCTGCCTGCCTGGGTAGCAGCTCTGCTGAAGAGGACCTGAGGGCCTGATGGGTCTTCAGCTGAATATGAGCCATCATCATCATTTGGTGCCCTGGCATCAAAAATGGCCAACAGTGTCCTGCATGGTACTCACAGAACCATAGCCACACAGGTTCAAGGGATGTAGTTATTCCATTTCACCTGGCACTTGACAAACTCCATCTAGAACGTGTTGTCTAGATTAGATGCCCCGTTACAAGAGAAAGCTTGATAAGCTGGTCCAAGTAGATGGAGGGTGAGCACAGGGATCAGCAGTTCAGAGCATTTGCCCTGTGATGAGATGCTGAGGGAGCCAGGTTTGTTGAGCCTGGAGAAGGTTTTAGACGGACCTAACAGCAATTTTTCAAAAAGCACCTTATTGAGAACAGAGACAGGCACTTTACAGTGGGTTGTGCACTGGCAGTACACAACAGACACAAATGGAAACAAGGTTCAAACTGGACAGAAGAAAAAGCTTTTCCAGCGTGAGGTCAACCAAGCATTGAAATGAGCTGAAAAGACAGGATGTACAACCTTAATTTTTGTAGGCTTTCATGATCTAACTCAATAAAGACCTGAGCAACCAAGTCTGAATTCAGTGTTGGTCCTGCCTTAAGTAAGGGACTGTATCAGAAACCTCCTGAAATCCCTTCTAATCTGAATCCATTTGTAATTCAATGATTCTAAAAAACAGATTGCAGAAGACATTAATTTTTTGCAAAGGTATTTCTGGAGTAGAAGCAGGTGAGGAAGCGACATGACCTGCCTGCTACTTCCCACCAGCTCTGCAATTACTGCCTCTGGACAAACAGCTTTTCTCATGGCACCCATGAATAGATGGGCCAGGACCAGAGAAATAAACAGCTGCTCTAAGATGATGACCTGACCCCAGCCATTCCCAAACCCATCAGACTACAGCCATTTTTTCTAGTACCAGTGAGGGAATGGCTCATGCCTTATCAGAGGTACCACTAACCACTCTGCCAGCAACAGCAGTGTTCTGAATGCAGCATGTTGTACAAGTATCAACCTCTCCAGTATGTTTCTCCATAAGAATACAAATCCTCCAGAAGAAAACCCCTAAAAGTCTGTTTGTACCACGAAATATGCAAAGCTATTTCCCTGACAGACAAATAAAGTGGACCTTGGGCAGAGTCATATCACAAAGAAGTTTGAGCAGTTTATTTCTTATCTTCACATCTTTAAAAAAATGTTATTTCACACACATATAGACCTGTCTCCTTATAAAACTAGATATTGTGGTAGAAAGAATATCCTGGTATAGGCCTAGATAGTTGGAGAGATGGCAGACTAATTCTCTCTAAAACCCAAAGAACACAAGACAGCTTGTGCAATATATCTTATGATGAAGGAGATCCTTTGTTTTTTATATTCAAGACATGAGGAAATATCTTTCAAAAGTAAAAGCTTTCAATTGGATGAACTCAAAGAACTCCAAAGAAGTCACCAGTGATGTAATTTAACACCTTTTTAAAAACTAAAAACCCACCCAACATGAAACATGACTGAAGTAATGATAGGGAAAATCCTGTAGTTTGAAAAGGACAAAGAGGATGTTGGCAGAGAATTCTAGATCAGTTAAAGTCAATCTCAACCTGAATAAACAATGAAACAGTTAACCAAGAATTATACTGGGAAAAATAAAATCAGAGGCTAAAAATATAATGAAAAGTAGGTCTTGCTAGGCTGCTAGCCTCTCTCTCCAGGTCTTTCTTTTTTTGTTGGTTGAGGTTTTTTTCCATTTTTTTTTTTTTTTTAAACATGAATGCAGGTCTGGTAGGCAAAGACAGCTGTGCTAATGCAGCATACCTGGACATCTACAGCAAGGCTACAGCCATGGCCACTTTAGGGGTCATTTCACATGCATTGTGCAGGTCCTAACATATTCCTGGCACAGAAACCACCCTGTTCAGTGCATGCACCAAGCTCAGCCCCAGCTGTCCTCTGTACATAGGAAGCCAGTAGTGGCAGTCTGATGACAGTGGCATGCTGACTGCAGGGGGAACGCACTGGACATGTTGCTTTCACTCAGTCTGCCCAGTGCACTTTGCTCTACATGTCCTAAAGCCACAACAAACTCTAGGCTGGACTGCAGGAGACAGGAACAAAGCATTCAGTCAAAGGACTGACACACAAGGATGGCAGGGCAATCTGTGTTCCCATGGAAGGAAAGGGATAGAGCTGGAGGTTTCTGGTTATGGGCAGATTGCAGCCCCTGTCTCTGGAGAAACAAATGTCATGACAGACTTGGAGAAATGTGAGACAGAACAGGCATCTGGGCAGGATACAAAAATGTGCCTTGGTCTGGGACAAGGACGACAGTGGACTGAGTTTTCAGGAACCTCATGAGGAGAGGAACACGTAGGACAAGATTCTTTGGCCCAAACTTCCTTCTGTGACATCTCAAGTAATGAATGTGTACTGCAAGCAACTCATAGGGTATGTAATCCATGGATTAAAAACAGGCTCCCCATTTGAGAGTCAAGAGCAATTGTCAACAGTAAGATGACATTACACACAGACACAAGCAGAAATCTGCACTGACCCATTGCAATTCCAGCTCATTGCTGGTATTGGTACAACCTACAGATGGATGGGATGAGTTAAAACATGGATAAGAGGCTGCTCTCAATGGCAAGACTCACATCATTCTCTATAGCCTGGCAGTGCACAGCCTAATGCAAAATAAATTTGGAGGCACAGATGCTGCAGGGGAGTATCACAGAGATAAATTTGGGGCTCCCAAACACAGCATGAGCTCTTATGTAACCCTAGGATCTACAACATGGGAAGGATTAAAAGCACTATGTAAACATCTTGCTTACCTCAATTAGGCAATTGTTAGAGCCCTTGTCCCCCATAGGTGCAAGCTTTTTGTCCCCTTGACTAGTCAAAACTGAGAGAATGTGCTTACCATGGTAAAGCACCAGAAAGCACAATGCCAGTCTTGTAGAAAGAACTGTAAAGAGATACAGAGCCAAAAAGTTGAAGTTGATGGATTCAGTTCAGAATGAAATACTGCCATACTGCCTCCTAACGGCAGGGGGAATTACACGTCAGCCAAGGGAGAAGAGAACTCACTTTTCTGTGGTTTACACATGAGATAAGCTATGACATAGAATTGTCTTCAAACACTGCTTACCAGCATCCTTGCAGATGTCCTAGAAGAAATTCTATTGCAGGACTCTATTTTCACCTGATGAGAATACACCATCTTGGACTGCTGAAAGACTGCTGTGTCATCTGAGAACATATTAGAAGTCAGCTATCTACAGAGGACCTGCAACAGGACTCAAAATACGGAACAGATCACGCAAGGTTAGTAGAAACATGACTGGATCACAACTGTATCTGAGGTTTTCGATACTTCAGCTCCCCAAAAGACCCCTCATCACTAGCTTTCAGTAATCAAAGGACATGAAGACACTATCCCAGAAAATTAAATAAAAGCTATTTCATAAAACAAATTCCATTTTCACTTGAAGCCACCACAAATTGTCTGCGATGCAAGTCCTCTTTGATAGGTAGGCAAAGAGACAAAGCAGCTCTGAGTGCTCTAGTATCACTCCATAAAAGCACTGAAAGTCCTAGCCTGCAGTAACTGATCACTGGCTCTATATTGCAACATTTCCCATTCTATTTCCCCATACTCCCTTTTGTCAGGAGGTATTGCCTATTCAATCCTCATTGGGATGTTTTCTGGAGCACTGTGATCAGCACTGAACCAAAATTGTCCAACCCTTGTGGGACCCTTTTTTTTCCCTCCTACTATCAGAATGAGATTTCATCTTGATGTTCAGAGCTTGGAGACCCAGAGGTCAGAGGCCACCACACGATCCACTGAGCCACCCAGTCCCTAGATCACAGTGTTAACAAATCACCATTTATCTTTGTTACTGCAGCAAGTGTCCAAGGCAAAATGGTGCCAAAGATCATATCTGTTGGGATAACCTATTGATTTGTGTCATATTCTGCCCAATCCCTATTTTATTCTTGCTCAGGCAGAGGTCAAGACAGGTTAAAAATAACTCCTTCAGTCTGAAGTGCAGGACTGAGGAATTTAAAGCCAAGCTGTTCTTCCCAAGGGTGGGGGTTCAAAAATCTCCAAGACAAGCAACAGAATCAGAAATCTACAGCAGGTGTGAGCAAGACCTTGTAGTCAGGGAACTCAAGCCAGGGCAGAAAAGTTTCACAGCTTTAACTATGAGAGATTTGTTTGGGGTTTTTTTGAGAGGGAATAAATCAGTCATCTTAGTTCATTCAAGCAACTAAGCATTACAAAAGTTTACGTGATGTACATACACAGTAAATGTTTTGAAATACCAGAGCAGATTAATGCAGATGCTGTTACAGCATTCCTAGCCAAAGTACACTGACCAACATAATCAGCATAATTCACTGTCCTTATTTGATGGTAAGTTAAAATTTTGACCTTTCTTACAATGGTAAAAAAAAAAAAAATCAAAAATATCAGAGTTGAAGCAGTTACTGCTGTTCCTAGTACTAATGTTCATGTGCCATTTTTGTCAGAGAACTCTCTAGGTAGATGCAAATTTTATTTAGATTATTTTATCGCATTTCAAAACCTTGTAGTTAAATTGCCAACACTTTAGGGATATTTTCCCTTCCACTAATATTATGCCCTCCAGAAAATGAAATTTTAAACTAACACACATTTACCCTTCCTTTTCACTAAAGAAACGTTATGTAAATGCAAAGCAAAAAACATTTCTTTGTTGCATCTTCATGAACTTCTGAAAATTTTGCCCAGTGATGCAAAAAAGGACCTTGCCTTTACTCTGGCTTCATAGTCCCACTCTCATATACAGATTAGATGATTAAGAAAAGAACAGAGTTTGCTAATGCAACTTCTAAAAACACAATTTCTGACACTTGTACTAAAGCTCAGCAGACTTTAAGGGGCCTAACAGTGGACCAGTCCTTTCCACAGAGAGATTTACATCTGAGTATCATTCAGTTAATGGCCACATTACTACAGGCCTGACAAATCCTCCATAGAAGAAAGGAAATTAAACCAATCTATGCTACCAGATAATAAAAATATGGACTCTGAATGATAGAGACAGAGAATAAAACATCCCAAAAACTACCAGCACCTCACCTGTAGAAGAAGAGGGGGTATTAACTGTACAGCAGGTGTAAGAAAAGTCACTCACTTTCCCAATCAAACATCAAAAAATATTGCTTCCCTTTCTATAGCGTCCTTGGACTTGAAGAGACAGTGTATTTTAGGAGTATACATTAGTCATAGCACTCCGGATGAAAAACAATTAAGGATTTCATTGCACTTGTGCAAAAGTTACATGGGAAGTGTGTGGTACCTCCCTGGGAAGTGAATGAAACAGAAACTCCAGTTCTGCCAGGACAGCTCCCCAGATGGAATGAGAAAAATCTCTGTACAAAGTACTTTACTGAAATAGAGCAGTAAAACCACCCTAATGTTGTAACAAAAAGCAAAGGAAAAATCAGGAGGGGCTGAAGTTTTCCTGGGCTTACAGACTGGTGCAAGATAGGCAGGCTGGCTCACCACACACAGCATCCTGCAGTTTTGGCAGAGGAGAAGGGCATGTGAAAGCAAGCAAGGGATACTGAGGCAAAACTTCACAGCACAGACACTATTGAGAAACATGAACATGTTCATCTCTGCCCTGTCACAAAACTGACCTGCCCCATGGTTAGGCAGGCACAGAGATGACTAACCTTGCTGACTGTGACAGACAGGTTTCTCTCTGTAACAATCAAAGGTGGAAGAGCCAAAGGGCAGGTTACATCTCAGCAATACCATTACTTGTATGAAACATGCTCCAAAGCCATCTCTTCCCTTACTACATTCTTTCACTGGCCACTTCTGGAACAGCAGAGCAGAGCCCCACTCTGGGCTGCAGGAGCTGGCCACAGGAGTCACCCAGCTGGGGCTGCTCATTTTCAGGTTGAAGAGGAGACCACCAGCACAGGCGGAAGAGCAGACAGGGCAGGAAGCAACAGAGACCTGGCAAAGCCCTCTCCTCTCTGCTTGCTCTCTAGTGGTTCTGCAGGCGATTACTCCAGAGCATCCAGCCATACCAAAATCAATAAACAATTTATACACAGCCCAGGGAATTTTGCCACACTTAATAAAAGTCTCCAGTCACAGTTATGGCTTCATTTCACTTTAACGTCTTCTTTAACTGTCCCTTCTCTTCAAGATCAATTAGAGGCACGTGCAAAGAGAAAAATAAACAAAAAAACACCACCCACCTCCCCATACCAACCAAAAAACAGGGAAAAAGTTTAAAAGCAAGGTCAAACTGGGCAGCCCAGCTTCTCCTCACCATTCTCCTGAGTCAAACCCAGAAATTCAGGGACTGACAGAAAACACATTGGGACACCCTGTCTAAACATGCTCCTTGCAGCCTCTGGTTCTGGGCACAGATCAGCAATACAACAACCTTATTTATGAAAGACGGAGTATTTGGTAAGACTCAGTTGAGCCTACAGAAGACACCTGTGTTCCCTGCAATTTCAATGGAAATTCAGCACCTCTGAAAAATTCCAAATACAAAGGGTGAAACTCTACCTATTCTCAAAAGGGCCACAGATCAGACACCTTTAAGTAGCTCTTCATCTTGTGCTAGGATGATCCAGTGTCACTGTCCCAGTCATGCTCTGACTTTTTATGAGTGAACCCTGCCACTGAATCACCTTCTTTACTCCACCGATTTGCAAGAGGGAAGGGGTAATGAAGGAGGGGAGCTTCCATTAATAGCAACTGTGAGGGAAATAGCTTTTGATCTCTCCTTCACTTTCTGAATTGAGGTGCTAATATTGCTTTGATGTTGTGTATTCACTTTAAAAGTATTAGAAAAGCTGTCTGTGTTTTCTTGGTTATTTGTTTAAACAAAACAAAACAAAACAACTATCTCTGCACCTGGGATACCTGCTCTTGAGCAGGACATAAAACAGTGGAGGGCCCAGCCCATTTGCCAGACTCAGTCCTTATAAAGCTTCACAAGTTCAAATGCTTCCTCAGATAGGACCCGAAGTCTCTGCCCTAGCTAAGCTGAGCCAATCAGCCACCATAGCTGTTGCAGACAAGAACAGCTGAAACAGCCCTTTTCATTGTATTAAAACTTTTCAGACTCAGGCAGAGTAGGATTCAACAGCTCTACGGCTCTGATGCCAGCACTGCCTTTAGGTCCTTAACCAGAAACATACAGTAGAAACTGGCTGAAATCATTACAGCTTCTCAATTATTCTCACTGCTGCAGGAATCAGCAAGGGAAGATTTGCTTTGCCTTCATGCCTTCAGACACAGGAAGGAATCACCCAAGAGCAACCCTGGTGAACCAAAAACTGGGGTGACTGACCTCTTCAGGGAAGACACTGCTGAACTGCTGCCACTCGATAGCATGGGCCCAGAAAATACTGTTCCCACAGGTAATAGCTTGGCCTCTTACACTGCTCTTAGAAAGAGGGACCTTTTCATTCAAAAGCGGTTTTGAAACACAAATAATAGAGACCGTAGAAAACAGAACAAAACTTAGCACCATGCCACTGTCACCAGCAAAGCACCTGGCCAACTCAGGCCTCAAATCTGAGTGGATCTATACTGAGCCTGGGTCTCCTCTTGTGCCTCCTTCTCCAGAAAGAAAGAGCACAAGGGAGGAAGCTTGGGACAAGCAAACACCATTCTCTCGCTGGCTCACACTGCTTTGGTAGGGCATGCACAGAATTAAATGCATGCACACTGTCAGCAGGGTTGTCTGGCTTTCAAAATTAAAAAAAACACAAAGAAGGTGGACAATAGGTTAAGATACAAGGAACAAAAAATTGTTCAGCTTTCAACCCAAACCATATTTCTCCATTAACATCTCCAAAATGTGAACCCTGTTCTCCAGCTAGATCTCTGTTCAAAATATATCTACCTCTTATCTTGGTTCTTCTTCCTGCCTGCACATACCTTCATACATGTATCTTCCCTGATGACTTTTAGTGTGCTTTACCTAGAATCCTGAGATGCTCTGGCTTAGGTCCTGAAGGTTAAGGACAATTAATTCGGCAATTAACAATTTAGCAGTATGTCTTTTTTGCCATTTCATTTTACACTGATGTCATAACAGATCGTGTATCATCCTGCCCTTCCTCACCTTTACTACTTGTGGCCTACACCCACATCCTTCTCTGCTTGGACAGTATGTTCTCGGAACAGTAAATGCTCCTGTTCAAAGTCTGTAAAGCCTTAGGGGCAGATGGACTTCAATATTGACCAAAACCTTCTAGGGACTATAGGAGTACAGAAAGAGAGGAAAGCCTGAGTTTACATTGATCCCACAGGCTACAGCAGTAGCTCAGGGCACCTTCAGATTCTCTGAAGTACTACTTTTCCAGAAGGCCACCTGGCCGGTTTTCTCCATACAATCTTTGCTGGAGGAGTTCAGATCTCTTCATCCACCACTCACTTGATACTGTGCAGATTTTTCAGCACACTCACACTAAAATAACCTGAGTTTGGATCAGATGGAGTGAAGCATTTCAAAGAAGGTTATGCAAACCTGCACCTGTTATATCCTCATAACTCGAAGCCTCTCAGGGAACATCGAGATCACCAATATATTAAAGCACACATCAGAAACTAATAGGGTGTTAAATATTTCCAATTGAGAAGGGCCTACGTGTCTGGGAGGAGAAAAAGTAAAAAACTGTGCTGCTGCATCACAAGCCTTTGGCAAGACAATTTTCTTACATACCATATGTTACATATTGTTCAAGGCTAAATAAAATCTATCTTCGCTACTTAAATGCAAAGTATCTCAGTAATACCCTGCAATAGAGAATTGGTCATCACCTTGTGCCATGGTGCTACTGCCTGTGTCAGTGGGTACACAGCAAGAAGCCCTAGAAACTGTGACCTTCAGCAGAATGCAGTCACAAGCTACTGGCTTGGTTGGGAGTGTTTGGAGGAAGAGGAGGGATCTAGGCAGGATAGACATGGAGACCAAATAATGAATGCCCTAAGTTAGTCGCTGCATGGAGCCACTAAAAACTTGAAACAAAATAATTCAGTCAGAGTATCACTGGGACAAAGGTGAGCAGAGGGGTGAGATCTCATAAACCATCCACTGGTAGGAGTCAGAAGAGAACCTTCTCCTCCACAAACACTCAACATTTATTACACATTAACTTTATATCTACCTAGAAAGCACCAGTTAGAAGCAAGGCAATCTCCCAGGCTGTAACAAAGCAAGTTTTCCATTAATAATCCATAATGCCACCAAGAAAAACAGAAAGAGCACAGCATTGTCAGAACTACTCAAGATTCTCACCTGCCCATGAAACCCAGTTTTGTAAACACAAGTAAGCTAATGGGTTTTTTTGTTTTCCCTTAGTGTCCAAACACTTGGCTATATCCAACCAAGGTCAGGGGGTGACCATGAGCAATAACATTTTCTTAACCACTTGCAGGGACCTGATCCTGTGGGGATGCAAAAAAAAAAAAAAAAGGTTCCTTCAGGAAAAAAGTAAGAAGCCAGTAACAACAGGCTATATAAGAATCAACAATGATACCTATCATGGCTGAGACACTCTTTTTGCTTTTTTTTTTTTTTTTTTTAAATAATCAAACACCCCATATAGAAGGTTCCTCCTTTTTTATAGCCTGAGAATTTCCATATGCAACAGAAAATCATTTTGCTGAGAAAACAAGAGCTTTATCTAGGGATGGAAAAGGAGACCTAGTAGGATGTATAAATGGAGCTAATCATGTAACCAAATTAGATGACGTCTAATTAATAATGACATGTCATAAACCTGTGCCAGAATATGGGGAAATGGACCAAACAGTTTCCCAAAGGGAGACATGTTAGACCCAGAATGGTAGAAAATATAGACTGAGTTTAAGCTTCTAAGTACTGCATTGCATTCCCTGGGTACATAAGGGAAATTGAGGGGCTGCTTGAGAAACAGGTCCCTTTTCCCTGATCCCCCAACTGCTGGCAAAGCTGTGATTTTATACAAGAAAAATTGAGCACTAGCAGGGTCTGGAAAAGAACGGGTCACAACTCTTTCTCCCTGCCAAGATAGTAATCCTAAGGGTCTACCTAAGCAACGTATTTGCTTGTCTTACCCTTTCAAGTATCACTTCAGCTGTAGCATTGCATTGGACCCTCCCATCCAACTGGGATTGCCTCCAATAGCTTTAATTGAGAGGAAGTATTTAATACAGGAATACCCTGATGTTAATGCCTTGCCAGAGATGCATGAAGTACTCCAGGATGCCAAGAGGCCTGACAAATACACAGACCCTTGGGACAAGGTCTTTTCTGCTTTTTATGGGCTGATGCAGTCTCTGGAGGTGCAAGTGGGACTGCAATACAGGTCATTGAAGCACCTGAAAATAAGACCATCTTGCCCTTTAAATCAACCTGCTTTATGCTTTCCTAGATAGAAAAATATAGTCACATGTTATGCTCTTTCCTTAAACTCATACCCTCCAAGCCCCAGGAGCAGATAGTAACTGCACTTCTGCATCTGAAAATTACCCAGCTCAGCTCATCTCTGCCTCAGAATGGCAATTGCATTGCCTGGATTGCGTCACTACAAGCACAGGAGGGCTGGAGAGTCAGACTATCTTTTCAGCTTTGGAGGAATGTAACCACTACATCTGTGTGCTCACAGAGACCAAACAGCATTCAAGCACTGACACTGCTAACCTGGACTTGGAACATAGGACAAAACAGCGACCTTTCTGGATTTGAGTGCACACCCCAATCAATCATACATATTTCAGACATCTGTTGTTTCTTTGTGGGGTAGTTTTTTGTGTTTGGTTGGTTGGTTGTTGTTGGGATTTCTTCATCCTTTATAAATGGCAGTTCTTTCCCTTCTGACTTCACAGAGTCAGACTCCAGACTGCTTCAGCACTCCCATCTGACAAATTTTCACCTACCTAACCTGCTAAAAGGGAACAAGAAGAACAGAACATTTGTGTTACAAATCCAGGACAGCTGGATTTGTAAAGGGCAAGCTGTGGGGTGTTTGTTGATACAACAGAGAACTTGAGAGTGGGCTCAAGTGACAAAAATGTGAGAAAGAGTGACACCTGCATTGCCCAGTGTCCCTCATTCCACCTCAGACAAGTTTGTCACTCCTGTGAAATCCTCACTTGGACATTCTGTCCTTCCTTGGTGACTCAAACACTTAGCAAGCACCCCTGTTAGCAAACCCTAAGCCTCCCTTTCACAAGTTGCAGACTGCTGTAGAAGGCCACTATACCAGGCAGTAACACCTGCTGGAAAGAAAATTCCTGTAAGCAGATTCCTTGTGACTGAAGCAGCAACCTTGACCAGTCACTTCAGAGCCCCGTTACATCCATAATGATACTGTCTCCACCTTTCCCTTCCCCCCAGCATGAAAGATGAGTGGTTGTGTGGAACGAGTCCCCGAGCTGTGATGGGAATCCGTCTCGCTTGGCTGCAAAAAATATATATATCCTGGTATGGCTGTGATGAATCCTTTCATTATTCATCTGCAATTGCCCTGCTACTGCTGCTGTTCTGTTCTCACTCTCTCTCTTTCTTTTATAAATAAAAATGGAAACAGATTAATGACAAATATTGACAGAGATTGCTTTTAAAGAGCCACACCTGAATGTGGGCTATGAGGGAGAAGCAGTGGCAGAGCAACATCAGAGGGATGGGAAGACTAGGAAAGTCTAAGAGAAGGGAAAAGATAAAGATGCTCCCTCCAGTTGGGCTAGGTGAGTACTGACTGGAGCAAGGTATCCTTCTGGTGATGTGGAACTCGATTTGCTCCAGCAAATGAGCTCTGGATTAACAGAGCTGTGCATCCAAAATATCTGAAGTAACTCTGGACTAACAGAGCTATGCATCCAAAACATCTGAAGTAACTAGAAGCAGTCAGTTGCACTGTCAAAGATACTCTGGAGCAAAGTTTGCAGAGACTACAACAAAATATTCACAGGACAAAACCACAAAACATAGAGGGGCAGTTACACACATATCACCTGGGGACCAATAAACAGTACCTGATAATGTTCTCTGTCCCACACCACTCCAGTGAACATCACAGCTCTAGTTGGCACAACTCCCAAAACTACCTGTATTTTAGGATTGTGACTCAGATGGACCAAACAAATCTGTAGCCAGTCAGGTCACGGGTTGACACAGTGAGTGAATGCATCCAATGGAGGCAAACCTAGCCTCATGCTACCCTTCCCTGTCTATTCTCCCTGTGAAACATAATAAGTGTTATAATGAAGTAGCATTCCCAGAAGATGAATTGTTTATTCCTATTTAACATTTCATCCCCCTGTTGAAGAAAGCAGGAGGAGGGTAGGCAGAGATGGTATCTAGCTCCTAGAGAAAGAAAAATCAACTCACTTTGTGTTTACTTCTCATCTTAAAAAAAAACTTTTGTAGCCATTCTGAGCAGATGGGCTGCAGGAAACCAAGCTCAAAGTCCTGGCCTCCTATAACCAAACTGCACCTGTTCTTTGTAGATCCTGGCATATTTTTTCTCATCACACAAACAGATGAAAGACCTGACCTACAAAATGGCTAACTCAGACTGCTTGTTGTGCCACACAGTGTTGCAGCATCACAAAGGGCAGAGAGCTGCAGCCATTGCACTTGCCTTAGTATTTAGCCCAGATGTTGCATATTCAACCTCCTAGGTGCTGTGTAAAACCCACAGATTGGAATAAGTCTGTTCTCCCAGTTGATGGACTGATGCTACTCTCTTGTCCTACACACCTACCATTGCCCTTCAAATCAGCTGAGGGTTCAGAGATTACAGGGGTTTTTTTCTCCATTCTTCTCTCTGCTTTTGGTCTCTTCCTCATCCTCCACAGACAGCTTGAGTTCTGTTATCACTTCTCTATATATTTCTATCCCTATGGTGATCTCCAGTGATTGCAGTCTCCTCATCTTAGGTCCCATGCTTTCTAGCTCAAGCACCATCTATCTACCTGAAGATTCCATGTCTGCCAAAATCACCTTCTACCAAGCCATTTCCAAGGCTATCTCCCCTTCCTGCCATTGGTTACACTTCCTATCCAGTTCCTTATTTCCATCAAAGTGTTTGGCATCACATATGAGAGCAGAGATGTGCACGGACTCATTGCTGCTTGCTCCTTGCCAGCCTCCCACTTAACTAAACCCATTTTCATCCTTCCCTCTGAATTACTCCTGCTCTTTTGGTGCCAAGCCACTCTCCCACCCTCCTGTTCTCCTCAGAGCACACTGCTCCTTGGACTCCTTTCAACAGCAGCTAATTCAAGACATTACAGCACAGAAGCCTGTGCCAACATCCAGTGCATAAACAAAGATGAGATACACGAGAGGAGAGAACACACTGTCAGCATTTAATAACAAACACTAATTGCAAGCAGGGGGATGGACTTCTCCATTCCTGTTCTCTCAGCAGCCTCAAGTGATCTGAGCCAAGGGACGTGCCCATTCACAAACAAGGATCCATTAATCGCTAAATGACTCAGTAGCCAAGTGATTGCCACCAGCCTGCTTGGTGTCTCACCAATCCACTGAATGGACTGGATCTTGGAGTTTTATTTGCACTTCATTAGTGCAGGACACAGAAATATAAACCCTCTAGTGACGCAATTTCAAAGGCCTTTCAGGTCTGCTACAGATCTGCTACACAATCCTTGCAAAATTTTAAGTTTTCTCTGTTGCTCCCGTTTTCCTGAGAAAATTGCCTTGTATCAGATCCCAAAAACCTGCAGAGCAGGCTGTTTGTGGGCCTCAACATTAGAGATTATGTTTTTAATAACATTCTCATTCACTAGAAAAACATTCTTATTTAGCTGGTTCTCAACACATGCAACATGATGTACAGAGACCAATTATTTTCAATAATTTTGCCCCACCATTCATTGTGCTTCACAGATAAACAAATCAGACCCTAAATGAGATGACACTGTTGTAAACGACACTTTGGGTTCTCTAGAGCAGGCAAGTCCCTTTCAGCCTGAATTCCTATTTAGGAAGCATATACAGTTATGTCACAGGAAATACCCCTTCTCTCCTCAGATAAAGAAAGCATCAAAACCCTTAAGGGACACCTGGGAGAAGAGGCATACGCAGTTCTTGGTCACCCCCTATTGCAGTCTGGATTTTCTATGGTCTGCTGAATCCCTGGAGACCATGGGGCGGTGGCACACATCTGTAAACAACTGAGCCAAATTAAAACCTTGGTGCTTGCCAGTTATGTGAGTCTCCCTCATTCAAACCACTGTTCCCAGGACTTTCTCCCAGACCACTCAACTCCCCAGCTCCGGTCCTGTCATCATACCTTGGGCTGCTTCTAGCACTCCTTGTGCGCATCAATCAAGCCAAATCAACTGACTAAACCAGCAGAAATCAAGTCATTTTTTGCAGTTAAAGTGGTTGATGTGGCTCAAAGGAGTCAAAGGAGGGAAAGGTAGGCAGCAGGATCTTACAGCCAAGCATGAAGAAACAATGCAGTGAGATGGAAGGACAAGGCTTTTCCTTCCATCAATCATAAACCGTTTACCTCACTTCACGGCTTTGCATCCTGTATTTCCAGCAAAAACAATCCGTAAAATTTCAGTCAACTGCAGACTTTTTAGAGTGCTCTA
Organism: Parus major; assembly: GCF_001522545.3. Classification (NCBI taxonomy): domain Eukaryota; kingdom Metazoa; phylum Chordata; class Aves; order Passeriformes; family Paridae; genus Parus; species Parus major. Next base: position 39,653,948 of record NC_031774.1, on the reverse strand, counting down.
GGATGTGCTAGGATGAAAAAGTGGCGCAGAAACAGAAAGTCAACACCCTTCCAAATTTCTACATATTATAGGGTTGCAGCTTCCACAGACACTCAAGGTGATGTTGGAAACCCTTTGTTGTGTATCTGCAATTGAACTCACTGTATCCTGATGTATCCAGCTGCACATGCATCATACATGCTGCTCTAGTCCTCATGGTACTTCTCCACTGATTTTAAGCTACACAGCCCTTCAGAATTCAAAGTCTGTCCCCTCACTACCCTCCCCTCCTCAGGCTCTGGGACCAGTAGTTGCAGCATTACTTGTATATTTACTTAGGGCAGACTTATGAGAGTTTTAGCTGTTGTCTTGCCTTGAAAACTTTATTAGCTTTGATGTTGCTTTCCAAATGAAGACTCTGCATTAACCCACACGATGTTTTAGCCTTCACAACACTGAGCAGATTTGAACTCTGGAAAGACAGAAGATCTGAAATTTACTGACCTTCACACCCCATTACAAAGCCCACCTTTCACTAAAGCTTATGTTTAATGAGATGACATGAAGGGCTTAAATAATGGGGTATAGTATTCATATGGATATAAACTACCCAAGCAAAGGCCTACTCCTGCCTGTCTCTTCTTCCTCCTTTATCTTGCCCCTTGTGTCTCACAGCTTTGCCCCTTTGCCCTTGTTCTGACTCCTTCCTGATCCTCCCACCAGGTGACAATTTGAATTTTAAAGCCATTTACATTCCAAAATGTGCATAATCAGATTTTTATCCTGTACTTTTCTGATGTGACTTTTTTATTATGGCATCAAGTACTGACCCATAATAAGGATGTAAATGCCCACTTTAATGTCTATTAGCAGTATCTGCAGATGCATATAAAATTATAGTATCATCACATAACTACATATTAACCTCTTGAGCTCCATGACAAACTCTCCAGGGAACACTGTATTCCAATTTTCAATTACCAGCAGTAGTAGTTCAGTGACAAGCAGTAGAAGTTGTACTCATCCATATCCTAAATACTTGAGGTACTTGCAGAATGACAGAGTAGACATATTCTAAACAGACCAGTTCTGATGCTTCCAGTTGCCAATTATTTGTGACAAGCATTTGGGTTCTTCCCAGGAACAAATACACAGTTACATTTAAGTATACATACACATGGGATGTGACTTACCTGAAATAAAATTGTGGTTTTCAGCAAAGTTGCTTCTGAGTCATATAGTAGTGCACCATCATCACTTTATCCATGGCGATTAGCAGGAAGAAGATAAGTTGTACAGCAACATACCATGTGTCATCTTTTATCCTTCTGTTGAGCAAACAATGCACTTTGCTCAGAAAATGCCCACTTAGCACAGGTGTGAGGTGTAATGTGTGAGCAAGGAATGATGTGGACTGCAATACTTTACTGCAAGGGTAAGAAAATCACAATTGCAGCTATCTGTCCAGTCCCAAAATGGTATTAATGGAAATTCAAACTTTCTGATTTTCATCTTTCAGGTTAATGGAATCTGTTTACATGAGGAAAATACACTTTGTATTCAGTTGCAAACAGAACCTGCCAACCCACATCTGACAAACAAACACAAGAAAGTTTGTAGAGGGAGGTTGTTTGTGTTTGTCTTTTTGGTCTTTTAAGATGCACTAATTTCTCTGTAAGTTGTAAACCAAGAGTCCATGGAGGGAACAGAACAAGACTTGGGATAATAAAGACAATAGCTAGTAGCATTTTCTCTTTGTACCCTTCTCCTTTTTTCCAATACAGCTCAGTCAGATGACTGATTCTGGTTGCAAGGGCATTCTTCCCAAAATATACACTAAGACTTCTGATATTTTAAAACTTTGCTGAATTGGGAATTAGAAGGCAGTCTATAATTTGTTAAACAACAGTCAGGTTTACTTCACTAGACAATCATTACTTTGAAGTTTAGAGAAAAGAATCAAGAGACAATACTTGAAATATCACTGAAAGAAATGAGTCAAAATTCATGTCATCCTATGATGTTCAGGTAAAAGTATATAAAGTGTGAGTGAAGTGTGAGTGAAATGTGAGTGTTACACAGCAAGTTTTCACCTACCTATTGCTCTTTCTTGAGATGCAGTAGACAAGTTATTTCACAGCAGATTGTCAATGATACTATGCATTTGGGAATGTTCTTTCAATTCCTTTGAGGTCCAGGACTCATAGTATTTCCAGGGACAAAACATATTTGGGGAAATTAAAATACCTTTATAAGGAAACTCCAATACAAAGTGAATGCATACTAAGAAGTCCTAGCTCAAAAATAAATAATATATATACATACACAGGTATACATATATCTGGTTACAGATAAAAATACTCAAAGGGGAAGAAATCCCTTTTCTGACATCCTAAGCTGTCCCTTGGTCCATACACTTTACAATAATGCTAAATCAAATGATTACAGAGTTTTTTGGTTTTGAGACTAACTCTCTACAGAGCACTGAAGAGCATGCTTCCAGAGAGGTGAAGGGCAAGAACTCAAGGAGATGAGCACAAACAAGTCTGACTCAATGACAGAAAGGACAAAGCAGGAGGCTCTCCAGATTCGCATGATGAAAGCAACTAACCATCAGCCCTGGAGAGATGCCTGCCAGCTGCCATCCCTCTCTTAGCTGAGAAGCCACACCAATGAATCATGTCATGAAAGACTTCATCGATAAGGACAGTGCTTCTCACCTCATCAGTAATTGTGGCTGGATGTGCAGAAGCTCTGACCACTTACTTAGAGCTGCTAAGAAAGTTTGTAGGAAATGTGATTTGAACCTACAAAAGGGTACAAAGTCAGTCTCTGCAAATTGCCAGTGTCTGTGTATCTCATCTTAGGCCCTCAAATTCAGAGATAACTCCTGGGTTATGCTTCAGTCTCAGGCTCCTCACTTATACAATAAGGGTGACAATAACGTCCAAATGTTCAGCATACAAATTCATGCTGTCATAGCAGGAGGTACCCTGAAGATACTAACAAGGAAATTACTTTTTTCCTCTTCAGAGTGGAGTCTGGATACTGTGCAGTAAATAAAGCTTGAAGTCAATCCAAGTAAAGGGGAGAAAAAAAATCCAAGCCAGCAGCTGGACAAATAGAGAGTCTCAACTGTCCTCCACTAAGGTAGGAACCTTGTGTGAAAGGGGGCAAATGGAAAGCCTGAAACAGGCAACCCTCAAACCCAACAACAAATCATGCAAGTGCCTGATTGCATTGCACTGTACATGCAGAAGGGCACTGACTACAGCAACATGGGCCACTCAAATTGCAGCCTTAGCATCAGAGCACAAATTTTCTGGTTCATTTGTTACTTGAGAGGTGAGTGGGGGTGCTGAAGAAGATTCTTGTTTAAATGTCTAAATTCATATGTAAGCAGATGTCATGCAGCCTATCAGTGTGGGGAGGACGGTGAAATGTCACCTTCCCCAGGTAGCCCCTGCATTGTTTGAGTGCAGGCCAACAGCCACACCTCATGGCCCTCACTCCCCACCCAGGAATCAAACCCTGCATGTCTTATTCTCTCCTTCCTGTCTCCACAGTATCTGAAAGGACCAGTAAGGGATAAAAGATTCACAAAAGCTGCCCTTGCTGTTCACTGGATGGCCAAGAAAGAAAACACAGAACTTCTTTCACATATGTTTTACATACAACATTCAGCAGTAGGAGTGTCTGGCTCAAAATGGGAATGTGTTTCCTCATGGAGGAAGGCTAGGTGAGTCCACCTGCAAATTACTTTGTGAAGCAGGATGAAGAGCCCTAAGGCAACACTGGTGAACCTCTCAGGAAGCTGGTGTCAAAATTACTAGGGAAACATCAGTGTCAGCGCTGGCATTAGTTTATCAGAAACACCGGTCTGCCATCACTGCACCTGCAGGCAGTCTGTGAGCTATGACACTTCTCAGAGGAAGATCTCTCCAATCTTTAGGTACAATTCTCCAATCTCCAGGTAAAATTTTTTAAGTGCTTTTTGAGAACTCTGTGTGATACATCTGCCCTATTGCAGCAACTCCTAAGACCTGCCCACATTCTCATATTTGACACCTCCCTGTCATTCCCCCACTAAAAATGAATTAAATTAATGTAGTTTACCACTTTGAAACCCTAAACAACATTTCATTAAAAAACTACGTCTCTGTTCTTACTGGGAAATTGTTCTATGCCAGTAGAGAATGAAGCTTGTACCCCAGAACTGAAATACCTTTTATTTATATGTGAGAAGTTCTCCATTAATACATAGCAAATCTCCTTGAATGGATGTTAGTGTTGGCAAAATGAATTGATATACATTAAACTATCAGTTGAAACTGACTTGCCCATTTAAATGACATCCCATTTGGGACTGGGCAGATCTGAAGCAGTGGCTTAGAAATGAAAGACTATTTAAGAAACTCTAGAATTGTTTCCAATTCCAAACAGGGAGTATCTCTCTTGTCTAAAGACAATGTCCTGACAAACTGGGAAACAAAATCATTACAAAAAAACTCCGAAGAACAGACATGATAAATTACCTCAAATCCTTTACTCAAGTTTGCAATTCAAAGCAAGAAAAGCATAGTAACTCCCTACAGACCTTCAGATCACAGTTTATACTTTATACTTACAGAAATGGTCAAGGAAGCATGCAGATTAATGGAGAGCCCAATACTGTAAATCTAGTCAGATGTCAGCAAAACCTCTCTTCCCCCACTCTCAACTCAGTTCGCTTTATATCAGATAAAACACTTCTTTCATATATTGATTTATTTCCAGTTTCTATAATCAGAACAGACTCTGCAAGAGCCTCATTCAGAGAATACACATCTTATTTAAAACAGAGGAATACAAGCAGGAATCTTTCTTATTTACATGTTAACCTTAAAATAGAGTCCCAAGAACCCAGAGTCCAACCCCTATCAAACAGCTAGATCTTATGACCTCATAAAATATATGGGACATGCACAAGGTAGCTCTTGACAGACTTTGAGTAGGTGTGTTTGTGAGCTATCTCTAGGAGAGCCCTCTTTGACAGCAGGAGGAAGCTAAAATGCAATTGATAGTAGCTTTTGGCTCACTGTCTGGTGTTGTCAAAACCTGAGGGAAAATTCAAGGACTTCAGCAGTGCCCAAGGGCTCTGGTCAGACCAGACCAGTCTCAGATCATGGCTCTCTTAGAAATGCCTCCAGCAATGAAATCTCACATGCACCAATCTAGGCAACCTAGGCTTTAGCTCCAAGTTCATTTTTATGCCCATCTGCAAGACAAAAGATGGTTTATTATTTAGTATTTCCAATGCCATAAAAGGTTTTCTACCACACAGGCATGACACTCTCTGATCCTCTTCTGATAAAACTAAACAAATTGAGCTCTCAAGTACTGACAATTATAAATATGATTGGTACAAAATTGTGCTATAACATTGCTAGAGGAAATGCAATAAATTTCTGAATTTAAAAAAAAAAATCTTACTTTCTAGGACCTTGTACGTTGCAAAGCAGTGGTAAGAACTTCAGGTTCAGACCCAACTGCCTGAACATCACCTCCTATGGTAGTGTTACAGCAGCGTTTGGGCAGCAAAGACTAGCAGCATACTTGGATAGATGAATATATGAAGCCTGAATAGCAGTTTTAGACACTCTATAGGAAGTGTAAGTGACTCTTAACAGTTACTCTGTAACTCTGAAGAATACTTTAAGTGTAGACACTAGAACTGAATGCATATGGATGTGGAATACCAGGCATTTTCATGCAGGAGCACAATTAAAGGTTAAATGACAAGTTTTACAGTATGAAGCTTATGAGAAATGATTTATATGGGTTAGTGGGTTACATAGGACTTGTTGACTGGGCATACAAATACATGTCAAAAAAGCCTCATTGTAAAGAAAGAACAAGACTTTTCAACCTTGCTGGAAAAAAAGCATTGTAAGAAACAATGTCAAGATGCTGATATTAGGAAAAAAAAAGTATTCCAAGAGAAGATGCTATTTACTTATAAAGAGGGTAATTAATAAGAAAATCGATTACAAACAAAATATGCTAATCCTTACTTGATGTTTTCATCATCAGGATGTGTCCTTGTAAAAATATATTTGAATCCAGTTGCAGGATAAATACTATAATCAAAAGTTCAAAAATGTTTTCTCCAGCCTTGAAGAAAGTTTGTACATCTCTTGTACATCACTGGGCTAAGAGAACACTAAAAAAAAGTATCACTATATTACTGCTTCATCTTTACAGTACCCCCCAGATATCCAAACCAGGTCACTGTGAGAGACAGGCTACCAAGACAAGCAGACTTTTAGTCTGACACAGTACAGCCTTATTCATGCTGTTCATCCCATTTCCTTCAGAGGTTACAAAGACAAGAGGGCAGCTTTGCAAAACACTGATGATCCTCACAGTACTGGCATTTCTGCTTTAGGACATTGAATACTGTGCTTATAACACACAGGGCTCAGCAATACTTTTCCTGATTACTGTCTGCAAGTATATTTTGCATCTTTCTCTGATATAACAGGCTGTACCAGTCCATTTTCCAGTTTTACCAATTCTTTAAGTCGGTACAAGAATTCTCTTTATAGTATGCCAGTGAGCACATCTTTTCAAGTCGCTGGACTCACAGTGACAGCTATGTTTGCAGTTGGGAAGGCATTCTAGCCACATTAAAGTTGAGAAGGATGTTGAAAATTCCTTCTGTCTGCACAATGTAAATCTGTATTTTATGTCATGTGACTGAGGCCCAGCCACACCTGGTTCTTGAGGCAATGGTGCCAGTTTAGTCTCCCTGAAGTTGCCTGTGGCACTATTCACTTTCTTAAAAAAGAGACGCCTTGGTATAATTAAGACATTAGGTCCTCTGTGATGAGTTCAAGCCTTTTGTACTGGGTAAAGTTAATGGCCTAAGATAATCTTGTTTTACCTCCTATATAGCAAGTGTCCTCTTATGCTTTATGCCTTAGGAAGCATTACTGTGAAGTATTTTTCCTGCATTTGATGGTACAAAAGGATGTCACAATCACAAAACACAAACTGGAACAGAATACAGGAAACAAAGATACAGAAATTAAGGGTAACAATGAAAACAGAAGTTCATCTTCCTTTGATAGTCTCCTAACAGACTATTAAAACACATTTTTCTGAACAAATGTAGCATCCTTCACTTTTAGTGAAAAACTCTCTGGTTACAAACTGTTCCTCAAGACAACAAAGAAAAGTTCTTATACATTTGACATAATTTCTTCCCAATATCTAAGCACACATACTGCGTTTTGTAGCATCTTCCTTCTTCAGTACAGAAGGGGTTACAATAGAAGAGGCACTCCATCATGCTTCTTGTTGTCCTTCCTACAATTTCCCTTCTCATCCTCTGCCCACTAAGCAGGTCTCTGCAACATCCACAAAATAACAGCAAGAGCATCTACAGTTTGAAGGACAGCACTAACCTACTCAATGTCATTATTCAAGAGTGATGCTGGCAAGACACACCTCTGCATACCACAATCACAAAGCTAATCTATCATTCAGTAGCACTAGTCCCAGCCTCTAACAAGTTTCTCTCCAGCTCCTGTTTTGCTTCTTTCTTCACTCGTTATTGTACCTTAAAATCATAAAAAAATCCATCAGGACAGAAACTACATTATTTTAATTCAGTTCTCTCCAGTACCTACCAAACTGGGCATTAAGCCTGTCTAGAGCTCACTGGAACTACTGGAAATATGCAAAGAACAACTAGAAAATGTATTTCTCTCAGCTCTTGGTTTCTCTTTCACTGAATGTCCATCTTCCCCCTATATACAGAAGTATGTCATTTTGAGATTGGCCACTGCCACCTAAGAAAACCAGCTGCAATTGCATGAGGTCTCCAGAGACAAGTAGAGGTATGTATATATACATCACCTTTTTAAAAAGACAGGAAGGAGTATTGGTGGAGTGATAGGCTAGTCAGCCCTACCTCAGTCCCCTGTAGCTTTATGAAGCAAGTTTTGGAAGCCACTTCTAGGCACCCAAAGGACAAAGACATGACTAGGAACAAACAGACATTAAATGATGGAAAATCAAGCCTATGAACCTGTCTTCTATGATGGAATGATAGGCTCTGAGGATGCACAGAGGGCAGTAAGTGATGTCTCCACTGACTTCAATAAGCCTCTTGATGCAGTTTCTCACAGCACCCTCAAAGCCAGATGGGGGAGGTACAGACTGGACAGCATCCAACAAGAAGGATCAGAGAGAAACTGGCCAGGTTAAGCAATGTTTTGAGATCTGCATGGTGGCCATTTATGAAAAGCATGCCTCAGAATACTGGGATTGATAGTGTTCAGAAATTATTAGTGACCCAGTGGAAAAAGACAGAGAATACTCCCAACAAAATCAGAAATAAAGCATGTTCAGGAAGGGAGCCACTGATATGCTGGAGGGTGGGAGTACCACCAAGAGGGACTTGGACAGATTGGAGGAATGAAAAGACAGAAACATCATGAAGTTAATGATTAAAATAAAATAGTTCAATTGGAAGGGACCTAAAATTAATAACTAGTGCAACTGACTGACCATTTCAGGACTGAAAAGAAATTAAAATAAGGGCTTTGTCCAAATGTCTCTTAAACCCCAACAGGCCTGGGGCATCAACCATCTCTCTAGGAAGCCTGCTCCAATGTTTGACCACCCCCTCTGTATGGAAGATGTATAGAAGTGTTTCCAAATGTTAAGTCTGAATCTCCCTTGGCACAGCTCTGAACCACTCCCATGTGCCCTGTGACTACATACCAGGGTAAAGAGACCAGCGCCTCTACCTTCACTTTCCCCCCCTCAGGAAACTGTAGAGTGCAGTCTCCTTTTCTCCAAACCAGACAAAACCAAATTCCTTCACCAATTCCCACAGGACATGCCTTCTAACTTTCACCAACTTGCCGTTTATTATTTGCTCTGTTTTAAAACTACATCATGATCCAGTCAAAGGAGGGGATTATCCTGCTCCCCTCTGGTGCAATCTCACTTTGAGTCCTGTGTGCAGTTTGGGGTGTCACAATATAGGAAGGACATAAAGCTATTAGAGAGTATCCAAAGAAGAACTAAGAAGATGGTGCTGCTCCTGAATATATTTAAGAATTTCTTTTTAAAGTACATCCAGCCTTCCTAGATTGCTTTGCCCTTCAGGACTGACTCCCAAGGAATTCTGTCAATCTCCTGAACAGGCCAAAGTCTGCCCACTGGAAGTCCATGGTGGCAGTTCTGTTGGTGCCCTTCCTTACTTCAACCAGTATTGAAAACTCTAACATTTCATGGTCACTATGCCCAAGACAGCCACCAACCACCACAACACCCACTAGACCTTTTTTCATTGGACTTGATGATCCTTGTGGGTCCCTTCCAACTCAGGATATCCTATGATTCTATCATTTAAAGGACTTTAAATGCCTTTCAGTAGCACCAGTATGATCTCCTCTATAATTTTTCCAGGTACTGGGGCTAGACTAGCAGGTCTGTGTTTCTTGCTTCATACTCTTCTTCTATACTAGAATAATGCTGAGTAGCTTCTTGTCAACATGGACCTTTCCCAGACTCCCAAAACCTTTGGTAGGGATTGAGAGAGGTCATGCTACAACAACTAGCTCCTTCAGTACACTGGGATGAAGCCCACCTGTCCTCATAGACTTACAAACATTCAACTGGTCCCTTACAATCTCCATGTACACAAACAGAAAGTCATTATTCCCACAGTAATGGTCCTCCAAATCAGAAGACAGGGCAGCCCAAGGTCTGTCAGTATTATAAGAGACCAAGGCAAAAAAAACAGAACTGAATGGCCCCACTTCTTCACTCCAATTTGTAATGTGATCATCTACCACAAATATTAGTCCAATGTTTTCCTTAGACCTCCTTTTGCTATTTATGTACTTCAGAAAACCTTGCTTGTCTGACACAACACTGGCCAGTTTCAACTCTAATCAAGTTTTGATTTTCATATCTTCTCCCTGCATATGTGAACTACAGCTCTGTAATTTTTCTGTGAAGCTTTACCTTACTACCAGATATCATACTACCTCCTTTCTGAGATTCAAGAGGTGTTCCCTGTTCAGTTAAGCTGGTCTTCTGCATGGCTTGTTTGACTTTCAACAGAGAGATCACCTGCTCTTGTGCTTTTACAAAGTGATTCCTAAAAACTGACCAGCACCCAAGGAACAGCATGCTAGTAACTAGCTGATTGAGTCACCTGAAGTTAGCTCTGCTGAAATTCAGGGTAGCAACTTTGCTGACCATTTTCCTCATAAAATCAGAATTTTTAAAATTACCCATTTCATGATCCTGTGGCAAAGGCAGCCACCTAACATCATATCTCTCAAAAATCCTTCTTTATTAATAAATAACAGGTTTAAGAGAGGAACTTTCCTAGTTGGCTCACTGAGTGCTTGTGACTACAAATTATCTTCAAAATACTTCACGAATTTCCAGATTTGTTTGTCACAGTAGTACGGTATTCCCAGGTCCTGTCTGAGAAGTTGAAGTGTCCCATAAGGACAAGGAGAGTGACAACTGGAGAGAAAACAAAACTGAAAAAAGACTGGGGAGTCCTGGTGGACAAGAAGTGAGCTGTGTGTCTTTGAAGCAATAATCACATACTGGACCACCTTCACAGAAGCACAGCTACCAATTTTACTCGAGTAATCCACATGGGAAGCAATATCATTCACACTGTGAACTCTCTCTGTGTGAGCAAAGTGAGTTGTAAAAAATCTGCCTTAGATGAAAAAAAAGGCAAAACAATGGACTTACTTTATTCATCTAAAAATACTGTAGATATTAAAATATGTATCAAGTTACTAAATATGAGATAATCTGAAGATATATTTTGATAAATACCCTGGAGTAACAAGATACATGATCCATTTAGCTGGCCTACCACTCAGGACAATCACATTTGGTTGAGAATCTGACTAACTTGTAAATGGAGTCTAACCTAGAAATAGGAAAGACAGGACAGCTGCAATAGTTGGAGTCTCCTGGAACATCCAGAAAGTTGCCATGGCAGGAAGTGTGGCTTGTCAAGACAAGACCTGCCACAGCTGCTCTGCACTACAGCCATGGGTACAATCAGCCTTAAAAGGCAAGAAATACCTCCTAGGAGTTTACAACCTAAGTAAGGGCTTAACCAGATAATACTGCTACTGACCTCAATAGGAAAATCTGACAAATTCTCTTCCCTAGCCCCCTGAGAAAAATCATATGATGCATTGCAACCCACCCTTCCAACACCACAATGAGAAAAATGCTCTTGATTCCCTAAGACCTTTCTAGAAAAAGCTTTTAAAGCATCCTGATATCACAGAAGAGAAAAAAACTACTTTGGACAATACTCAGAATGTAGCAAGATATATCACAATTGATTTTTAAAAGGGAATACAATGCGTAAAATATAAAATTTTAGCTGACTGGTCAGTATTCTGAGTAAGTCTGTTGAATAGACTCAAACTATGAGAGGTGGTGGAGGATACTCCATGAGATCAAAACCACTCAATTTCACAAATGCTCTTTTAGGGATCCTATCATTGGAGCAGCATGCAGTTTAGATTACAGGGCTTCAAATCCTAATTTTTATCTGCAAGTTGTCAGGAGAACGTGACCACCTTTCCCATTCACTGTACTCATGAGTATTAGATACTGCTCTGCAGGTTTACCTTCTCTTCAGATGTTTTAGATTACAGGCCCTCCAGTGCTGAAATTTCCTATGTTACCCCTTAGGCACCACTGTTCAAAATAGCTACAAGTAAGACGAAGCCATGACAATTTTAAAACAGGAACACTTCTTCCTTCACAAACTGCTACAGCTTGTCCTGTAATTCAAATGGACTTCTGTATTCCTTCATTAAGGTAAGAAGGGTTTCCCTGTTCTAATTACTTCTAAAAGGTACCACCCAAATTAAAAAAAAAGAATAAAAAAGAGTTTTGAGAAGGATTTATAGTGACAAATCTGACAGTTTGCTTGTGATGCGAAATATAAATCCAATTTGGATGTCTCCCCAAGAATAAGTAGGTATTAGAGGATCAGACACAGTGTGCATATAGTATAACTATATTTGTCAATCATGATTTAGCAAGTCATTCAGTTTGTTTCATGTATATTATGATCATTTCCCATTTTAATACACAGTTAATATAAATCACCGCTTCATGTTCCCCCAATAAAATCTGTCCCTCAGTCATTTGATTCATAAGAGAGCAGAACACTGCAAAATCACTAAAATCAAGCAAATTTTGCTATCTGATTAAGAGAACTAGATGCATAGCCACAATCAAAATAGATTTTACAAGTTTAAACTGTCCTGTCTGAAAGCTCCACACAAGGAAAGCAAAAGGTTCTATTCATACAAATAGATCCTCTTTTTAAAGGATTTAAGAAGCTGTGAGGCCACTTGTTCCTTGGCACATACTATACAGGTACATATTCTGAAAACATAGTCCAAGATAAGCTCCAAAGTTATTAGAGAGAAGAAACCCTTGTCCATATATTCTGCAACACAGAAGGTAACAGCAGACCAAGTGGAAGTTCTATGAAGAGAATCTCTTCAGTGTGCACTGCAGTGTAATGTGCAGTCATCAGCAGGTGGAGACACCTCCAGTAGGTACAGCAGACAGTACTTTTGAAGGGAGAGAGAGCATGATACAGAAGGAGTCTGATCTATACCCATAACACTCTGACCTCAGGTGACACTTTAAATGGCTGTTTTGTTCAATGGCATGTTAACTTCAACAAGCATCCTTTAGAAACACTAACATTTTTTAATTTAAACACTGAGATACGGATGTTTTGTGTAATCTTCTACCATACTGCAACAATATTCAAGGGTCTCGGTTTCTATCCAGGACACCAGCTTGCACATTTACATCCAAGTAGCTCTCCCAAATCCTTATCCAGTAGGAGGTTTAGGAATGAACATGCAATACACAAGACTGAAGACATTCAGAACAAGGGAGAAGGAAAAGGTCTAACGGACAAATGCTGCCTGTGAGCTAATGGCAATTTCTACATAGACAAGCACCATATTTGCTTTTCCAGAAGCAACATGATTTGAGTCCATTAGCACATGGCCAGAAAACATTCTGCTAATACAGGATTCAGGTTTCATGTTTCAATGTGTTACTGTTCCCTCCTCATTCCCCAGACAAGAAATCCTTCTGGCCAGGAAGCAAGCAGAGAGAGACTCCTGCCTCCCTGAATGGCAGTGGGACTTCCACCCTGAAAATGCCAAATACACAAGCAACATGTCCAAGGGGTGGATAAACATCTGAAAACCCAAAAAAACCTGTACATAACCCATTACATATGAGCTGGAACCAGGGAAAGAGATGAATTCTTAATAAATACAGTGATAGCAGGAAACTTTCTAAAAGCCACTGCAGTCCCAACACTGATTACCTTTTCTTAAGCATAGATTCACAAACATGACTTAGGTGTGTGAGGCACACAGACCAGCCTGGATGATGGCACGCATCACGCACCAATACTGAAGATACCACTACTGCCAAACAAGATGTTTAGTGCAGACAAACACCAGAATCAAACACTTCCAAAATCGAGCAAGCTTTTACAGTTACAATGCTTCCTTTTAGCTGTATCCAGGGCTCTTCTCTGGTGGCATTTTAAAAAAGTTACTGGAGGCAGCAATAGTAGATTTCTCAGCTGCTGGTGTTTTCCCAGTCCACTCAGAGTTCTGGGATCTCAAGGATGGTGTTGCTGGTAGCTCTGACTCTGCTCCATCCATGTGGACAGATAAAGTTGCTGGAATATAAAATTGCAGGAAAGGGGAAACAGAGGAAGACAGTAAGAAAGGGCAATAAAAAAAAAATTAGAACAACTGACTTCATGGCAAATCCCTCATATATATAATTTAATTTATAATGGTATTATTTATTAAATTTCTAGAAGTTATCTAGAAGTTCTCCATCCAAATTCCTTTGAAATAGAGGTTCTTGATAGCATTAATGATTTTGCTCTAATGATTCACATATTCAAAACTCTAAGTTCCCAGTCCACTATCTGGTTTCCTTAGTCAGAGCTCCTGCTGAAAATCAAAAGTTTTAGCTGCCCCATATTTAAAGTGAATCAATTCACAATCACTCATCTCAAAATAACTTGGACTCTTTGCAAAGACTCAATTAACTCTCTACTTGAGACTTTCAAAGTCGCTGAAGGTGTGGCAAATTTTGGGTTGCTAAGCTCATCTAAAGAGGAAAATATACCTCTCCTCACCCAGTAAGGGCAGTACCATGAACCTCCACATATAACCAGCATGGTAAATCAGCATATTATGACAAGAAATTACTTGCCAAACTAGGTTGAAATCCCTTCTCATTTTCTCAATACAACCACTACTTCAAAATGGGACAGGCTATAATAGCCAGAGAGATTTGCAGATCCATAGCTCAACCCAACAGTCACCCAAATTTCCAGAAGGATTGTCAAAAACCTAGAGATATGAGAGTTTACTCCAATTCTCAGTACTCTGAATCACTCAGTCCTCACAAGCAGAACAGGGCCAGGTAAAGAAGAGTAATTGCCATACGAGTCTTTGGGGCAAACAGAATTATTTTTAACAAGTAACTACTTCAATACAAAACATATTTCTTCATTGTAGTCTCACAACAAATAATAGTTGTTTGTGTGTTGTAATTACAAGCTGCATCTGCTGCTCTGTAGTGGATAAAGAGGCCACAGCAAGCCTCAACTAGAGGACAGATTGCTTTGAAGTTTAAATAAAAAGTTGGTTCGATGCTTGAGATTCCACATTCTGTACATCCAAAAGAGTGAGTCATTCCCATACAGCTACAACACAGCTGATAAAAGTACCTTGCAATTTTACATCCAGCCCATCATCTTCCTCCATCTGAAGGTCATACGAGACATGAAAAACCCCCAACAATTAAGTCAGTCCTTAAACTCACAATCACTACCAATACTAGACTATGTACCCCTTGCTAGCAGCCTCCCCACTCAGGCTCTTCATCTTTCCTCATAAAACGAAAAAAGAAGAAAAGGACTGAAACCGGTTTCTTGTTTCTAGGTATGACAAAGAGTGAATAATTAGCAAGAAATAGGAGAGGGAAAATTCACCAAATTGCTATTATTCATCAGACTGTTCTCAAATAAGCAGCTTCACAGGCTGCTGTCACCTTTTTTACAGGCTAAGTGTGAATACTTGCCAAGACAGACAAAAATTTATTTATGCAGATTTTTACCCCAGACTCATCGTAATAACTGATTAGGATGCCAGTTACCATGTGCACTGCTACATACATAGAGGATTGAACCACATAAACATTAAAAACATCAGTGTAAGGATGCTTCTTTTGGACTATGACAGGTTTATCATAAGAAAAAAAAAGTAGTTGTTCGCCATTTATTGCACAACCATCTGTACTTGTGGCCTATTCTGACAAAATGAAGACAGACGTGACAGTCTTCATCAGATTCCTTTCAAACTAGAGAATAGCTTCCATGAGAAGTTATATCATGCCATATTTCTCAGACAAGCTCTACTGTGCCACTGGAGATATTATTCCAAGTCTACAGTCTAGACTAGATTCTAGTCTGCAGTGGAAAGTAACTAAACACAAGGACACTATCCATGCCTTCAAATCAGATCACTGAAAGGTCAAAGGACCTTTATTACCAAAGACCTTCTTCCTCCCTAGGCACTGGCTGTTGGTCCCTGAGTTGGACAAATCTCTGGTCTAATCCAGTAATCAGCCTTAACTTCCTCCAGATTTCCTTATTCTACTGCCAAACTACACCAGCCAGATTTTTGTTCTCATCTGGTGAAGGCCTCCTGCTTTAGGGCTCAAACTATTTAGACTATGCTCAAACTGCATAGTGTGGAAAACATGAATTTTCAGTTCTCTCTGAATATTTGCATAAGTTTTCCCAATTTAATTTTGATAAAACTCACTTCCTGAAGTGCAAATTGATTTTGAATTTTCTGCCCACTTTTTGTTGTTCTCAACAGCTCAGTTATGGTATTTAGGCCAGTTAGCCTCAGAGAGCCGTATTAATACCAGAATTTTAATACTACAGCAATACAACAGAGATGCAAGGCACTTCTACAGTAATGAAGTTTTTTGATGTTCATGCAAGGGTCTCTGCATGAAAGTATGTGAGAAGACATGGAATAAATTTAGTTGCTTGGTTTCCAAATAAACATTATATCTAGGTGCCTTTACTCATTCCTGCACTGAGGAAGGAAATAGCACCCACATTTCATGTGCCTTTTATAAGCATCTTCTGATTTCAGCCAAATTCAACTCAAAACTTTCTGTGGATGGTGGGGGGGTGAGACGACAGGGGAAGATTTGTAGCTGCATGTTTAAGAAAGAAGCTAAATTCATCACAATGACAGGGGATAGTGTTGGCAGAGATTTGAGCTATTTATTCTTTTAGGAAAATCCTATAAAGAATGACACGAGGAAGCCTCTATCTGCAGTCTTGTTCATCACACTGGTGAGGAGTCCGATAACAGATGTATGCAGTAGCGTGATTTAGTGCCGGGAGCTGGCCCCTGATGTGTATTAATACAGCGGCAAAGCGGAACGAGCCCCTCTTCATCACTCATCTCTATAAAAGAGGTGGAATCCGAGATGGCCCGATGTTCGGCAGAGCAAGCCCATTTGTTCTGCTGACTGATGAAGCCAGCTCAGGCTGTGTCCTTCACCTCCACGGGGCACTCAGGTTGCAAAAAAGGAGATCACTGAAGCAGGACCTGGTCAACAAGTGAGACGAGAGCAGTTGGACTCAGCAAAGGAGCTATTTAAAGGTGAAGAAATCCAGCACTCTGTGCCTGCATGACAGGCATGGGCCTGCATTTTGATTTACGTGTGTTTCACCTTTTGCAGAACTACACAAACATAAAAAGCCTCAGAAGTGAAAAAAATGAGGCTGCTCTGACTCCTCAGGCACATGTATATGGCATTTATATAGGGGTGAGTAGATGCATGGCAAGGGAGAAAAATCTTTATCTCATTGATATCCAACATAAGAGTGTCCAATTAATTCTACATTATTGCAGAAAGATACTTCATATCTTTTTAGACATTAGTAATTCCATAGCAAAATCTCCTTTGACAGAAATTACATCAGATTCCAGAAGTTTCCAAGTTAGATGTCCAGGTTGTGCTTCAGCTGTAATTGGGAGTCTATAGTAGAACATCATTTAGGACATAGCTTCAGCTACCCAATCACAGATGTTTCTTTACACAAGTCAGTATTGCAGCAAACCCTGCCCACAGCTGTTCACTTGGCTGAGGATATTTCTAAACAGGGTCTGAGGAAGAGATCTTTACCATTTCTGACCATTTGCAGACCTTGTATCTTGATCACCAGCATAAGCATCAGCCTGTACTCTACTATTTAGACTTCTTCCTTATTTTGTAATACATAATAATCCTCTCTCCCTCATCCATAATGAGAAAGCTTTCCAAGCCCCTGTGCTATTTTCCAGAGCTAAGCTTCAGTCCAGATGCACTCTCAACTCTTCCAAAAGTGTTCACTATACAATTTGCCTAATTGGGGAAGTACAACTTAAATAGCATTTTGAATCATGTAGGCATGGACACAGAAGCTCTCCTTATAGAAAGTGATCGGCAATGCAGTACAGAATACATTCTGAATAATAAATAAATGGACAGGTAACAGGGGACAGTGAGACATTAGCACTCATACCAAGAAAATCTAATATTCCAGTGCTAAGATTCTGTGATTTCGGATACTACCCTTTTACTACAGAGGCTTGAATATGGAATATATGGAATACTCAAAAGCCAGGAAAGAATAACCTAAATAAATAATCAATAATAGAAGAGACTTTTGCTGAATAACAGATTACTAATGTTCTTTTCTTTTTTAATACATAATCCTTCTGAAAGTTTGCAATCCAGATCAGTGGCCTGGAGAGAAAACTCAGCATTCTTCCCTACTTCATTATTCTGTCTATCCACCAGCCCAAGGAAGAAACAAACTTCTTCCTATTAATCATCAGCTTATTTGGTCTTCCCCACTGTTTTCACATCTCCGTTTTTTCCACCATCTTATCCACTACCTTGTTACTGGATTACAAGAATATTTATTTAATAAACTAGTTGAAAGAACATGTGTCAGTGGATAGTAGCAAGATAGGGTAAGGTGAAAGAACAGAAAGAAGCATCCTAAAACCCACCATGTTCACCAGATTAAAGCTTTTTCATATTCTAATGACTAATCAATGACTTTTCAGAAAACTGCCACATGAAAATAGACCAGCATTTTAAAGACTACATCCACGTAACAAGAAAAAACTATTTTCATCCAGAAGAATAAGACAACCACCAAGGAAAAAAGTGGTTTCACCTAGTGATGATACAAAAATTGCCAGATTTTAGCTCCTGTGAAATTGTCTACAAATACCCTGGTAAAGGGCATCAGAGCCACCAGCTAATGCCAGCCCAACACTAAAGGAGCACACCATGCACACTGATAGCTCTCTATTACCACAAACTGCATGATTTAGGACAGTGGAAATAACACCTTATGAAGAAGTAAATTACTATTCACAGTAAGGTGAAGCACTGCAAATTATATTAACTTAACATTGCTACACTGCCAAAAATTTGTTTAGTAAGCAGCTTTTGATGCTATGCAAAAACACATGATATGCTCTCTCACACATTTCATTAGTTTCAAACCAAAGTAACACCACTTTTGCCTATGGCATTTTGCTCAAAAGGGACATGACTATAAAAATGCTGTCAGGTTACCTGATGTTGGGCTAGACATGGAGGCTGCAGCTGGCTTTCGTTTCCTCTTGATGTCCCTTGAACATGGTGGTCCCAGGTGGACATTTGCTTGCCTATGGAGAAAATGAAACAAATTAAACTCCACTCCAATATCACATTTCTGTAAGACTGACCAGTCACATCCAGCTCCTTCTTAACTAGTAAGCAGCACAATCCAAAAGTTTCTCAGGGAGTTTTGCTGTCATTCTTTGGCAATATAAATTATGCTCCCATTTCCTTTAAGAGCTCCTACATAAACTGCTCAGAAGAATAATTATATTTTAGCCTTTAAATTAAAAATTATATCTTTGCCTGTTTATTTGTTAACTCCAAACTAACTCCTTGCATCCATAAAGATGTGATCAAGCAGTTATATGGCATGTGTCCTACCATTACTTCTATATGCAAGAATAACAAATGGCTGCAAGATTGCTCTTTATATAAACTGTGTGATATTTGCTCCTTAGTCAGAAATTATTTTGCAATCTATTTAGTACTGTAGAGTCATCTTAGAATGATCCTATAACGCCAAATGTCCATGCATATTATTTCTACTACAATAGTAAGTTCGTAAAGCTAGGAATGCAAGACTGTCTCACGTGTTTTTAAAATCATTATTTCCTTATCCAAGTGCTGTGCAAACAGCTGAATCTGACTTTTGGCAGCCTTGTTGTACCTCTAAACTGGCTGAAAGGCATAATCTGTCCTGTTAGTATCAACTGTTAAGTCTGAAGCCTACTGATGGCCATTTCAGTTTAATCATTTGCCAATTAAGAAGTAGCCATTTGCCAATTAGGAAGAAATCTGTATTGTTGGAACTGACTTGAGAACTCCTTCAAGTCATATACCTGTAAGGAAGCAAAGAACTTTAACTCATAAATAACAGTCTTTACAGCAGACCAGAGAACTTCCTCAAATACCATCCATAATGAATATAAATGCATAATTTAGAAATTACATTGGGTTCAAATCCCTTCTGTGTCTGATGTAACAGACTTCCTTTAGCAAGTTCCTTGGTCATTCTTACCATCAGATCTGATGTGCAAAATGCAGAACTACAGTGCAAATAATATCAGTTAAAGACTGTGAGGAGCTTAGATGGTATGAAATTTGGAACCATGTAAGTTTTGATGACTAAGTGCTGAAAAGCTTCACTATCTTCAAAGTTTGTTATTTTGATCTTTTTAAAACATCCTGAAAGTTAAACAAACGCTTTTATCACATACTAAAGCCTTTGAAATATAAAAAAAGGAAAAATCCATGGCTTTTTATTTCCATTACAAAAATCTATTAAAAAAAACCAAACCCACATATTTACAATATGTATTGTTTTAGATCCTGTATTTATGCAAAATCAAATTGTGCTATTGTATATATACATAACAGTGTAAGAACCACAAAGAAATTCCTACGCTAGTCCAGTCTATAAATTGTTTGAATGCTGCTGGGTCTATCTACTTACCTGAAAAAAAAGTGCAACCACTAAATAAAGGAATCAAACTACTGTTCCATCTTCTCAACTAAAATTCAAAAGTTCTACAAGAAGTCTATAAGATCTGTCCTCTATATCTGACATTAAAGAACAGTTTCAAAGATTTTTAAATTGTGCTATGTTTCGCAGTCAGGTTTTTAAACCTGGGAGCATATATTAATACAACCAGACAAAGAAGTCTCCTGAGGGGATTGAGTCTACTCTCAGTAAACTCACCAAAAACCAAGTGCTGAGTCCTTCACTTTGGCCACCACAACCCCCTTCATTGCTGCAGGCTGGGGGAAGGGTGGTTGGAAAGCAGCCCAGAGGCAAAGAACCTGGAGGTGCTGCTCAACAGCAGCTGAACATGAGCCAGCGTGTGCACAGGTGGCCAAGGCCAGTGCCATCATGGCTTGGATCAAGAACATGGTGGCCAGCTGAACCTGAGAAGGGATCATTCCCCTGTATTCAGTGAGGCCACACCTCAAGTCCTATGTTCTATTTTGGGCCCTTCACTACAAGAACACTGAGGTGCTAGAGCGTGTCCAGAGAAGGGCAAGGGAGCTGGTGAAGGCTCTGGAGCACAAGCCCTTTGAGGAGCAGCTGAGGGGGCTGGGGGTGTTTAGCCTGGAGAAAAGAAGCTCAGGGAAGAACTTATCACTCTCTACAACTACCTCAAAGGAGGGTGTAGCCAGGTGGGGGTCTCCCAATCAACTGGCAGAAGAATGAGAAGACAGTCTGATGCTGTGCCAGGGGAGGTTCAGGCTGGGTATCAGGAGGACTTTCTTCAAGGAAAGGGTTGTCAGACATTGGAATGAACAGCCCAGGGAGGTGGTTAGAGAAATCATCCCTGGAGGTGAAAATCTTTCAAAAATACTGGCACACCTACAGAATGCACACTCAAATCTCTCATCTCTAATTAACTTGTGGATGCTAATTAACATGTGGATCATGCTTTTGATCATGATTATAACACGGGCTATACAGTGTTTTTACATAGCTGTAACCATGTATTCTGAAACATCTAAACACACATAGCCTGAAGAAAAGATCCTGTTTTTTTATTTTGCACCAGTGACACAGTATTAGATTACTAACTGCACAACTACATAATTGTATATAATAATCTAATTAATTTTAATTCATATAAAAATAACAAAAATAATTTTTAAATGTTCCCTTTTTAATTTTATGAACTTACACCAACATTAGCCAGTTGATACTTAGAATCACTATGGACTAGGAAAGAAGTATGCACTATCATTTCCAAGAGACTATGCAATTTTTCAAGCTCACAAATATTACAGCAAGATTTTGCCTAAGAGCTCCTGGCTCTCAGCTACATATTCAAACATCTACACTTACCCGATGATTACACAAGAGGTTAAAAAAAATCAAAATGAAAACAGAATAATCTCAAAATCCCTTATTGTAGTGGAAGTAAAAGCAAATAATACTTCAGTTGAAGACTACTAGCAAGAATGCTGTATCTAGTAGCCCTGCCTCTAAGATACAAAGGCTCAGAGGTCATAAATTGTCTCTGTAACATGTTTTTCATTCAGGTTTATCCCTTATTGATCACCCACGCTTCAGTTAGTAAATCAGGAACCTATTGATTACTCACTGGCTCTGACTGACCCAGTGGTAAAAATGTCATTTCAAGTGGCTGGTGCACTTTACAGGCACCATAAATCTGCATGCAGGGAATCTCTAGGTAGTAAGTGCCTTGGGAGAGAGAAGAGCAGATGACTGCATTCAGGGATGATAGTCCTCATTAAGGCATGGACAGAAAGCATGTCTGAGGTATAGCTTATGAAATATGCAGATTTTTGGTAGATATCTCACTTTTCAATGTAAATTTCTAGTAACTAGCTTGCATGAAGATCTCTATCAGTGCGATAATTGAATTAGTGAATCCCAGTTTAACAGCAGACTCCTACAAACACCACCACCACCACTTTGAAAGTCAAGTCATGGATATGCACAGTTCCTAACATAGCGGTGGATTATAAAACTATATAATATATACTATATAACTTATATACTATATACTATATATATATATAGTCTATAGTATATAAGTATATATATAGTGTATATATATATAGTATATATATATATACTATAAAACTATATAAACCTATAATTCATAGGCTGAATTATAAAACATGAAAATATTACAACTTTAACAACTCTTCTGAACAGTTAAAAATTACTCAAAAGTAGACTATAACAGGAAAGGCTGACAGAAAATGCGTATTTGCGCATTGTCTCAGCCCTCTCTGTGAAGATCTGGGACTAAACTTACAAACTAGAATAGTTTGTAAGTTCTTCTTCAATCTCTTCTGCTAGGCGTCCATGCTTCTTCAGTGTTGCATAAACAGAAATGAGAAAATAATTCCCTGATTTCTTTTGGACTATGAAAGGTTTATCATAAGAAAAAAAAAAGTCGCAGTGTTTAGTCACAGGTGGATGTGACCAACTATGAGACTAACATGAAAACATAGTTTACAATCTAGAGATGATTGAAATTCTAACCCTGGAAGAGAAAAAGGAGAACACACTTAGAGCAACATATCAGGGTCAAAAATGTGGCTGTTTTGTTGGCTGCAATATATTCAACTCACATAGCAGTCACTGCCAGGAGTTAGTAAATGAAAAATTACACATGTATAGGAAAAATGGCTTTCAACAATATGAAAAGTCTATAGTGTCTTTTTGACAGTGATAATATTTTTTGTAATCACACTAAAGGAACCATTCAGGAAATACTTTTTGTCTTTTGTTTTTGTTTTTAACATAGTACTTATGGTACTCAGTTCTGCATGCAGATCATGCTGGAGAAAAAACAGGCTTTGTTATGCAGAAAGATTAAATTCGTGGTAGTCTCTAATGTGTCAGAAGTAATGCTTCCTTTCATTTCTTTTCCACATATTTATTCTATGGCTTTATTTACATGCTTTTTAATGTCCAGTATCTGCATACACAGGACTCCCACCTCACTTCTACAGTTTGAGATGACCATGCACTGGAGCTTGACACTATTTTACATCTACCACAGTATTTCAACAAAAATTTTCAAGAGAAAATTAGGATTGGTAATATAATCTGTAGGAGAAAATACAGAGCACAAGCAGACACCAGCCCACAAAGAATCTTACTGAACAGCATCAGGACCCTGAAAGCTTCTCTATCTGTGAAATCTAAATTGTAGCATGAAATCTACTCTTTTAAAATTCAGGGTGAAAATCAGCTCAATCTCACAACAAAGGTCTCTGAAGTGGCCATACAGAGCTAAACGTGACAACCTGTGGCCTTCTTGGAGGCAAGAGGCTCACTGCACACTTGGGGGTGTGTGCCTCTCACGGTCATCTCATAATATTCAGCTTGTCTGCTTACACTCTTTATTCTAACCCTATCCTTAGACGAAGCAAAGCACGTGGATTATACAGTGAAAGTGAGAGGCAGTCATTAGTCTACTAATATAAAAACAAGGGATGTTATTATCCTCATGTTAAAGTGAATGTTAATAGAGACTGCCTTTTAACAAAGATACTGCTACTAAAACTCCACACAACCCAGCTGTTGCTGTTGTGATGCTCTATTCAGAGCAAACACAAACCAAATGAAAGGCTCTTTCTCTAAGCCCTGAGGTGTTACCTGAGGCTGTTGATGGTGGCTTCACAAAATTAATAGTAAAAGCAGAAATCTTCCTGCTCTTTGACTACAGAGCCAGCTGGGCACCAGTCTAATCTGCACATAACATGTGTAAATCAATACAAGTTGCTCATCCTATCTGCATGCAAAGCTCCTGCACACACACGTGGTTCTTGCTATCACATCCCAGTGTAGATACTCCTGATGCACAGCAATCTCCTATGCCCTGCAGAGCCTCTTGGGAAGGCTTCTAGAGAACATTTTCAGACTCCAAAATCTCTAATAGGTTAGCTCACTTCTTCGATCATCCAAATCTCATAGATCTTCAAGAGAAGCAGTCAGTTCCCCAAGTAAGCATTATAATGATGTGGCAATTCTATTCCTAAAAGTCTGCATGTGGCAAATGCAAGTGATTGCATTTTCTTCCTGTTTTCCATGTAAGCACTCTAAGCAGAGAATATGTGATCCCATATATTATATTCCCTATTTTCACACTGAATCACACTGTATCTGTGCCAGAAAGACTCCTACCATTTGCCAGATCTGCTGAGCACACAGATTTGAAATAGCAAGGAAAAAAAAAAATTCTGAAGCCAAGGGGAATTTATTTTTCACTCCAGAGAATTAGGATTCATCAAAATGGGAATATTAGGCCTCAGTCAACTGCATGTGACACTAGGTTGATAGCTGCTGTTCACTGCATGCCTGTCAGAAGAATTCAGCTATATTCCCAACTGGAATATTAGCCAAACTTTAGCAAAGAAGACATGAAAATCCTCCAGCTAAATGGAAAAAGAGTAAAAAAAAAACAACCAGGGAGATAGGCTGCCTAAAATGAACTGGATACTGTCTTGCCCAAGCAGGAAAGTATGGAATTGTGGACATCTGTTCACTCCTTCAGCTGCCTCAGAAAAGGCCTGATATTGCAGGCATTCCCTGTATTTCCACATGCTTGGGTAAGAGGCAGAAATATCAAGATCTCTGTGCACAGATAAAGAAGTGGCAGAACAATATTTATTTTCACAAAAGTATTTCTAGAGCTAGAACTAGAATTTGAGACATTCAGGTCTGTTCAGTTTAATAGCACCACCAAACCCAGAGTATGGGGCAACTGGCAGTAAATGAGGAGATCACTCAGCCCCCCTATATCTTTATCCCATATTCCAGGCAAATGACAGACTTGCTTCTATATCAGATTAAACTCTAGATTTACAGTTAGTATTAACAAAGTACATGCAAAGCAATTTTCTTTATCTGTGTTACTCAAAAGTCTAATGCAGTTCTTCAAGTCTCCACCTTCAACATCTACCTACCATCCAAGGTCCACTTTTCCTATGACCTCCAGTAGGAATATTTAACTGGTTTTTTTTTCACTCATAATCCTATTTTCAAGGCTAGGCAAATAATAAACAGCATTAGGGACAATTTATCTTCTACCTTTCTCTCTTATTCTGTCTACTATTCAAATTAAAGGGAACATTGGTTCTAGGCTCTTCTGAAACCCTTACCTTGACTCAAGGGAATAGCATTCCATCAGCCAACAACCTACAACATCTCAGCTACAGAATATTGAATAACAACATCTAATAAGTTACTCAATTTCAGCCTATACAAAATCCTCTTAAGCAGAAGGAGCTCAACAACAAAATTCTGTTCAAACCACTCCTCTCAGAGAGGCAAACAGGCAGAGGGGAAAGAGGGAAGGATCCCTTGAGTTGCCCATCTAAGTCCCTACTTACTTGCTTTTAGCAGTCTGCATCATGAAGTCAAAACCTTAACAGACAAGACATGATTAGCAAACGTTTTGTGCTCTTAAAGGAGAGTAATTATAGGCATGTGAAAAAAGAGATCCCTGAGGTACTCTTCCTTGCATGCCTCCCGAGAGGCAGCAGGGCCATTAAAAATTCCATGATGAAGAGGAAAAACAGTCTGGGAACAGCCAGGAGGCAATACAGCAAATTAATACACCAGCCATCCCTTGGGAAGACTGCAAGAAAGCAGAAAACTCTCCTTGCTTCACAAAATAAAATTATACCACTAATGATAACAGTCACCACACACAAAACTGCTTCTAATGATGGGTGTGAAATTCCCAGTGCTGTACATACACTTTGAATGAAAGCTCTTCTCATCACAGACATAAATCAAGAAAGGTAGTGTACGATTTTTACTGCCTTTCAAATAAGACTTCCCAAGGAACCTTCCACATAGGCTTGTCAGTGTCAAGGAGGAGGTTCTTTATCAAGACTCAGCTGCACTCAGTACTTTGGCCTTCAGTTCTGGCTAAACAAAAGTACTGGGTTGCCAGTCTTCCAGATAAAACTGCACCAAAATGATTGAGACAAAGAAAATAGTTCCACAGCAGAGAGAAGACTCCACTCAGTAAATATACTCTATTGGACATGCTCCATGATAGCAGAAACAAAGCAGAGAAAGAAGATTTTGCATGGCACAGCAGGCATCAGGTTGAAGAAACTGGATGGCCACAACATCAAGACCATGTCTTTTCTAATATGTTTCATGTTATTTCAGAGGATTTGCTTTCCACACACATAACCATCCCATTCTGGCAAATTTCAGAGCAGAATTTCTCCAGGACAAGGTGCAAGCTGTTAGAAGCTTCCTAAAGCACAAACTAGTGAAACTGATTCCATACATGGCCAAGGCAGGAGATGTTAACTGGGGCAATAGCTTATCTGGGCTTACAGAGATCAGCTGAACCTCCTGTAAGAAAATGGATGAAAATGGACTACTAATGAGTATGCTTGGCATGTAAAGCTAAAGAACTACTATCAAGAAATTGTTTCTCTGAAGGAACAATTTCCTTCTGTGCCCTTAGCAGCATCTTTACATAAAGCAAGCTCCTTGTACCAAAGAGTTCAACCCTTGCCACATACATGGGGGCCACAAAACACATTCATTCTTTTCATATTTCTTTCTCCTATAAAGGTTCTTGAGCACATTTCACAATAAAATAGGAACTATTTTCTCAAATTTCAGGCATTTAAAAACACAACTGCATCTGGGATGATACAATTTCTCTACCAACTCAGGAACAATTCATCACTGCTTATGTTTGTCAGGACACCAGCCACCTGTTCATTAGAGGAGGGAACCAAACATATATATTAACTGGTTAACTAGACTGTACACGCAGAAAAACCTAGCAAACGCAATCTCTCCAGGCTTAGAAATCCCTTGCAAAGAGCTTGGCTTTGGAAAAGGCCTTCACTGACTGTCATAAAGGTAGAGATTTTGCCCAGTTCGAATTTGCAAGCAGGATTTGTCCAGCTCACTGTTCTGGAAGACTAATTTCCATAAAGCACCAAGTAAAACACTGGAGGCAAAAGAAAGGTTATCCTAGATGAAAATGAAGAGACCATTCAATCTTCTTGCTTCACAGGCAGAAAACATCCCCAGAGTGGGGCAAAAGCACAGAAAGGAATCAATTTGCTGATGCACAGTCTTCTGAATTCTTTTTATTCTCATCCAGTTGAACATTTAAGAGCTGATTTCTTCCTCCCTCCCCTTTTCCAGCTTTAACATGCTGGCTACAGCAGCATGAGGTCATGGTGCGACATCGCAGAATTCCCTGCAGAAGCCAGTGGGAAGAGAGGCTTTGCTGGGTGGGTGCCAAGCTTCTGTTCAGACACATACAACCTTAGTACATTTTTCATGCTCTATTTGCTAATTAACAAGGGAAAGAAAGCCATGAAGCTGAAAGTCCAGACATTTCTTTCAGATTGGGTCCCTGGTAAAAGCACATAAGCAGAATTGTGTCCAAAGCAAGGCTTTGTCTACTTGCACAGGGAAAGAGCTCAAGGGCACCTTACCTATAGGTAGTCACCTGCAGCACAAAAACAGGAGTCACCTCTAAGGCCAGCGCTTGAATTTAATTTAGGATTAGTCAGCAAAAGGTGCCTGAATAGTATATTAACCTGAACTATGCAGACTCAAATATACCTAACATCTGGCCAAACCAGATCTAAATTTCAGCTATTGCTATAGAGAGATATCAAGCCATTAGAGGTCACCTCAGGTGAGTTCTTAATCTGCTCAGAGGGTCTATTTTAGACACCTAGGATACCAAAATGCTTCAGCATGTTACCCACACCAGTTTGTCAGCATTTTCCCTCTCATTTTGTTCCAATTCTAAAAGTGGGCAATGATACTATGTCCATTTGTACCTACAAAACAGACTTGCAGCAATTCATTGCATATTTCAGAACACAGTGCAGTTATTTCTAATAGAACAATATGTTCTGCCTGTCATACACTGTTTCATATACTGTAAGCATTTAGTTTATTGAAACTCTCAAATAAACTGCATTGCTACGTTTTGTGCTAAATTTGGACATGAGCTGCCCAGGGAGAAGTGCATTAAGTTACAGGTACATGAGTACCATTCAGATCACACAATACTGCTGAAGACATCCAGGAGAGGGAAGTGAGACAAACCCAAGAGAGCAGAGCAGAGCAAGGGAGTTACCTGGCAGTGCAGTGTGCTGGTGAGCATCTTCGGTGGGAAGCATCAGCAAGCACATCCAGAGAGTACAGAGGAGATAATGGATTGAACTGGAAAGTCAAGAGATTTTATTTAAGCAAAGCATTAAAAGAAATAGTGTCCAGATAAAGCTCGTCAGATCTGTTCTATTCACATACTATAAGGAGACATTCCTGGCACTTCAAGGGGTAAGTAAGACTAGATGAGAAAAGACTCTAACTTCAGACAAAAGGCTAGAACAAAAGGTGAAACAGTAAGTCTCATAACCACCTTCTCACAACAGACAGCCTCACCACACTCCTCTTCCAACCTGCATTATTAAAAATGTTGGTTGATTAAGAGTATAAGTGCTCTATTGCTGCATGCCATGAGAAAAAAGTCTGCTTCTCTTTCAGAAAGCCTCTTGTCTACCTTCACATCACAGAGAAAAAGGTCACTGTTATGAATTGTGGAAGCACAGAACTTTTTCCTTGCATAGAACAATTCCTGTAGTCCCAAGGGTTGTGTATATCACTGAAACAGACCTCTAGAAGACTCACATCCACCAGGTTAAGTTCACAATGAGCACTCAATTCATTCCATGGCAAGTGAGTTGCTCCTTCCACTCCCCTCCAACCTCACAAGCTGTTTTTGCAAACTGCTTAAAACAAATTTTTGAAGCAATGCATGGTCATACTAATCTAAGATACTCTGTTAGACATACACTAGACAAATCTTGAGGGCATCAAACCTGTGCAAGACATTTTGCTGTAGAAGATGAAACAGACAGGATTTTTAATGGTCAGGACAGAAATGCAATAATCTGGTCAATCAATGCATGGAACAAACTTTGCTCAATGTGTAAACAGAAGCTTTAGACTGGTAGTTTTTCCGGAGTACCTGCTTCATACTTCTCATTAGGCACTTCCTCTTTATTTATAACTCACACCTCAAGCAGGAAATTAATTTCCATCTTCTTTTCAAAGTGCTACACCAATCTCCAGAACACTTTTCATGTATTACTAGGATTACTGATGCATTTTCAGTAAGGAAAAAGGAACAATCCACACCTGTAGCAGGACTCACCATACAAGCCATCTGCAACTTCAGAACTCAGAATTAGACCTTTACCCTCCACCTTTCTAAGAAAGAAGATGCATCACAAAGCTGCTGCAGTCAGGGAGCTCCCCCTTAAGTGGGACTGCTAATTTACTGTCAGTGAAGTAACATTGCAACTGCACAGTAGGGAGAATCACCAGGAACCCTCTAATACTAGAATGGCTGATTCAAATTCATTTATGTAAAACAAAAGTCACTTACTTTTGGTCATTTTAAAGTTTATGGAGTTACTCTTATCTTTAGCAGTATAAAAACAATCTGTAAAATGGTCTCACTAAAGGAAAATACACAATTGCACAAAGGCAATTTCTTTAAAATTATTTCTTGTCATATACACATTTTTAGTCACCTTAAAGGTAAAAAAAAAATTTCAGTCCTACTGCTCACCAACCATAAAACAACCTGCATAGGAATAAAAAGGAGTGTACATGGCCAGAAGTGTTACAACATGACTGCTTAAATGGAAGAGAGGTTTATTTGCTCTTTTCTATTAAGAACCTGAGATTTTATATCTGAAAGTAAAAAAAAAAAAACAATTCCTAGCACTGAAGCTAAGACCTACTGGAGAATATAAAAGTGCACACACAAGAGTTTTAGTTACAAGAATGCCTATTTCTCCTGCCTATCACCTCTTATATTTTTCTGTTACAACTGCTATTTAACTACGTCATTTAAGCTCACCAATTTTTCACTTCCCTGTGGATGAGACTATCAGGTAGAAGCCTGAGCCAAACAAGGCAAAACAAAACACTTAAAAAAAAGAATAATGTTCCAATTCTTATGGAATTTTGAGAGGCCAAAGCTCCACCTGTCAAGAAGTATTTTCCCTCCCACTCACTGTCAGAAAGGATGGCCTACACTAACCTGAAACAGGGAGATAAATAAAAGGAGCTCCTGAGCTATTCAGTTTAAATAGACAAAACAATGCCAGAGAAGTGGGCTGTGCTCAAAGCCCAGAAGACATCAATTAACAAAATGAGAAGGGACAGGAGTGCCTTACCTCATGTGCACAGGCCACAGTGTGTGGGAAATCAGAAGCCAGCACTGTGTTCATTCTAGAGAGAAGGAAACCAAGAAAATAAAAAAGGAAAAGCGGAGTCGCCTTACCTGGTTGCGATCTCTCTTCCCCATGGATGGTAACCAAAAACTGGAAGGAGGCAGAGTCGAAAGGACAGGTGGGAGCAATGCCAAGGAACAAACATGGGGGGAAAAATGAGGGTTGGGGATAAGAAGAGAAGGGGAAGAACAAAGATGGAGGGAGAAGGAAAAAGATTAAACATCATCAGGAGTCATATTAAAAACAACAAATTTCAGATCCAAGGAAGAAAATAAGGTATCAACAGCTGGTGAAGGCTGGACCCACTGGACTACAGTCAAGACATGCCATCCTTACCTACCCATTCCCCAAAACAGCATTAGGGAGATGCCAAAGGATAACCAACACATGCTTTCCAGTGGTAACCACAATTTAAATACGCTAATTGGGGAAGGAGACGTAACACCAAAGAAAGTAGAAGTAATTTCACAGCTGCCTTGTCAGCATCATTTCTGCAGTCTGGGTATGCACCCAAAGTACAGCTCCACAAAGAAGCATTTTAAAAAATGAACATATGGGGCTCAGTCTTCTCTTAATGTCCAAAAGATCTGCAGTTACTGCAATGTCACATTATAAGGGAGAATGAAAGAAAAAAAAGCTGACTGGAAAAAAAGGGCATTTGAGTAGTGTCCACACATTGGGGCAGCCTTATAAAAATATTTGTATATAACAAAGGGGAAGTCAGCAATTACGAGTAGAAGCCCTCAGTAGAATACTGTCTCCCATTCCACAGGTTATGCTTAAGAGTCCACCCAGCTCTTCAAGTCCTTCACCCCCAAAAGGAAGAGGATACTATAGATCTTTTTCCCCTCCCAAAGTTCTATACAACAGCTGTTAAGGGCCTTACTCTTTCTGGCGTGGATCACTAACAATATGACCTAGCCTCTCGGTGCCCAGAGTGCTCATGGAGGTCTCCTGAAACACAAAGACAGGTAAAAGGTTGCAAATTCACACAGTAAGCAGAGAATAGCCTGCTGCTGCCAGTAAGAACTAATCTTACTCCCTTGGGTCACATCCCTTCCTTATTAGCCCACTCTCACATAAACATGTTCACACCTTCGTTTTAGAACTTCACCTGAGATGATTTAACTAGTTAAAATGGCAGAAAATAATTCAATTTTATTTATGAGGCTTGTTTTTTATTTTAGTGATGATTTTTGCTTGCAGAGGGGAGCACCATAAACTGGACTAGAACAAAGTATTGTAGCACAAGGATGCATGAGAGCAGGGGAGATGGCTGGGAAGTGCTTCTTTTCATGTTACTGATGTCAGTTGGCTTCAAACAGGCTGAGATAGGACACTACACTATTCCATTAACAGCAGGGATTCACTAACCACCAATGAATAAATTAAGGAGTGAAAGCATGATGCTTTTGCCCTTCCTGAAAGCAGCAGTTCAGCAGCAGGACCTCCAGCAACTAAAGAAAAGGTAGGTCCTAGGAGAAAGGACTTGCTCTGGGAGCATGTTGCTTCCTGCAAGATGCTGTCCTGTGTATGTGCTCAGTGCTGGCATACACGTACATACACAGCCTGAAGCACCAGCTGTTCACATCTGCATAGCAACTGCCTCCAAGAAAGAAGTATACTTTTCAGCAAGAGGCAGAAGATAAGGGCAAAAGTCTTTCACAGATTAGGTTTGTTTGTGCAAGGCACATAGGCAAAACATACTCAAAGTTTGGGGGCAGTTGTAGCAGCAGGGGTGAAAGATGGGCTATTTATTACAGCAGGAAAATTATTAACTTAAAGTGCCATAATGTTTAAATTTACAGTTTATTACTGTGTAAATTACAAGCCATACTTTTGGTAATTAGCAGCTCGCTGGCGGGGAGCTCTGAATGAAACTCATTATTTATGATTACAATTTCGAGAGAGATGGGGAAGGGGGAGCAGTGACCTCCGCTGCAAATGACAAAGATCCCTTTAAGGTGATGAAGATGAATTAAACAAGTAAATATTATCCTTCTCATCTGGATCATTAGAGGTGTGCCGCCAGGCCCAGCCACTTGCAGGTGGCCTCAGGAACCCTACGTGTAAGTCAGTTTCTTGCCAGCTGAGGATTCATATTTTGAATGCCGGTTACAATTAAGCAAGGTGAGTGGAAGAAAGAAGGGGCAGACAAGGATCTTTCAAGTATGACTGAACAGAAGGCAGCTGTCACACTCCTCTAGACTCCGGGCCCCCTATCACACCTTGTTAGCAGACTACGGCCAGCCAGCTCAGAATTTATACCAGTGTTTTCAAAACCACAGAAGCACATCACAATAAAAAGAAAAGCCAAACACTGTCAACACCTTCCTTCTTAGAACCATCTTTTTACAACAAACAGCAGCATTCAATACTCCATGATGCAGACCTAACCAGGTGTACCCCTCTCTTTCAGACAGACATGTGCAAAGTACAGTTTTTTTCTATTAAAAAAGGACCTATTTTGTTTGGTGTTTGCCCTACAAATAATAAAACTAGTCAATAGCTTTGGACAGCTTTGTCTGCATTTACTGTATATTCCTTTTTACTCTCCTGTCTTCCAACTAAAAATGCAACTGCTAAAACCACCTTCCTTTGCTACCATTCATATCAGTCTTCTTTCCTATATAAAATTTGGCCTTCCTTCAACTTTGAGGCACCTCTTTCCCCTTGTAGTCTCAGATGAGCATGCACAAGTCTCATGCCATCATCATTTTCCCCTACATTGTGTCTAAATCTTCTTGATATTTATGCTCCCTGTCATTCTTCTTCAGGCCTCCTTTCATACTGCTTTCAGCACTGATCAGCTGTCTTTGCCACTCCAAATGTGCCTTAAAATCCACTTAGTCACTCAATCATCTTCTGACAGTCAAAGCAGTTAAACAAATCAAACAACACATGAAACAAAAAATATACAGGACCACTTTCTGCAGAAAACAATTTACATGGTATCTTAGAATAGTACTTCAGGACTGATCAGAATCTGAAATACAAAATTACCATGTTTCAAAAGGGCATACCTTGCCAACCAGCCTCCTCCGACCTTTACGGAGACAACGGGCAGCAGCTCCTGGAAGGCGATTCAGACGAGCATGAAATCCTGAAAACCAAACACAGAAAAACTGAGCAATGAACACAGAAGATTCTTTGTGACAAAACCACCAGGAAAATTCCTTAGTTCAGTAATCAAATCAAATCCTCTGTCTCTTGTTTTTCAGTCTCAAAGATGTAGCTATGCCAATTTATTCACAAATCGAATAAAATCCTTACTTTTAAAAAAGGAAGACTGCTCGTGGGACGTTGGGAATAAGTCATAAGTTGTATGACTTATTTCAGTAAATTCACCAATAGTGCAGCATTTTCTTAACTGGGTTTAAAAAAAAAAAAATCACCAATATTTACACCAATTACCAATGTTTAAATGTAACACCTATGAACAGAATCTACTCTTGCCATCATATCAAAAGTTCTCAAACACAATTCCTTATGGACCTCACCTCTCTGAGCTGGCCGTGAGGGCAATAGGAAGGTGGAAACAGAGAGCTTGTCCAGGCCTGAGTCAATCCTCTCCACTTCAGATCGGTGATCAGCTCCCCACTTGGGAAGAAGGTTCGGGACAGTGAATCCTGGAACACATTCTCCTTCATAAAACCAATCACTTTGCTCATC
Organism: Parus major; assembly: GCF_001522545.3. NCBI lineage: Eukaryota > Metazoa > Chordata > Aves > Passeriformes > Paridae > Parus > Parus major. Next base: position 39,619,706 of record NC_031774.1, on the reverse strand, counting down.
ATCTCCTAAAGAAATAGGATGGAATTAGCCATAAATAACATCGGTGTACTCTGTTACAGTCCCTCAAAATACTACAAGTAGGCACATCTGAATGTGAAACAGCTGAAGTCTCATTAGGAATTCGTTCTTGAAGAGCCTTATATTTGTATTCTGTTTCAATGATCCTCAGTAACTATGGGGCCTCACTAAATGCTTTAAACTATCCAACTCATCAGTCTCCAGAATTTCCCTATAGAACAAAGCCTCTTTATAGACCTGCCTAGGGCAGGTTTAGCACTCTGTTGCTACTGCATCTCATCAACCTTAGTTCAACGTTGTGTGATGTCTTATGCAGAACTCTTTCTCTGAAGTAATTACTGCGACACCAGAAGAGGCCAATCATTTGGCGCATGTTACAGGCTGTCACAGGAGAGACTTCACAAGAGGGGAAGACCAGGCTCACAGTGTAAGCAAAAGAAACATACTGATGAGAAAGACCCCTAGTCTCCTAAGACAGCAGCTAAGACAAAAATACAGAACTATCTGAATTGGTCACTCTGAGTTCAAGCACCATGCTGTGAGCTGCTTTCGATCAAAATTTCTTAGAATCTCTCAGAACTACAAATCGTCCGCAAAACTAAGGAAGCAGCATCAGAAGTCATGACCAAAATCTCCATGGAGCTAGATCACTGTAGTTCACACAGCTGCAGCCTAAAACTAAACTGCATCACACTGTTCATAGTAAATCTGTCTGAAATTCCCTCAGAGCAGTAGCACATGAGCAGCATATGAAAAAAAAAAGCAGGAGGACAGCAAAGAACCTGACACATGTAGCATTTCAGACGCCAAACTCACATAGTCCCATGCAATTGCAAGGTGCTTCACCTTGCCTTAAAAAACTAACACATCTAGTGTAGGGAAAATTCCCATTTGCCTACCATTAAGTCTCAACTCAAGCATCATCACTTACACTCCTTTCCTCACTGAGTTACATTATTCCTGACCAAAGTCCATTATGCCACACGTCTTGCTGGGAAAGAAAAAAAGAAAAAAAAAAGAAAAAGAAAAAGAAAAAAAAGAAAAAAGAAAAAATAAGAAAAAAGAAAAAGAAAAAAGAAAAATGAAAAAAGAAAAAAGAAAAACATAAAAAAGAAAAAAAAATACAAGAAAGTAAAAAAAAAATCATCCTAGTAAGAATGCTGCAGTCTTACAATAACAGAAGCAGCAACATACAAAACCAACTCCGATCAGCAACAGGTAGGAGGACAACGAGAACGCTTTATCCTAGAGCTCTGACATTGTTTTTTCTGTCCTGAATCAAGCTGACCCACCAGTTATATCTTCAAATATAAAAACCCCACCTCCACTACATAGCAAATTAAGTAACATTGGGTAGCTCTTCTAAGAGAGCATAATTTGTGCAAAACTACTCCTAGAAATTTGGGTCTGTGAGCATAGTCTACCTCAAATCACTATTTTCACAAGACAAACTTTAATGATCAGCATCATACGCTAATATTCACTAATTTTCACTGTGAGAGATCCCAATGCATGTAACAAATATAAAACCAAAAGAACCCCACCTTACAATCAAATTATGAACTAGGATCATTCTCACAGAAGCATGCTGGTATGGGCAGTTGCAAAGATGATTTATTTAATTAGCAGCAGCACAAATATTACATGATGCAACCTCAAAAGAAGGAGGAAAAAAACCTGCATTTAAGAATGCTGCCAGTTTAAATTTCCCATTATTCAGCCTGGAGTTGTGCTGGAAACTATTTATAAGGTGGTGATGATCTGTGACAAAAAAAATTGTGCTCGCTCCATCTCACTGACATGGAAAGCTGTTGTTTTTTTGTTTACTTTTTGACTAAGAATTGTCAAGAAAAAGAAAGGAAAATGAGGTATTTTTTATTTAGTCTGAAAGCACAACAATATTTTTAACCCTTTCAATGGAACTGTAAGCTAATACATCTTGGCCAGAAAGCTATCACAGTATAAATTGTTTGAACAGAGAGAGACCTGATGACAAGGATATCAAACCTCTTCTCTTACCTAAACAGGGAAGGCTTTGTAATTGGCCTTTATTAATTTATCTCAGTAATATTTCTACATGTTCCTGTATATTGAGCATCCTACTTCTAGTAGCAGCCAAAAATTAATATCTAAAACAGGATATAAAATCAGGGCAAGTATATAGGACAAGCATATAGACAAGTATACTACCCAGTCTCCATCAATCTTGTGTCAGGTGATGAAGTAAAACACTTCAGTCACCACTCTGTTTTGTCATCTGATATACGAGTGCTCTCTAATTTCAGCTCCCCCTGAACAATCATCAGTAAAAAGAGGGCAAAAGATTCTACTTTTCTGTTGCCTTTGAAGAACCAGAGTCTGGAAACAGTTATTTTTCAGCAAAGGTCGAAGTTGATATTTGAAATCCCTGCTCTTAAGGGAAGTATTATACTCCCCTAAGACCACAGATTGGTCCAACAGCCTAAAATACCATCAGAAAACACAAAAGCATGTTTGCTATCATTGTGTTGCTTCACACAGGTACCTGGGCCATTAACAAGCTAGTGGAAGCAGTGGAAGCAGCATATTCTACTGAACTATACTTTAGCACTTGTATATTCCCAGAAGAGATCTCATCCAAATCTTAGCCTGTGAAATGTGACAGAATCAGAGTGCACAGAATTGCAGGTCTCTAGGGTCACATTCCACATGCTCCAAATGTAACAGTCCTCAATGCCTATATGCCTACTACAACCTATTTCACACTTACTTCTGCCATATCCCCCATCAACTGAACACTGATGTGGTTGGTAACTAAAACCAGATTGCACTTCACACTCAAAACTCCTAAGATACCATTTCTACAACAGACACTGAAAATACCACATTCAATTAATGCACACAAGAGCAAGGTAGGAACACGTATTTAAAGAAATAAAACAAATCACATAGTTCCATCATCTTCTTAGCACAGTCTATTAGGTGACTTGTCAGTATTACATAATTTTTCCCCCATCTTCTTTTCTTGCCCATAGAGAAAACAACTAACAGATTCAGGCACTAATGGTATGTAGACACTTAAAACATCTACAGAAAAATCATAAGCTGTACCCTTTCATTATGAAGACTTCTCAAATTCCTCTTGTATGTCTGTGCTTTTCCACAATAATAGCTTCTTATATTGCAAATATTATGGATCTGATGCACAAAGTATTTTATCAGAAAAATGTACTGTTATGAAAAATCATACATTTGTAGCCCTCATTTTATTTCTTAACTTCTAGCCACTCCCTGCCACCGGTTTTTCCTCACACACCTCTCTCTGTCTCTCTTCAAACATAGATCTTTGCATTTATAAAGAAAGTAAGAAACTCATGAGGAAAATCACAGGACAGTTGTTACCTTGGCGGCCTTCATCATTGGTAAACAGGCCAGTATCACTGCTGCTGCAAACACTGCTGGTTTCACTGGAACAAAAAAAGAGAAAAGAAAACAAGGTTACAATTGCAACAGCACAATACAAAAACTACATTTTACTAGCTTCTCCAAGACCAAAATGCTTTATATGTCTCACAAAAATTGTACTTCAGTCAGATACATGACTGGCTCTAGAACAGAACATAACTACACTTATCAGTGCTTCATCACTTGAAAAAGAGTAGAATCCTGTATCTAGTTTAGTTCTAAGTTATCAAGAAGTAATTAATAAAATGGCATTTGCCTGGGGTACTAGAATTAATAACCTAAATATGGTATCATCTAGAATACTCACCAGGAAATTACACGCAGTTAAAAACTCTGTCCTTGGGTCACGTAACAGCTACTGAAAACCCTCTTAGGTTTTCTACTTCAGATTTCTTTTCCTCAAAAATGTTACATTGTCACACAAACAGCTTTCCCCCCGCCCCTCCAAACTTTTATTCTATAAGGAGTAAAGAGCAGCTGCGACATTTACAACTCTCCAGCTAAATACCTTAGCACAGCATGACCTGCTGCTGCTGAATGTAACCTTGTCATAGCATGCTTTGCATTTGCTGAAGCACTGAGAGATTTAATTCTTCAACAAAAGAATAAAACTAGAAATTGATGCGTAGAAAGCCGTTAAAATTGACTGCAAAGCTAGATGAATATTTGTAGAAGTACATGTCCGTGTCAGTCCCAAGCATCTGAAGGCTTTAATGCTGACCTGAAATCATTCCTTGGATACTTCAGGCAATACTTCCTCTGATTTAGCCAAGAGATTCTAGGACAAGCAGAAACTACTTACTGCCTACTCCCTGAACGCTAAGACCTTAGATGTGAATACCAGGTATAAGTCAGCACTAGAATCGCTCTCCAATCAGGGAATGCTGTTTGAAAGTATCTCTGGATGCCTCTTTTCCAGGGAAACTGGATCATACTGGAGACCAGTATCAACTGGAAACCCCTTGATTTACAAGGCTGAATGATGAGGGACCACAAAATATGTCACTCCAAAGAACTGCAGGAACAGAATAAAACTGTATTTTGTGAGCACACTGCTGTTCTTAGAAAATGCACTGTAAAGTTCAAACAAATTAACTCATCATGCTGGTATCTAAAACTCTGCATCTTCATCATTGTATAAAGGCCATTTATACTTAATGGATGAACAATTTGTACAGCATTCTCACCTTCCAGCATGTAAGTTAATATTAAATTCCAAATTAATCCATTACAAAGCTTGACTGTGCATTCATTCTCCCACATATACACCACAGCAATTGCGGCCAAGGACTGAGAACCACAAATTAATTGTTTTATCCCAGGCTCTCCTACCAACTCACTAAATGACCCTGGGCCAATCTTTTAGCATGGCTGCTTTCCCTTTTGATAATTTGGATAAACAATCCTCGCAAGCTGCAGATGCGAGGACCAAGCGACAGCTTCATAAGGCTTTTAGCATCCTTAGAAGAAAGGTGTCTGAGAAAGGAAAAAGCACTGACAAGTATCCAGGTCATATTAACAGTACTTTAAGCATCCTGTTGCACTGAGAGCTCTTTAGTTGCTTGGAGATAAGCATCACTGCCAGTGCTTTACAGGAACAAACTTTCAGGGATTTCACCCTCTTCACTACCCCTTTTACACTGCAGGGCCGAACACTAGAAACTAGACTCCTATGCAGGCCTTTCTGCAGGTCCAGTAAGCACTGATTAATGACCTCCACTTGCAAAGGAGGCTACTTACCTTAACCATGAAATAATGAATGCTATTGATCCAACAAGCTACTGCTATAGAGTATTATTGATCACCCAATCTTTGGTTAAAATGGTCCTCATTTAGCAATTTCACTGTCGCAAACACCTGGAGCAAAGCATGCTTATAATTAAATACTTTGGGGGAGTTAAACAGAGAGGTGATGGACAGAGATCTCAGGTTTCCCCCATTTATTCTTTTGCCTGAGCTATTGTTTGTGTCAAGAGGGATATTGATTTTCTATAAAAATAAGAAAACAAGAGGCACCGAGGGGCTGCAGAAGGTCAGGCTGGGCTGGAGAAGGAGGGGAAGCAGAACACTCTGTCTTTGTCACTTGCCTTCCAAGAGAGAGGAATTTTTTTATTTTTTTTTATGGAGAGACTGGCCTCCAATTCATCAGCTTAGCCAGACTCATGAGTGCAACTGCAGACTGTCATCAAAGCAGCTCTCTTCCAAGGGGTAAAGCAACTTAACTGCACATTCAGGATGGGAAATGTTCATATTCTCAGGCCAGAACATTGTACTGGTTTTGGCTGGCACAGAGTTAAATTTTTCTCATAGTAGGACTTTGGTTCTATGTTTTGGATTTGTGACCAGTGTTGATAATACAGGGATGGTTTAGTTATCACTGAGCAGTGCTTACACAGTGCCAAGGCTGTCTCACACTGCCCTGCCAGTAAGCAGGCTGGAGGTGCACAAGACTGGAGGGTACACAGGCTGGACAACTGACCCTGACTGATCACAGTCATATCCTACATCATATAATGTCATGCTTAGCAATAAAAGCTGGGAAAAAGAAGAATGAAGCCAGCGAAATTTGAAGTTGTGGTGTTTGCGTTCCCAAAGAATGTTATAAATGATGGAGTTCTACATTCCTGGAGATGGCTGAACACCTGCGCACTGATAGGAAGTAGTGAACTCCTTAATTTGCTTTGCTTGCACACATAGCTTTTGCTTTGCCTAAAGCTGAGAGTTTTCTCACTTTTACTCTTCCATTTTCCTCCCTCATCCCTGCAGGGGAATGAGCAGGTGGCTTTACGGAGCTGAGCTGCCTATCCAGGTTAAACCACAACAAATACATCAAGATTAAGGCAGTGAAATCTCACAGCATTGGTGGGTCAGTAGAACCCCAGGTTTGAAAAAGTCACAGTAAGAGTTTTGGTACGTGAAAACAGATGAGACCAACTGCATATCTTTCACAAGTAAACACACTATTCAAAGTGATTTTTAGACAGCTCTTGTACTATGATTTGTTCTGCCCTCAAACCAAACCCAGACCATTCTAGAAATACTTAGCTTAGACCAACAAGAGAAAAAACTTCAGCATTCAATATATAATTTGCCTTTATTATGGCTGTAGGGAATCTCAAAACGTTTAGGGACAGAAAGGCATGTTACTTCTAACAGTCTTAGCAGCTAACTGTTACCTTTGTACAATATACAAACAATTACTTAAACTAAAACCACTTGTTTCTTCTGTTTGCATAATTATTTATAGATCAGGCATTGGGTCATGTCATTACCCAATTCAGAACCATCATCATTTCCTTATCATGTTCCTGCACATCCAATCTTCTCTCAATTTATGTTCATCTTTTGCCATGTTTGGCACACAATTTCTAAGATTTCATTATAATGCAGACTTGAATCACAATACTGCAGCTCATCTTCCTCCAGAAAAGGACTGGGCATAGTCCCACAAGCAAACTAGAAAAAAAACATTTCCTCATTAAGAACACATATTCAAGACTTTCTCAGTGAATGGGAGTTTTTCAACTGAATAAATAGGTCTTTGACCTGGCTTAGGATTAGAAGCCTACTAGAAAGCAGAGAAAATAATGGATATTTCAGCATTTACAGATTCATTCCTGTATAACAAACCAAAGCAATTGCTAGTCTAGGGGAGGAAAAAGAAGGTAAAAAAAAAAATCCACTCTGAATACACAGTTTGCCTGAAAACCTGCTTTGTCACATCCCCTATTGTTATAGGGGTGAACAGTAGTGGAACCAGCTCAGTATAAAAGTTTTGTAAATCACCAGATCACCATAGACTGCTTCCAAGTCCCACAAGGAGCACTAGTCACCTTTCGTCCCATCAGCTTGTGATGACAACCACACCATTTGCTATCCCAGGCATCCAGTTTTCTTCTCCCTTCCTTAGGATATGCCCTTGTCATACATCTGTGAAAAGTACTTCTCTTACTGTACCAGAAAAAACAGCTATAGCACAGTGGGAGTGAGGCAAACACAGTCAGTTTCACTGTGCTGCAAGCAGCAAAGTGCTATATTTAGAGCAGCGGAGACCAAAGCATGATCATTCACTGCTGAGAGGGATACTCTGCAGTGAAGAGGGCTGCATGTATTCCTCCCTCCAACTGTGGCCCTCCCTAGTGAGTCACAGCACAGATCACACATGTGGTGTTGGAGAGGTCAAATATTCCAAGCACTAGCTTTCCAGAGAGAGTCCCAAGGATTTGGCAGCAGATGGTAAGTGTCATTTGATGCATACACTAGCACAATAATTAGTCTGAGAGCAAGGGACAACTGAGACAGAACAAAGCCATCTCCCAGCATGGTCCTCAAGTAACAGTCTGGACATAGCTCTTTATTTACTCTTTCCAAGGCTGGCACAAAGAAAGGCTGGATGAAAGCCTGCTGGTTTAAGTTCAAGTTTGACATGATGGAACAGACTGACTGGTGTTAGAAAAACCAACTCAAGGAAACTGTCCATCACTGCCACATCTAGTAAGGGTATCTCTCAGTCCATCACCACTGACATGCACTCTTCAGGGGCTACTTAGCACACTTCTTTTCCTGGACTAAGAGCAAACAGCTCTGAGAAGATAAAACTACTTTAACAAGTAGTAAGAAGAAGTTTCCATTCACAAGTTTCTTGTAAAGCCCCACTTTACACCCACTTTTTAGCAACAACAGACACTGTTGAAAGAAAAAAGTGACCACACTGTAAGAGTTACATGCTACTTATCACAACTGGCCCTGTAAAAATGCATAGTGGTTCCCCAGACCACAGTGAGGACTTACTATAACCTAAGCTTTTCACAGGGTCCCAGAAAATACCACTGAGAAGTTTGCAATTCCAGCTATTATCCACAAAGCCGTAATAATGAAGTGCCACCTGTCCACTCTGACAAACTGCAGGAGCTAGATTGTCAAAACACTTAACTGAACTTCAACATATGAACAATCATACTGTATCAAAGAGTTAGACTTCCCAAATCCCCTCTATTTGATAGCGATATTACAGTGCTTGAGAAAAGAACATGAGAACATGACAAATGCAGACTTCTCTGTATGCTCCTCTAGCTTTTAGAAGTCAGCAGTTTAAGGACTTCCTGAGTGGGATCTTTCATCTGGGCTGATGATATATCTATGCTCCACATCTCCCTTTTGAACATATTTAAATTTTGACCTCTAAAATGTCCTGCAGTAGAGTTCCAGACTGCATGTTTCATGAAAAATAGTATGTTTTGCTTAAATGTCTCCTCAATGTCTGCTGTTCTTACACAATGATTATTAGAAAATCAGCAATCACATTTGCTTTTTGTATGCTATTCATTAAGAAATTTCCTCCATTTGATTCTTAGCAGGTGCCTCTTTTGTAACATGAAAAAACTCTTCAGACAGAAGTAGTTTTATTATCCCAAACCTTCAACGGAGAGAATAAAATTCACACTTGGAGAAAAAAATTCCAAAGCACAACACAAACTTAGACCATGACATCTGCATGTCTCATTTTAATCCCCTGCATGTAATTCTGCCATAAATTCATCAAAGTTCTCCAAAACTGGACACCAAGACATCAGACTCCACTGTTTGCACAGGCTTATCTTGTAAGTAACATAAGCTCCCCATAACTTTTCCATTGTTTCACCACATTCTCCCCATAGCTAGACTTTGACAATCAGATTCAGAGCGGAAATGTAGAAATGCAGGCAAGGTTAGACTGAGGTTTACACAGTACCTGCACAGAGGGCTAGCAGTAAGGATCTGTTATCTACTACTTATAGTAAATGCTGAAAACAAGAAACTGAGATCACTTCCTATCAATCACACAACACAAGTGCCAGCTGTGGGTTTATTCCCCAAACCATAGGCCACAAGCATGCCACCTTGTAGCTGCAAGGCCACAGACATTTCAGAGGACTCCTTGTGTAACAAGAGCCAGAAACATACCAGCTTGCCAACTTTTCAAGGAAGCATTCTGGATCCTCATACAGTACTGACAGGAAAAACTTAGAAAAAATATACAGTTTAGAAGCAGCTGAGATATTTCTCATCTTCAAAAAGAGAGCAGCACTGAATAATTTTAAGAACTTCAAAAAGCAAGGCACAGCATTTACAAGCAGCTGCAAGCAAGGAGGGCATCTGACTAGCACAGAGAAGAAACCGAGATCTCACCATTCCGACATGTTTTCATCTGAGCCCTGTTTCTGATCATCAGCTTCACACTCCATCCGCTCCTTCCTTCCCCCATTGCTGAGGAAGGGCCTGTTCTCTCCTGACTCGCAAAGGCCATGACTGGATGATGTCCAAGGGGCATTCTCTTTCCAGCGTGAAAGACGCTGTTTCTTGGCTGACTTGAACCTGCAGCCCCTCTCATAGTTCCATTCTGACACCCTGAGCTTTTGCTGGAGACTGGCAGCCACCTCTGATGTCACACGTTTGACTTTCCGTCGGCGCCTGAGAGGTCGACAGGGTGCATTCTCTGTAAAGGAGTCTGACTCATGCCACAAGTGTTGCTTGCTCCTCAGGGTGGCACTAAGAGCTGGATGTCGTTTGACCACTGCCATGTCATCAGAGTCACTGAAATTAGCTGTCAGCACCTCACGGCAATCCTTAACAGCTTCGTCCAAGCTTGACTCTGAGGCCTCGCTGTAGCAGCAGGCATGTTCTGCCTGATGCGTGAAGTCTGAGCGTCGTTTACGACCCCGTCTCTTGCGAAGCTGACGCCGCTGCTGCCGCGGGCTTAGGGCCATCTCTTCCCATAGCTCATCCAGTTTGTTTTGCTCTGAAGTCTGTTCTAAAGCTGAAGCCAAGTCATGCACCAGTTCATCCATTGGCAACGCCGACTAAAAATGACAACAAATAATTAGCGCCAGACATAAATACTGCCACCAACACATCACTGGACTGTAGTATGCTACTGGACTGTAGAGCCACTGCAACATTAATGGAGTTAGACACTTACTTTGAAGCTACCTGGGAGGACCCAGTGCAGGATAACTGCCACTTCCTGGGCTAACACTCACTTCTTCTTTCTGAAAGAGTTAAATCCCTCTTCTAGCCATGGTGGCACAGATTTCTCTCTACTGCAGCAGTTGGGTTGAGTGCTCTGTGTCTGAGAAGGTCTAAAAGGTTCATCTTTTGTGTTGAAGCAGCATGCTCAATTACACATCCCGAAGGGTATGGAAGCCTGCAACTAGTTTTTGCTAACCGGTGTCAGTAAAGCCACAGAGAAGGGTCAGCCTGCTTGACAAACAGATTGAGTCTTCCAAAAAGTAGACAAGCATCAAAGCTGGGAGTAAAACAGACGGTAAAACAGGTAGTTTGCAAGCCAGCATCACTTCAGCAGAAAAGCAAGGCGCACGGGACCCTGAGCTCCTCAGAACAGGGTGTAGGAGACCAAGCCCCAACTCCTACTGCCGAAAAATACCACCCCTAAATTCAGGGCTGTCAGTGTGCTAATCTCAAAGTCCTGGCCAAATCCGTCAACTCACAACACCCCTCGCCCTATCCGTGCCTTGCAGGCGTGGGACTTCACTCCCCAACGGCCCTAGAAACACCCGCACTCCCAGCCCCGCGAACTACCCACTGCCACAGGCCGCCTGCCTCAGCCCTCAGCGACCCGGCCGCACTGACTCCCTCCTCTGGGGAGACGCCGCTACTTCTGCCCGACACCCCCCAGCTTCACCGGGAAAAGCCGGGAGAACTGCCCTCACCGTCCCGAACGCGCAGCCTCCTGCCGGGCCTCCCCACGACCCCGCTCACCGGCCAGCGCCCCGCTCCGCCAGCCCCTCGTCAGCGCCGCTTCCGGCCTCCCCGGCCCACTTCCTCCGCCCGCCCCGCCTGCGGGCGGGGCCGCCGCGCCGCCGCCGAGCCCCGCCGGCCGGCCCGCCTCCGAGCGAGGGCTGCCGCCGGGCTCCGCGCTTCGCTTTGTGTTTACACTGCGGCTGGTGCCGCCAGCGGAGCCATTCGTGAGCCCTCATCTGCCAGCGGGGCAGCCCTTGCCATATACGTAACATTTAGATCATTGGTTACCGTATTTTATTTTTAATGGGGAATAAACTTGGTACCCAAACTCCTCCATTTCGTTGCTGCCACGCTAGTTGTGTGCATCCTAAATTAAATTTCACGGTGCTACTCTCCTCTCCTTAAGGCTTGTATCTCTTTTCCCATCATGCCGATTTACACAACACCAACAGCCATCGGAATAAAGCTAAGAGTGAACCTACTACCATCCAGTTTTGTGTAACATTCCGTTTTATTTCTCAGCTTTCGTGATGCGTCTTCAGGGGGATTTGAATGGGTTTTTTTCATCGTCGGTTTGGCTTGGTGTTTTTTTGTTTGTTTGTTTGTTTCCCAGGTTTTTTTTTTTTTTGTTTGGGTGTTTTTTGGGTGTTGTTTGTTTGCTTCGGGGTTTTGTTCATTTTTATTGTTTGGTTTTGGGTGGGAGTTGGGAGTGGGGTTTTTTTGTTTGGGGTTTGGTTTGATTTTGTTTTTTGGTTTTTGTTTCTTTTTCACAAAGGTGTTTGGGGTTTTCTTAACCGATGTAGCTGCACTCACATTCAAGCCAATAGTGGTTCGTTTTCCATGTAATGTTTTAAAATGCAGCATATCAAAAGTTTTGCCAGAGTCCATATCTATATTATGTTTGAGGTATTCTCTTCATTAATTTTCTAAATTAGAGCAAAAGAAAGTAATCAGATTTATTTTTATGTGATTTATTCTTTATAAACATACATACTGCTGCCTATTGCTCACAGATCTCTTATCCTTTGTATTCTTACTTTTTCCCCCCATTTCTGTTTATTCCATCACATTGCCAAGAACAGAAGTTACTCTGGAAGGGTGATATTTGCCAAGACCACTGCTGCCCCCCTGCTCTCACCTCAAAAGACCAGCGCTGTGTTTGCTCTTCCTCAGTCCTCTGGCACCCTCCCTAGTTTGTCAAGATACTTCAAAAATAACTGAATCCTTGAGTTTGCCATTGATTCCTACACCCCAATAGGACAAGCTTCATTTAGCTTTGCTGGACTTTCCTTGTGCTGTTTATCTAACTAGTCCTTTATGCCAGTCTGAGCTGTCATGTTAACATTTTCATTTCCTTGTAGTTCTCTAGTCTTTCTTTGAAAAATAAATATTCAAAGGAAAGCAGACATTAAGTAGATTTTTTTAAATCCCATTTCCAATAGCTGACTTGATTAAAGTTACTTTATGTGCACCATTTTTCCTGTAAAATTCTGTCCTTTTGGTTTTTTAACCCTTTCTGGGGCAGTAACTCACCTTACTTGGTAGCAGTGTTTTGTTTTCCCTGCCAGTTTCCTATTTCCAATACAGGGGTTTTCTTTTTACTCTCAGATCTGAGTGAAAATCCCTCCTAAAATCTAATCCTTTTTCACTGCTGCAATCCTTTTTCATGCTTCAGGATATAAAACAGCTACAAAATGTCTGGGTTAGAGAGAAACTCCCCTGATGGGAAGGTTATTCTGTAAACATCACTTCAGAGCTTCTTACCCCTTCATTTCAAGCACTCGATACTGGCTGCCTTTCCAGGCAGGATAACAAAACAGACAAACAATTGTGTACAAGAAATCCTCTATTCAGATGTCCTGGGGAGATGGCAGCAGATGCCCACTCTAATTTCTCTTATTTTCCCCTCATTTCCCAACTAGTTCTCTGCTGTTTCTGTAACAAAATGTTTTGCAACTGGTATAAATTTTACTTCACCTGTCAATTTTTTTTTTTCCACGTTCAACACCCAACCCCAAATTTCTGCAGATGTTGTCAGCACTTGGCCTGAGTAAAGACAACATACAAGGTCAGTTTTCTGTGAGAGAGAACACAGGGTAAAAGCAAGAGACAGGATGAAAGTGCTGCTGCAATTAAAAGAGTCACAATGACTCAAAGAGTGACACAAAGGAACATGTAGGGAGCAAAAGGTATATGGGGAAAAATCAAAAAATTCAGAATAGGAGTTCAATAAATGCAATGAGGCAATTGGGATAATCTGCTTTTGAGCAGTTTATGGGACGTCTGTCCAGTCTTACAGGGTTCACCCTGACATGGGTCAGCAAAAATAAATTTTGAATCCTTGCCTGAATTCAACTTCATCCCACATCCCTGGCAAACTGTTTACTCTCTGTGCACTTTGCAGGTTGCCTGAATGGGAACTGGCCCAACTTCTCAGCACTAATTTTGCTCATTAAATGCTCCAGGGATACAAAATGTTCAGCACTCTTATCCCGCATGGATTGTTATCCATCACTGGGCATTGTAAGGGTAGAGTTTTTTCCTGTCCAGAGGCTTCAGTCAACTGTGCTGAACTGCTGCTGGGCCTGGAGGCAGGAGAGGTGAGGGACATTTCTGAGGCAAGCAGGAGAGGAAGCACGGCTGGATGCTCTCTGCTAGTCATGGCAGTGCCTTGGCCCAGCTCTCTCCCCAGTGGGCAGCAGGAGCCATACAGCCCAGGATGGGGAGAGCAGCAGGGTCATTGCTCTACCCCAGCAAATGCTCTGCCTAGTCCCATGGCACTTCTCAGCAAAACCTTCCAGGGGTTAAAAGGAAAAAGAGAGACAGAAAGGGGACAAGAGACAAAGGGAGGAATAAAGTCAAAAAATGTGCCGTGAAGCTTCTTGCAGCAAAATGCGGAGAAAGTCATTTCCAACTTCTTTCATCTCAGAGATGAAGCCACTAAATAAAAGGGCAGCGCAGAACACAAGGGCTTTTAATCTGTCTCATCTCCTTCATAATAACTGCAAATTTTCCCTGGGCTCCTGGGAGTGAGCCTCTTTCCTCTGTCTTTGCCTTATCTCCCCCCTCCATATTTCACAGCCGGCTCGGCTCCCCTCACTCGGCTGCCCCCGGCCTAGTCTCCGAGAGGCCTGTGGGAGCCGCCAGCTCCCAGGGCCTCATTGTTCCCGGCTTGGGAGGAAGCTCAGGGAGGGAATTGAAGGCAAGTCAAAGGGAAACGGCATCATCGCTGCTTCATTAATGGGAACCTTTCAGCAGAAAACATATCAGAGCGAGGTCTTTTCAGAGGCAGTAATTAGCAATTTGGAGCCTTCCCCCCTCAGGAGATGCAGCTGCGATCTAACAAGTGGGAGCAGTGCTCGCCTCCTTTTACGCTTCATATTTATTGTTTTTCATTTTCTCCATCTTCCTTCCATTGTCCAGCCTCCTCCTCATGGCCAGATAAGGGCCCTTTATTAATCACTCTCTTTTAATTCTTCATTAATGATAATAACTTTCTCTGGTGTGCGAAGAGGAGTTAATCTTTCCTGGGTATTGAGAAAGGACAGGGTTGAAAGGGAGGGAGGGAGGGAGGGAGGGAGAAGTGCACGGTGGACAAGGCTGTACTGCCATGCTTCCTTCCTGCCCCATCACCCGGAAGGAGTTTCTGAGGATTTTGGCTGTCAAGTTGCAAGTTGCCCACTGGAAAATCTTGGGCTGTCAATGTGGTCCAGCTCTGTGGGTGTGGTGGGATGTGCCCTCTCTCAGAGATCCAGTCCTTACCAGAAATATGTGTACATTGGCCAGAGGGAGAGACCATCTCTGTGCATCTCTGCCAAACACTTGCCATCATCTTGGCGTGACTAACTGGCTGTATCTATTTGTCCTGGAAAAATGCTCCCTCAGATTCCTTCCCAGTTCAGTTTCCCAAGTCCAAGTTGAAACAGCACCTGAAAGTGACAGAAATGACATCTGGGAGGCTCTGCACATGTCAAGACCCTTCTAGGAACTTCTCCCTGGGAGTTGGTACAGTCTGCCTTGGACTGCTCCCATCTGGAGGTGCCAGTCCACCAAATGGGCATTTGTGTGAGGTGACCAATGCCAGGCTGGCTCAGCATGAACAGCCCAGTGACAAAAGCTGGGTGAAAATGGCAAGGAGGGGGAAGAGGCTGTCATGGAGGTTCTGGCTATGTGTGTAAGGCAACAATCAGTGAATATCAGCCCCAAGAACATAGCTAGGGAGGACAATCCAAACACACTTAAAGAGCTCAGCTTTTTTTCCTGTGTTTTATGCCACTAGGTTCATGAAAACCCCTGCTAGTAAAGGCCATGCAAAATGATTTAGTGATAGCTTTAGTGGTGGACTTCATGGTAGCCTGTTGCGGCTAACAACTTCAGGATCTTGTCCAGGGAAGCAGCAGGGTTCTGGGGACCAGCATCAAACACCAACGAGACGGGCTCCCGTTCATGAAACCATTTATTCAGCATGGGAACAAAGTCAGGTCCAGAACAGAGAGCTCTGAGCAGAGGCACAGCAGGGGTTTTTGAGGGACAGAACTCTTGAGGGTCCCCACCTTTGAGGGTGGAGCTCAGGGTCAGTAACCATTAGAAACACAGCAAGGGAGAACCCCCCAGGGACTCAAACCCAATCAGAACACCTGGGCAGTCCTTCACAAGGGCTTTGGGGTGGGACAATGTAACTCTTTGTCTCCCCTGAGGCCGCTGCCACAGTAGCCCTTTCTGAGTAACCGGGCATGCCACTATTAAGAATATTTTAGTACTACCAAATACAATGAAAAAGGGGAAGGATTCCACTGTCACCAGGATAGCTGGCTCCACAACATCACTGAGGATTATCCGTTTGGCAACAGTGAGAAACACTGAAGGAAGGGAGGAAATGACATGCGGAGAACCCAGAAACTCCAATGCAGAAGCTCAAGAAATTCAGTCAATTGTAGAGACAGCTCTGTGTCCTTCCCTTACAGAGTGAGTCATATCCTAGCTTCACATTCCCATATCATTCCATGGATGTTGCCAAAGAAGCCAGTAACAGTTCAAATTAGTGACTCCCACGGGCCTGGAAAAATGAGTCACCACATGCCCCTGTGACACAGGTTACCCCAACACCAATATCACTGTGTGCTGATCTGAGGCAGTTGTTTGGCAGCACTGGGAATAGGTGGAGAAAACAAGAGAGTCAGGGCAGGAGTGGAGAGAGACAGTAGGGGAAAAAAAAAAAGAAATTTGGTGTTTTCTCTTCTTTGGTGTCATTTGCTGGGCAAATAGCCAGTCTGCATTCTTTTACAGAACATGGCAGTAAATACTTTTTTTCTCTACAGTCAAAGCTCTTGCTTTTGGCCCAACATCAGGACTCTTGCCAGAAGTTGTGGAACAGACAGGGTTAGTTTATTTCTGGTTACTGTTCTACAAGCATCAGGTTGTGTTTCCCTAATATGCTCTGGTTCCCAAGTGTGTTTGACAGTGCAATGAAACTCAGGCCTACATTTAGGTAATCTGCTGCCAGCATCTTTGGTATCCATTTAATATGGACTTTAAGGATTCCTGATAGTACCAATGATTAAGGATGACCTGTATTTCAATGTCCTTTGATAGGCCTGTGCTTAATTTACAGTGTCTCTAATAAACCCCATGGAGATGTCTGAAAGAACTTTCTAGCTATGAACAGGGCTTGCAAAAGTTGTATTTTAATCTTGCAGTGAGTCAATCTAGTCCCATTAAATGTGGTCTGGATTTTAGGTCTTACTGTTTTCCCACAGCACCTCTACATCAGGCCAAAAGACTTCTCTTGTGCCCGGCAAAAGAAAGAGGTTTTCACACTGTACAGCAACAAATTGATTTTGTATTTTAAAGCATGTATCTTTTCTTCAGACTCACTGAATCAGATCTCTGGTCTAACACAGCCCCCCTGCACTGGAAGGCCAGTAAGGTCTACCAAATCATCCTCCACCCTTTCTGCCCTAGTAGATGCTCTGGAACTTCTGGGACTGGTGCTTGCCTTCACACATGTGGCAGTGGATGGATAACTTCTGCATGGTGGAGAAAGAGTGAGCTGAAGTGAGGAGAGCCAGAAGGTCTGTGGGACCTGGTGTGTATGAACTCTCCTTCCAGTATTGTGTGCTGAGCACTGAATTGCAGTGCAGATCCTACCTCAGTGAGGATTCATGGGGACTCCATCACTGCTAGCAGTTGGTTGAGAAATTACCGTGCGCAGGATACATTGCTGGGACTTGTGACAAGGTGCCACTCCTGCTGATATGGCCAAGTCAAACTCCTGATTGCTGTGAAGAATATACTAAATATAGGTGTGAGGCAACATAAAACAAACGTGATTATTACTGTGACAGGTGAGAGACAAGGTGTCATAGATGCAGAGTTCCTCCAGAAAGAAATTAATAAAATTAAATCAGCTTTACTTGGATTCTTCCATGGAAAGGACAGCAAGAAGGATGTTAATGCTGTAAATTGAAAGCAAGAACTAAATAAAAAGAGAAACAGAGGACAAGCAAGGCAGGAACTAAAGAACCACGAAATAAATTGCAGGATTCCACTTAATCTTGCAATGGAAAGTCTGGGCATGAAGCTATTCATCTCTTATGTAGCATGTTTTATTTTATAATTTTACTTTATTTGGCGGTTGATCAAGGACTTCCATAGGACTGGAATGATCTGGGTTCTTATTGGAGTGCCTGTCTACCTGCCATTGCTGGTGTAAAAACAGCAGCCTCAGAGACACCCAGAGGGGCACTTAGCAGTCTACCAGCCAGCCGCAGGAACCTGACTAAAGCCCCTGAGGATGCCTCTACGTTCAGAAAAGAAGTACATTTACCATGGCAGCAGAGAGCAGGCCGTGGTACCAGTGATGCTGGTGAGGGCTGGAGCACTGTGGATGCTAATGGGGTTGGGCAGGAACTGAGTGGTAGCTTGCCCTCAGCAAGAACAAGCAGTGTTTCAAAATCTATAGGCCTCAAAGCAACCCAGCACACCCAAGTGTGGGGATCACCTACAAGGACAGGTAAAGCCTCGAGGAGGCTGGAATTATGTCTTTTGCAGTTATAATGATTGCAGGTTCTGCTTCCTGAAGGTCCTCTATGGCCTCTCTTGTTCCTTCCTCTGCTGTTGTCCTTGCATCTTGTGATTATCTGCCTGTTTGCTTCAGTGAGATTAACTGATAAAAAGAAGAACAGCAGTTCTTACACAGAGCTTTGGGGCATGTCACAAGTCTGCATGAAGTGGGCAGGCAGGGGTTGCCAGAAGACCTTATTGAGTGCATTGTCATTACTTATTTGAGGGGAAGGTGAAGGTGCCCTGTTCCATGGGTGTGTGAATTGGCCTGGGTGGTTCAGCCCGGAGCACAGTTGTTGGCTGGCATCTGTAGGTTTGGCTGGGAGCAATGGCTTTTTTTCATATGTGGAGCTATTTTACGTATGGGATCCATCAATGTGTAGTTTTAGAAAGCAACCAAGAGGACACCATTTTCTGAGTCACATGCAACAGCAAACACATCCCTACCCCAGACTGTACTTAACCTCTCCCTGCCCTCAGACAAGCCTGCAGATAGGGCTCCCTTATCTCCCCGTACTTGTTCATTCCTCTACCATTGCTTTCCTTCAGCACAGCATATTTGTATTTGTCAACTCCTTGCCTCTTGTTACTCAAGTATACCCAAGTAGAACTGCTGCAAGCCCCTGCCTCTAGAGAAGATCCAGCTCACTGTCTTTCCTGGCTTTTGCCTGCTGAGTGCTGTGGCCTTCCACAGGCATTCCCAGCACTGCACCCAGTCACCCCCTTCTCCTACCTCATACTGTGGCTGGGGGAGCCTGGGGTGCTGACATTGCCAAGCCTTTCGGAGGGTTGAGAGCACTTCATGGTAAGGAAGAACACAGCAGCATGGATCTGTGGGGAGGGGGAGGGGAGCAGCCCTGACAATCCCCTTCGAATTATAAACATATCCTCTTTAAATACATTTCTAAGGATAACATTTGTATTACTGCGTCCTGTGGCTGCTGATAGGGCCCTGCTTATCGCCTCGGTCTCTCCTCCTTTCTCTGGGCTCTGCTGGGAAAGGTCCCTATCTGGAACCGAGCTGGCAATCCTCCGCCAAGCAATTGTTTCAGTCCAGGGGAAAAATTAATTTCTGCCTATCGTTAATTGAGAGAATTGTGTGGAGAACTGGAAGGGGGGTTGATGGGGGAGTGGGGGATGGAGTGGGGAAGAGAGAGATCGTGTTATTAACAGTGTCCCTTTCATAACCAAATACCCTGATTTCCATCAGTGAGATGAGAGGCTCATTACAGCAAGAAGGTGATTAGAGAACTTGGAGGAGCTATCAGGCTAAGCAGGAGAGTGGCAGGGAATTCAGGAGGGCCTCCCAGCAGAAGGGCAGCTGCACCAACCAACCATCCCCTCTCACCCTCACTGCCATCTCCTCCACCCCTCTTCTCCATGTCAGCACCAGTGACCCTATACTCATATCT
Organism: Parus major; assembly: GCF_001522545.3. NCBI lineage: Eukaryota > Metazoa > Chordata > Aves > Passeriformes > Paridae > Parus > Parus major. The sequence goes on along the minus strand of NC_031774.1, from coordinate 39,600,030 downwards.
GAGGAAAAAGCAATGAAGAAGTTCCACAAATCAGCAGTTTTAGTGGCTGAAGAGATGCTTTATGTGGTGGCAGAGCCTGCACACTCTAAACAAAAGCCCACTGGAGCTGTTCAGCTCCTAAAGGGCCAACTGACAGCTCATCTTAAATGCCTTTCCCTGATAGCCAAAGAAGATGCACAAGTGTTGGCCTCTCTCACAGCTACACAAGAAGGTCATGCATGGCCATGCATTCTCAGTGTCCCACATTCGCTGATCCCTCAACAGGTGGCTAAAAACTAGGACTTCTGACTGAATCACTCACAGAAATGATGTACAAGGGAAGGAAAACTACCCCATACTGTACTGTGATCTAGCTTTTGCACCACTTCTGTGTGTGCTTCCTGAGATATTTCCCCTATTCTAGAGGTATCACTGCTGTGATACAGCCCACCAGCCCCCAAGCCATCTCATGTACCATGTTTATGTCTTCATGAATTTCCTGTCCTTCAGCTCACAATCACTCCCTGACAAATAGCTACAGAATCCCCTTGATTCCTGACATTGCTAGAAATAACTTTCTCTTTCTTTGTGAAGGTAAGCAGCCTTGAAAATTCATCCAGCCCACATAAACACTAGGGGATGAGACTAGGATCAAAAGTTGAACTCCCACCTTGAATGTGAATGATTCTATGAAAAAACTATCACTTTAATTTTCATTCCTTTTTCATTATAAAACTTTGGTATCCCAGACAAATTTTGAGTGGACAAGAAGATGATAATGTTTCTGCTATATTAGAGCAATACAGCCTATTACTCCCATAGTTAATATTAGTTAATACTTTAGTTATTATGATTTTTTTGATTGTCTATTGCCAATAATATACTTGAGACTGTCAAAAATCTGTTTTTGAGATGGCAAAGGGTCTTTAGCAAGGTCCATATGGGAGACAAAAGCTGAAACAGAGAAGTCAGTGTCGACTGAGCAGTTGCAGATTGAAAAACACTGGGATCTGAATTCTCCTCTTCCTTTGCGAAAAGCCAGACCTCAAGATTCAAGATAAGAGGCAGATTGTCCCACTCTATAGGCTGCAGGAAAATCAATCCAGCACAAGACTCACAATAAATTGATGTAAAACCAGAAATACTTCTCACCTAGATCACACAGGAGTCCATGAAGGCAGATAGAAGTGCTCACTGTCACAGTGTATATAAAGTTCTGCATACAGTAGCGCAAATAACCTCTCCCAACTCCCAAACCAGGCAGATCTCCTACCCCTTCTTAGCTTAATCCCATCTATGCGTGACCATGTGTTGAGTTCTAGTAATCTCCAGCTCCTCAGGGTGATCCAGACAGAAGCAGACCCTCCACATAAGGCAAGGCCTCCCATTTAGCCCCAAGTTCCATTGCTGACAAATAGAGGGCATGTTCAGGAATACATGGTCTCTTAGAAAGCAAGCTGAAGGGCATGGTGATCACCAAGATCCATTCAATCCCTAGCAGGTTCTATTCATGCACTTATTCCCAGGAGAAAAATTGTTGGCAATGAGTAAATCATTAACAGACAGTTAAGAGTAGGTCCAGAACCAGTGTTATAAATCTTTGAAGCCAGAATGATTTACGAAAGTCTGTATATTTCACTTTTTATAACAAAGTGTACATTTCTTGCTGTTTTCTCATGCAAATCACCAGTAAAATAGAAATGGAGAAGACTGTCATAAAAAGCTTGCATGTTGAAATTCTGGGTTACTCGTGTTGTCTTCTTCTAATGATGCTGAAAGCTCAGCCTAAAATTTCTGATATCACTCATCAACTAATTCATACAGAATCTTCCTCTTTATTAAGAGGTAGCTCTGGACTGATAGAATTGATAATAAGGCCAATATAGGCTTCATGCCAGCCCCTCAGCTAATCTGACCTCTGGCCAGAGGTGTTCGGGAAACAAACTACAACAGCACAACAGGCAGTCTGACCCAGGGGCTAAGCACTCAGTCCTGGAAGCTAAACTAAATGCCCTCTCACCAATCCTTAAACAGCTGACACTCCAGTGAGACTGCTATAAATTGGTAGCCTCCAGCTTTGGATACCCAGTCTGAGCTATCATTCTGCGTGCACATTGCCCAGGTTCTCTTCAAGTGAGTAAGTCTAGGCCTTGCACCTCAAACAAAAAGTGATCAAGTATTTGGAAAAACCGTCTGCTACTATCTGGTTTTTTCCCTAGACAGTATTCTGTCACCGGCTTTGCAAGGCTTCAGCAGTAAGGTCTGAGGAAGAGCTTGCATGGCTGCTTCTCATCTCTCCCTAAGCACACCAGAAAATAGAGAAGGGGAGAGATTGCATGGTTAGCCTCCAGCTAAATCTATCCCACTTGAAGGCTGTACACTGTCAATTCAATGACTAGAGTCAGCTTTAAAGAAGAGAGCATAACTGCATGCCAGCAAAGCATTTGGATATATTTTAGCAAGTAAGAAGAAAGCTCTTCCCACCCTCCTCTCTCAGCTAGTCCTCTGAAACCCTTCCTGGTGTTTGCACTTGCCTGGGGACTGCTGGGCGATGTAGAGGCCCCAACAATGGTTAGGTGAGACCATGGAGAGGAGAAGATAAGGGTGGTAGCACTGAAAGTGAGTTCATAAGGCAACTCCATGCTCTGATGATCTCTGCTATTCCAGGAAATCCCAAGGCAGGGCAAAGTGAGACAGACCCTATTCTGACACTGGGAACATGCATTTTCCAGCATATTTCTTCTGGTTTGGCCCAGAGAAAGAAGAGAGATTAGCAAAAGTTATGTAGTGAAAGAAAGTATGAGACCCATACAAAGAGGGACAGGTAAGCAAGCAGAATGTGAGAGAACTTCAGGAAGAAGAGTTTGAAAAACAGATGTGACTACAAAGGGAGAAAAGTAAGGGTGAATTAGACAGAGAGAGATGGAGACATGGACTGTATTTGTAGGAAAGAGTATAACAGGAAAAAGGAGGGGGCAAAATCTTAGGCACTCAGTGAGTTCAGAACAATCTCTATTCTCTACAGCACTTTCTGTTTAAAAAAAATAAAAAAGGAATGATGGAGAAGGGGAGAGAGTCAGACAAGTTTAATGATGTGTGTTCAAAGCTCAGATTGGAAAAATGACAGAGAAAAGCAGCCTGTTTCGGCTCTAATAAATTGTTCTTTGCTGTAAGAGACGCCTGTCGCAGCATTAATACAGGGCCCTAATACACGGGTCAGGGTTAAGTAATTTTCTCCGGCAACTTAAGCGAATAATGAAGCTGGCAGCGGCTAGTGGCGCAGTGGGAGAGATGGCCCGGGCCGCCGGCACTTTGTCTTCATTTATTATGCCAGCTCTCATGATTTGGGTACTGGCTGCAGCGACGGGAAGCCTCCGCCGAGGAGATATCGCTTCATTTCGGCAAGGTAATGAAAGCTGGGATGGGGGGAGGATAAACCAATTTGCTGGCTGACATGGAAAGGAGTGATTTGCAGACCTGGGTAGGGGAGGGGGGTGACCAAGCAAGAGGAAGCACAAGGCTAAACCAAGGGGGGTGCTCAAGGCCTTTCCTTAGATAATGGCACCATGTGTTTGTGGGGAGGGCAATGGAGCAGGACCAAGCAGGAGGGGATAGTGGATCTGGAATGCAGCAGAAGTCAGGACCTGAGAGTGTGAGGAGTAGGGAAGAGCCACCAGTAGGAACAGTGGGTGCACAAGAGACTGATGGAGGAGGAAGAAGCAGACACAGGTCCAAGGGCTGATGGAAGTGGCTGGTGAAATCAAGTTGTTGTTCATGTAATGGTGGGATGATGGAAGGTGAGCAGAAAGCAGACATACAGGGAGAGGCAGAAGCAAGAAGCAGGATTAAAGGGAGAGCAAGGAATGTTGTCCTGTCACTGTGGGGAAGAACAACACTCACAAGCAACTTGTCTAAGGCATAGATACTCAGGAAATGCAGTACTGGAGTTCACTGAAGTCTCTCCCCACTGAGAGACTCCCCATCAGTATTCTAATGAGGAAATCACTCCACATGAAGTCTAAGGCAACCCTGCAGCCACATCTGTCCAAGAAGAGAGAAATTCACTCTCCTGCACTCCATCCCCACCACATGGACATAGGAAATCCATCTCCAAGTATACTTCCTCAAAGCAGATTAGCAACAATTTTGTGGCTTAATTCCCAAAACATGTCACTCTGACCAAACTGGGCATACTGGTTGCATGCTCACTGTTCCCTCTGATTACCCCTGTATTGCCATCCTCACTTCTCAACCTGACAGGATATATGCCTAGCAGCTAGGAAGCCATCTAAGTACCTGTTTTAAAGTACATGGATCATTCAGAGAACATCCCTAAGTCCTTCAACCTCCATGCTCCCCACTCTCAAAACATTGAAGGGAAAGGAGGCATCAAAGCTCTGGCAGAGTCAAATCTGGAACTCTGACACTTTCCTTCCCTCCCCCTCTTCTCGATGTGCGTTAAGGATTTCCAAAAAGGACCAAGTGTTGAAGGCTTAACACTGCAGTCTCTGGAGAAGCAGGCCAATTTCACACTAATCTTCCCCATGAAGGGAGAGAGCATAGGAAGCAAGAATTACATCAAAGAGAAGTTAATGCTGAGAAGCAGACGACAAAAAGGAGCTGCTTTCAGTTTCAAATGAATACACACAGCTGGATTAAGAGATCAGGCAGCTCAAAGCCTGTATCACAAGCTTTGGTACCCAGGATTTAGCCAGCAGGGAAGAGTTCTGATCTGGGCACTCTTTTGAAAGGAGAGGAGAGTCTTTATGGAGCACTGCAGGTATTTGAGAAGAGCTGGGAAGAAGACAGGAAGGCTGAACTCTTGTTCTGGCCTCTGTTGACCTTTTCTAATAGATATTATGTCAGACCCCGGTAATGAGGTTTGCACAGCCTACATAGCTCCTGAAGCATTTTGGTTAGTGAGCAGTTACCCCATCACCCCCACTACCCTGCAAAGCCCTTCTTCCCTCTTTGTTCTGGGACACTGCATGGGGAATAGCCCTCCAGGTGCTGAAATGCAAGCAGTCCCTTCCGGCTTAGCAAGAGGTGTATTCAGTTTCAAATTCAACTCACAAAAGCAGCTGAGCTGCCTGTAATATAGAACACACCCTCCAGAGGACAGGCAAGCAGAGGGTGATTGCAGTAATGTGCCTGCTGTCCCATTTTAAGTGGTGCCAAAGTGAGTCCCAGCGTGCTCCCCCCGCGGGAGCCTGACAGGTGTAAATCCTGCGATGAATGAAGGCACCGAGCCCTATAAAGCTGGTGTCTCTCCACGCATCTCCGCTCTGATTGACTTGTCGGCTCTCTGAGGCTGACTCTATCAGCTCCTTGCTGCCTCCAATTCCAGGCGTGATTTAGTTTGGAGATGAGAGGTGACAGTTAACATTGGTACTCGTCAGTGTAGATCAGACACAGTCACGCTGTCTTCTCCTGGCTCACTTCCTCACCTCCTCCCCCATGCTTCCCACCCCTCCGGTGTCTCCCGCTCCCTAGCTGTTGCTCTCATTCTCCCTGCCTGTCATCATCCAGTCCCTCTGTTAACCACCATATCCTTTTCCTCCCATCGCTATTGCCAGAGCTCACCATCAGTAAATTCTCCCCTTCACTTGTCTTCCCTCCTCTAGAATAAGAGGCTCCTAATGCCTCCTTCAAGGAAACATCTTTTGTGCAGACTACAAACAGTTGTTTTGGCATGTCCTTTCCAGGTCCCTGTAAACTTAAGTGAGCAATACCCAGCAAATAGTCTATTTGCCAAATTTAGCTCATTTCTCCACTGGCAGCTTGTTTGATGCAATTGAATTCTCTCAAGTGTATTTGCTATTTGAAATTCACCAAATGTTTTTGAGGATTGAATCTGGGTTTGAAGACTAAAGAAAAAAGGGATTTTGTGCTTAGCATGCAAGATTACAACTGATTTGTTTGGTGTGGAAGAGGTCTTTCTAGTCCATATGTTGTAATAACCTAGATCAGCCCCACAACCCAGGTTTCCAACACAAATACTCAGATTTCACATCTGGAACTCCTTGATTTAAAATTTCCAGTTCATCAAACATTTCCTGCCAATGTTGCTACCTAGAACTCCTTTAAAAAAGGAACACAAGGAATCATATGTTTTATTAAGAGTTAAGTGTTGCAAAAGATTTGGGATGTATTCGCACAGTTTTTTTAGTCCAAGTAACTTTCTACTCTTTCACTCTTGGTCTCATTTCCCAAGCCCATCTAGTTCAGTTCCCTACTACTACTTTAAGTGACAAGATTTCTTTAAGCCACACTAAAAAAGGCATCTGTTCCAGCATCCCCGAAAAGGAGGTGACTCAGTGTACACCATACTGGTTAGATTCATCCTTTTCAGTTCCCAGCCTTCAAATTTTCGTTAACTTCTGAGCTGATTTCCAATAGTAAAAAAGTACAATATTGTACAAAATACAGTGTTTTCTTCTAATCCTTGTGTTAGTGTTACAAAGGTCTATTTTGGACTTCTTGGCCCTTCCTTTTTCCTCACTCTTCACTGAAGTTCAAATAGAAAAGCAGACAATCCAAAAGGCTGCAGGGAAGTTAAGAAATAATGGTCGAAGATCTAGAAAAGCTGGCCTGCAAGAAAAAGCCTGTAACCAGGTTTGCTTAGTCTAGAGAAAAAGAAGACTGGAGGAGACATGATGGCAATCTTCAAATCCATAGCAGGCTGCTTTGAAGAGGCAGGGTCTTTAGAAGGTAGGAAAAAATTGTAGCCTTAAACTGCATGAAGGAAAATTCAGAAAGCTCAAAGATCTTTTTAGCTGTATGTGTAGTAAAGTCTAGAAATAATTTGTTTAGAAAGTGTATAATTTTTCTTTAATACCAAGGTAAGGAAGAATTTGGAAGGAATCACATAAGTATATTTTGGCTGGATTAGATGAATTTTTAGCATTCTTTTCTTCTATATTTTCTCTGAATCTGTAAATACATTGACACCATTCTGCTAATGTGACAGAGACTACCCATAACCATAGTCCCTTCCAGAGGTAAACACCTGTCTGAAAACCTGCAGTGGAGCCATACTAGCACATGAATGATGATAATATAAGTCCTGTCTATGCCTCCCAGCGTGGCTCTGATGAAACAAAGCAGAGAGAAAAGACTCTATACACATACCATGATACTGCTGAGAATATGAAGGAATGTGTCTGAAGGAATGCAGGAAATGTTAATTTCTCTGCATGAAAGGTAAAAATGCCTGGCAATTTGGAGACTGAAGATTACCTACTGCAAATATTGCTGAGTTTCTTTCTAAGTTTAGGCAATTTAATGATAAATTAAGTTCTGAGCTTCAATGAGGTGTGACAATAATTCTGTCCAGAGCTGGTGAGAAAGACAATGTTTAGAATACACTTATCTTTTAATTCAGACTGCATGAATAATATTTACCCTAGCTTACTCAGTGATATTTTTCCTCTAAATATGAATTATTTCTGGCCAATGGAATTTTACAAAAAAAAGTTCCATCTCTGCCTCTGAGAGACAACTAGAACAGTGCTGATGTACATATTCAGCCCTGCATATGAAGAGATGTCATTCCCTGTACTGTCAAAAACAGAAATCAAAGGCTCAAAATGGCACTAGCTGTCCATGTCACCATCATCCAACTACAAAAATTTAGGGGAACACCTTAGTGATGGGGCACATCTGCCTGTCTCATGAATCTTGCTGTGACTCACAGATGACAGCTCCTCTTAGAGGATGGCTTTGGGCCCAGATGAACCACACTTGCCTGTCCTACAGGGGCATTCCTGCATCTCGCAATTCTGAGGGCATGACAGCACCATATGTTCTTCACCACCTTCCCAGACATAGTCCAAGAGACTAATGCTAAACTTCAGACTTATAATGAGAGCTATCCGTGCTATTCTGTGGCTCACTAAGGCAGTTTGAGTCATTGAAAGCATGGGAACTGGAAGTGGTCTCATAGATACTCTCAGCCTCCAAGAGTATACAAGTTCTATCTTAGGAAACACCTTGATGAAGCGGTTCCCAGTTACAAGACCAAACTAGAAATTCAAGTTTAAGCAATGGAACCTTCAAAGGCACAAACAGAGTCCATAGTAAAATTTTAATACCCTGGAATTACCTAAATCAGACTAGAGACAGAAACACAGAATGCCTTCTCACTTCTTGCCCTAAAGCTCAGCAGTGCTGGAGTCTAACCATACTCCAAACTATGGTCACTGCTAAGACAACTCTCAACATCATCTTAGACTCTCCAGCCCGTATCTGCCAGCCAGCATTCTTAATCTTTCCACTGTCAGAATCTAAATTATTTCTCTCATTTATATGGCTTTATGATAGCTTTTCTCCTGTTCCATCTAAACTCCTCTTTTCTGAGACAGAGACCTTTTAAACTGTCCTCAACTACTTTTTCCTCTTTATTTGCTCTGCTGAAGATCTACCTTGAGGCTCCAAAGGGAACATCCAGAGATACAGACTGCATGGTGTATCGGGGAGACTATTTACCCAGAAAGCCTCATCTTGTCCATAAAATACTCCAGACAAGGGGGCTGCAGAAGGAAGTGAGCAGTGCCAGCACAAGGCAATGGGTTACTGAAGCTGCCAGTTTCTCCATCAAATCATACCTGGAAGAGCACATGCATCTGATTTTTGAATGTCTGAAGGCACTCTTATCTATGGTGTGTTGTCAGGGTTGGGATGCAGCAGTGGAGGGAACTTAAAACATTTTTAAGTGGCCAAAAGCCTCTCCAGAGGGCTGCTTCTTGATCCCAGCAGCTTTCCAAATGCCCTTTCTGTCTTTTGGTAGGGCACAAGTTTTCAGTTTGGGGAAGAGCCAGGGCTTTACACTTTCTGGTTTCTCTGGTTTCAGAAAGCCCCTGCCTCCCAAAACCCTACTGCCCACTCTTGCCTTGTGTCCATCCACTCCCCCTCCCTTCTCCAGCACCGCCCTCCCCACCTCCAGCCCGGGTGACGATCCATGAAAGCCCCCAGCAGTATGTCACAGGAGTGATAATTACATCCCCCCGCTCACATCATGCCGCCTGCTGCTGACCTCTCACCCCTCCTCTCTTTTAATCACCCCCTGGCATCAGTCACTGTGACAGGGCAGCAGCACTGGACACGTGACCTGTCAGCCCGGGGACATGACTTATAGGGCCCGGCTGGTGGACAAAGGGAAGGGAGATAGGCAGCATAAATCTCCAGTACGAATAAAAGAGAGTGATGGGGCATTCTGCCGGGGCCTGCGTTAGCAGATTCTCGGCCTCTTGTTATTCAGCCCAGAGTTATGGTGATGAGGAAGTGGCCGAGAGTGACACGCGCTGGTCCCAATCAACCTTGCGAAACCTGGCGAGACCTAGAGGAGCCTTAATGTCACACATGGCTGGAGAGCCTCAACGAGGTGGGCGAGGGGCAGGGGAGCAGTCACAACCGTCTCCAGCCACCAGAGGCATCTGACCAGCAAAAGTGTCTGCAGTCAGCAAGGCACTAAGTCACACAGAACAAGGACCCTTCTTTATCTCTGCTGAGCACATTTGCAGCAGGAGTTGCACACCAGAGCACACACCATTGGCTCAGGATGCAGGCTTCTCCCTAACTGGTCCATTCCTCTAAGCTTCTTCCCACCAGCCCTCTGTTCACCTGCCTTGCCATACATCTCTTTTCCATCTACTCCCCACAACTCACCTGTTGCTTGGTAGGATGAAATCACTGGTACATCAGTTGGCTGCTTCCATTATGAAGTTACAGGACATCTGGTGTTTCCACCAAGGATTGGTCCTCCATCACACCTCTGCTGGGATAGAATTGCTCCTCTTGGGGCTGCAGAGACCTTTGACTTTTATACAGAGCACAAGAAGGGAGTATGCTTTCCCACTAACACTTGCTATGACAGGTGCTGCAGCAGACAAAGGGCACCAGAAAGATCCATCTGGACCAACTCCATCACTACACAGGTCATCTTGTTCCCCTCATCCATGTACCCCTCAGGAGGGAAAGTGACAAGGGAGAGCTGATGTCCCCAGTAGTGCTGTAACTCCTCTAGTACTTCAGAGAAGAGAAGTCAGGAATTTTAACCCAGAAGGAGTAGAAATGAGTAGAAAGCACAGAGAGAAAGACTGCTGGCAGTTTTGAATATACTGGAGAAGAAATTAGGGAGAGGGTAACATGTGGGAAAAAGACAGGGAAATTTTAAGAACATTTTCTTTCTTTTGTTTGAAAATTGAAAGTAGCATCTGAAATTATAGCTCCTCAGCTGAAAGCCAACAACTTTGATGATTTTCCTTTGTGCATCATGGGATAGATTAATGAATTCTCTTTCCAGCTATGGGTGCAGTTGGTTCTGACTGAACATAAGAAAGGTGAATCTCAGTAACCAGAAGGGATTTGGCTCCATAAACGTCTGTATCTGAGAACTACCATGTCTTGGGTGCTCAGAAATGTGGAAGCATTGGGGGCAGAGTGGGAATGTAGTGTGCAGACCTTTTACACTGGTGCCATGTCTCCTGTCCTGTACTGCCAGTGGTTCCTCTAAACTTCAGGTCTCCGTTGCATAGTGGAAACATCAGCAAAGCCATCTACTAATGTTGGCTGTTCACTCTGTGCATAAGCACCACCTCTTGCCCAACTCCTCCTAATCTTCCCTGCAACCTACAAACTCCAGCATTATGACAGATATCTCATTTATAAGACAATTGCTAAAATGAGATATGTGTCTAAACAGTGATGGGTGAAGGTCTGCTTGTGCCATTCCCTGAGTCAGAGCCTGCTTTTGATGTCCCCTCACATGTCACAGGTGAAGGGCCCCAGACAGGGCTGTACAAACCATACAGCACAGTGCTGGTGCCACCACTAAATAAATGAGTGAAGAAAAGTGCTGAGACTTTTCTCCTGGATCAAGAAGCAACATCAGCATCCTACACATATCCTATACCCTCCTCTCCCAACAAGTACCCACTGCTGCTGCCAGTAATTGGCCTTGCTCCCAACAAATTTCCCTACTGCTACCTGCAGCCTCCCAGTCCCTGCACAGCATGAGGCAGCTAAGGCTCTCTGTAACACAGAACAGTTTTTACTTGGGCTGGAACCTGAGGATTAGACTGAACAGGGCCCCCCGCTTCCATCTCCATCCTCCCCAAAGGCTTCTTCTCCACTGGCAACTTCCTTTTGGGTCAAGGGGAGAGCCCTAAAGCCCTCAGCCTCCTCACCAGCTGGGTCCTACCCTCTGAGACAGGAGCACATCGCTCCCTACCCTCCTCCCCCACATCTGCCTTTTAACGATGATGGAAGCTGCTGTCAGCATGCTGCGACAGTAATAAACACTCTTCTTAATAACACAGGGTGTCCCTCTTATTAAAATGAATAGACTTCAGCGGTAAAGTCAGCCTGCCTGCCGCGCAGTCTGGTGTGGACAGCAACCCTCAAGCAGAGCAGTTTATCTGCTGTAATTACTACAGCAGCTTTGGCTCCAAGACATTCCTGGTTACAGCACTGTACTGTACCCCCAGGCAGAGACTCGGGTACATGGAGATGCTACCAACACGTGAGCACACACAGAGAAATGCAGGCAGATAATTGTCTGTGTGCCTGCAAACATGCACAGTAGTCTCTGAGATGCAAGGACACAGCAGAGTAGGGTTAAATGTATCTACAGACAGGCTTTTAGGCTTCCTAAATCCCACTGAGACCAGCAGCAGCAGTTGGTGTCACTCTTTCTGCTTCTCTCATACATAATTGGTGTATTAATACACCTGTGTATAAATCACACTGCACTGGAAGTGGGTGAAGAAAGGCAAGTGCCTGGTTTGTGGGTGAAAATCCTCTGTTTCACCAGCTCACAATGTACCTGCTCATTTTTTCCAATTCCCTGATGGATGAGAGGTCACAGGATAAATATATTCAGGTTTTACATACCAGTGCACCACATTAAACGAGCTGATGTGGCACATCCCTTGTGTCCACCCTTTCTGGATCTCAGTTAATGTACTGGTTTCTCCCTCATTGGGAAGCTGTCCATTTCCCGAGCAACAAATTCAGATGATCTTTGTATCTCAAGCACTGACTCTCTTTCACCATGCATACTGTAGCCAAACACCAAGTTTGGAATCCACAGGACAGCGAAGAATACCATCTGACATGATGTTCTTCCAGAGGTTCTTTTGGAGGTATGCTTGGATTGGCTATTACACAATGGCCTCTGTGCAAGAATTCCTGCCTGGGAAACCAAAGCACCCCCCTCCTCTACAGATCTAGTTTATTAGCCTTTACTAAGCTGGCTGATTCTGTAAATGTTCCCAACGTTGACCTGAGTGACGCTACATGTATGCAGAAGAAAAGCTGCCCTAGGAACCATTTTCCTCCTTTTGAGCTCTCTCAAACAGAGATTATCCAAGGGAAAAATCTATCAGAAAGACAAATGACAGTAGCACATCCCAACATCCGCTCTGCTGCCAACTCAGAGCAGTTCTCTGGGCTGCAGAGACCCAGCAAGACCAAATCTGGTCCACTGCGTCTCACCCTTTCAGGAACAAGTACAGAGGAGCAGTGCACAGCTATTGCATCATTTCTCTCCCTCTTCAGAGCATTAAGATAGGTTTCCTATCACTGTCACCATCAGGTCTCACACACTTACAGGATTCCAGCATTCAGGACACCTAACTCCATCTCACCTTGCAGTGCTCCTCACAGAAGAGCCCACAGCAGGACACAAAGATAACAGTGGGAAATTTAGCAAATTTTCCAAAGGGGTAGAATAAAAGTAATCAATTAATGTACAGCTCTGAAAAGCAGATGGCAGGACCTCACCATGAGGAACAGGACTCAGGTATATCTACCTTTATTATCGATGAGAGACAGGCATTTGTTAGCTTTTCTTAGAAAATATTCTGGGCGTGAGATATTACAATATCACTGGTTTTGCTGGCATTTAGCACAGCATGAGAGCAAAGGAGCAGATAGTAAAAAAATGAAACAATTGATGAGCGAACCACTCTAAGTCACTCATATGCCATGTTGTGAATTGTCCATCTTTCTGCTCAGTGGAAGGTTAGAAAGGATATATCAGGGGGAGCAGTTGAAGAATGCAAAACAAGACAAAGATATAATCAAAAATACTTCCAAAAGGCCAGTAGTATCCCAAAATCAGTATCTCCAGCTACAGGCAGACTGCACCACCTATGTCTACAGTACTTTCACCTTTCTAGGCTGTGGCAGGGATTCTCAAAAGTTCACTTCCCACCACCAGGCCTAGATTTCCAGATCCACATGGCTTGTCTTGTTCAATCACTGCCACCAAGGGCTACAGGTCATGTTAGGGGCTGGCAGCAAGGCTGCTAGTCTGGGCTTTCAGAGCTGCAAGCCTGTGCCAGTGAAGAGGGCTAAACCAGCAGTAAGCAGCTCAGAGGAGACTGTGGGAGCTCTGACAGAGCTCTAAGGGACAGTCTGGCTTTGCAGTCTACCTCATGTTTAAATGTCTTACTTAAGCACAAATATTTCATCCATTTCTCACCACAAAAAGAAACAAAACTAAAAAAATAAGGAAGAAAATAAAGGAGAACTTTTCACAACAAGCTGAGCACAAGAGCTGGGCAGAGCTAGGAAAATTGCAGCACGTCCTTCACCTCTGCTACTAGTGATTTTATTTAGGGGACACACAAGTTCAAGCAGGGTTGAGGTAGAAGCCACATGAAGTCTACTTGCACACTCTAAAGGCTGCTTTTGGCATGTCCAGTGCCTGCAAGGCCAGGCTAGCTACTGCCTGCTATGAGTCTGGTTACAGGCTGGGTAACTCCTGCCCTTGACAAAACCACCCTGCAGAACTGCTGCAGGGGTCCTGGTGCTGTGGCATTGCCTGCACACCTCTCCATATGGAAAACAAAACACAGTATAGAAGCAAACTTTCCTCCTATGTGGAGAAAGCAGCTGAAACTTCATTCATCACAGAGCTGGGCCCCAGGCCCTCACATCAAAGGGAAGTGCTTGTGTCTGAAGTTGCCATGCTGTGGCTCATTGCCTGCCACCGAATGCTTCATGGAAAACAAGCCACAGTGTTCAGACCTAAGTGTTCCTCATAAAAGTGGACACTCTAGCTCCTTGAGAAGGCCTTGTGCTCCAGGTAGCATGCAAAGCAAAATTTTGTTTGTGGATGTGGTTCACCAGTGTTACAATGAAGTGAGACATGGGAAAGCAGACAATCAATGATCCAAAAATCTTAGCAGCAGTCACACAGCTTCCCTCCTTCCACTGCTGTCAAGTCCAAACAACATCTATATTTTGCTGCTGATGCTTTTTCCTGGGATGCTGGAGGACTTTGCAGCACCCATCAAGTACACAAAAGTTGCAGAGGCATGGGAACAGAAGGGCAAGCTGAGACACTGCTGACAGCCTGTCCAGAGGGTGAAGAGTCAGGAGAGGAGCAGCTCTTCACTAGATCCTATAAAGCTCAGACCATGCTTCTGGCAAATCACTTCTTGAGCCTGGGTGGGCCGACCAAGGATAAAGGGCTATCAATGCCACTCAGCTGAAGAGCCCTGAAGTGCTGAGAGAGGTGATGGGAGAAGATGAGGGCTTCAGAGAGCAGATCAGCAGAAGTCTAATCCCAGACAGACACTCTCCAGAGAAACTGAGCCAAGGAGAACTCAGCCCTATGACTTCCAGGGCTTGCATGCTCTATGGCGCTGTGATAAGTCAAGAAGCAGATAAAGAAATTATTCTGAGCAAGTGTATTTTTCTCCCATTGGCCTGCAGACAAGCACATACAGATAAAGAGAGACCTCTAGTGATGCTGGAAGGACTCTGCTTGTCCTCCCTCTCTGAGCATCCCTCACAGCCAGAAACAAATGTCTTGATTGCTCTGACTAGTGCAGTAATACCCTCCCTCCTGAGCAGGAGAAAAACACAGGCTTATCACAATAACATCTGCTCATCCATGGAAGAGCTGGAGGAGTGGTATTCAGATTTAGGGGAGTGATTATGCCAGACTTGCAGAGTTCAGAAAAATTGACAAAGGCAAGTGGCATGGGTTCAGGTCTTGCCCATACCCTGCCTCTCCAGTTGCAGCTGAGCTCCAGCATTGTCCTGGGATCAGGCATATGATCCAACATGTGAGGAAAGGATTATTGTCAGTGCTGGGAAACTATCATCTCAGTGGCAATGTAGAATGTGTGCCTGAAATTCGCAGTCAAGCAGGAATTTCGGTGGCTGCCAGCTCAGTGTGGACAGATGTTACCGCTGAAGATCAATAGATCACGCGGACACAGGTTGAGGTATGGTGCAGAAAGAGCAGAGTTTATTTTCCTTCCCAGGATTTATAGGCTTGTGACTATGGCCAGGGATTGGATAGTCAGGATAACACTTTCTCACTGCACTGGCCATAAGAAATGCTCATCAGAAGACGTGTAATAGAAAGAATGCACACATATCTATGTTTACAGTTACTGTCCTGGGAAAGTCTTTAGAAAACTATGTCAGCAAGCTCAGAAGCTGAGCTTTCAGGGCGACAGACAGAGGCAGGAGCCTCTGCAGGGAGCAGGTCCCTGTCTGAGCCCAGCCATACCAGGAGATGTCATATCCCCCTTGCACAACCCTGGCAACTGCAGCATCTTGCACTCAGCTGCAGGAAGAAGGAGTGACTTTGGCTCTTGCTGAATTCAGCCTCAAAACCCCAGTGTCCAGATGTGAACAGAGAGGATGATGGAGTATGTGTAAGGGCATGCTCATGATGAGCATCCCATGCCCAGTACAGGGAGAAGGCAAGCTGTTCAACTTCCCAACTCTTTGCACCAAGGGCTGGACACAGAGCCAAGGAAAGTGTTTGTTTATTCAAATATACAACTAGTGCATAAAATCTTCCAGGTATGAGGAAGGCTTGAAGATAAACATGAGGAAAAGAGGCAAATGCAGGGACAGACTTGGCTATGGCAGAGGTACAGCAATTGCACTATGCAGTGTCACAAACCAGATCCATAGATCTGTCCTGTTGCTCTCAAACCCATGGCAAGAAAAGAAATTAAGGGCTCCTGCTAGTCAAGAGAGAAAGTCTCTCTTTCCTGCTCCTGACACCTTCTCTGCAGCTCTGAGCTGCGATTACTCAATTAGCAGGTCCTGTAGTCCTTCCTTTCACTCAGCAGTCTCTCCTTTTGCCCAGCCAGCACGTAAATCAAAAAACAGCAGCTCTTTCCCTGGGCTTTCTTTTTCTTGTGCTAGCCCAAGCCTTGGTGACCTCCCATTGAGAGAGGGGCAGTCATATTTTGCTGGAATGCTTTATTTTCTGTGCTGCATGAAGAGTAATTGTGGAGGGGAGGGAGAGCGCAAGCACAAGAAAGCATGTACGCTGCCAGCCAGGCCAATGTCCTTGTCCCACAAGGTCATGGATCCATTTTAGCTCAAAGAATAATAATAATAAAGCCTCATAGAAGCAAGGGATTCATAAAACAAAACATGAGCTGGGCATTTGGCAGCAGCTGCCCATAGAGTGGGAAGCACACATTTAAGTTCAGAGGTACAAAACCACTCAGATTTCCACTCAGAGCTGGCAGGGTTTGTGATAAGGTGTGCACATGTGTATGCAGGGAGAGCTGGCACAAGCTCACTTTCCCTGCATAGCTCATTGGTGGTAATTCAGATAGTGCAGCAGAGTGCAGAGGTGCATGCAGACTGAGGAGCATGTCTGACCCAAACGAGAGCAAGTGGCAGGTGAGAACAGCCTGTGTGGTGAGCCCCCCGCTGCCCTGCTGCATCCCATCACACTTCCCCACACAGCACAAATGCAGCTCTCTGACACTTGCATGGGACACTTGCACTGAACATTTCTCTCCCCTGTTTAGAGGACAAACATGAGGCACTGAACAGAACAGCTTATGCCTAAGACAGAAGAGCCTCCTCTGCGAGAATTCAGAAAACCTGGGCAATTTGCAAATGTTCTGATGAAATCCCAACAGGCATGTGAATATTTCCAAGCGATAAATAAAGCCCTGAGGGCCAAATTCAAGAATTTTTGAGAAAAACAATGGCAGCACGTTTCCTTTTGCTTCATATATAGTGAGGTCTAATAACAATTACTATTTCTATCTTGCAACAGGCATGCATGACACTTTCCTGACTGCAAAGGACATCTCTCTTGCTCATTTCCAGTATATCAGAACAGAGACAACTAGATCAAATGCAAAGGGAGCTGGGGTAAGTTAAGACTACCTGGTGCTTTGGAGGAGTCATAATTATTTAATAAACTGTGGGTTAAAAAAAGTACTTGATAGGTTAAAAATTCAGACAGTGTTGTTGAAAGATAAGATTCATTTCTTCCAGATAGGTGTTCTTACATTAAAAAGCTCTACAGTTAACTGAAGGCAGCATCTGAGCAGTCAGGGAGAATGTCTGTGTTTACTGCTCAGAGTGCAAAGGATTATACCATTGACCAATGCCCACAACAGTCTAGACTGTAAGTGGCTTCTGCCCATCAGCATCTCCAGGCTACAGGGAACAAACCAAACTGGAAGATCAAAAAGGAATGAAGACTGAGTACAAGTCAGACATGCTTTTCTAAAAGAAAACCAGCCATCCTTAGTCTACTAGAAATCTCTGAATCTCTATAAAGTGAGAAACGAGACACCATTACTTGGACTTCCAAAAAAAAAAAAAAAAGAAACATCATCATGAAGAGGGTGCTGAGGAAGGTAAGCCAGGACAAGGTAAAAGTGACAATGAAATTCTGGCATGATAGCCAGATGATAGCTAAGGTAATAAGATAATAGCCAAGGATGATCCCAGCCCAGACAGTGCCCTTACCAATGAAGGCATGGTCCTGCAGAACTGGAGCAGGTGTTCAGAGGCAAAGCTGAGTGCTGCTTACAGGGCCCACCATGGCAAAGCAATGAACCAGGCCCACAGTTCATCCAGGGAGTCCCATCAGGAGCAGCAAGAGCTGGGGTTGAAGACACTGCTGCAGCATAGGTCTGAGGTCAGGAAATGAGGCCTTGCTAGAGAGAGGCAGAACTACAGCACAGCTCAGAATGGTGATGAGTGGCCTAGGCTGAGCTTAAATGAAGCTCCTGAGTGCTCCCAGGTGAGACCAGAGCAATTAAGGCCTATTGGTGCTATCAGAATATTGTCGGTTTTGCTTAACGTACAGACCCCCTTTACATGGGATGGGATGGGACCATACCCACAAGGAGTTTATGTGCAATTTCCCTGCTCTAGTTGGCCCTAGTAATGTGGGAACGTATGTAACGTGTGCTTGCATCTTTCAGGAGAGGATTTAGCACCATCTAGGCAATAGCACTGGGGGGAAAAAAAACTAAAATCCAAAGTGCATTAAAAATTAGATAAATGCATTACATTTCTATTTCTCCTGAAGAATAAAGCAAAAAGGGGTATGTAATGGGAATACCTCACACTACAGTGCATAACTAGCCTCTAGCAGTTACCAATGGTACATGGAAGATGTAAGCCCAGGATTTTAAAGACAACATGTAATTTGTGAACCTTCCTGGTCAAGGACAAGTGGCAACTAAAAGACACCTTGGAAGGAGGAAAACAGTAATCTCTGTGTGGCTTAGCCCCTAATTGTCCATTATAGCATTTCCTGGTCTTTTTACCCTGAAGTATTCAATTGTGGCCACTCTAAGCACTGGGGACAGAAGTCAGTTCTCTCTGCCTGAGCAATTCTCATGCTAAGGGAGTGCTTTTTTTTTTTTTTCCAGTGCTCCAAAAGGTGCTGTGGGATGAAAAAATAAGGTGTATTTTCTGTCCTGAGGAATGGGCTGTGCAGACGGGAAAGAACATGAAGGCAGGCAGCCGGGAACAGTGATCAGCAGAGAGGGCAAAGGCAGCACAGGGGCTCATAAATATGTTTTGCTATTATTTTGGAATGGCAAAGACATGTCCTTGTAGGAGCAAAACCTTACAGATTGCTTTATTATTTTCAGTCCAATGAAATTAGCTGGAGTAAGGAGAGAAGTGGGACAAACAGCAGGCAGGAACGACAGGGATGGGGGAATCTGTACGATGAGGGTATCTTGTGTTTGGGACTGTAGAAGCCCCAGTCCCAAAGCTGCCTAGCTGGGTGATGCTTTGTGAGCTCAGTGTGGCCAGACAAACTGGGGGTCAGTTGGGACCCCCAACAGGGTCCCTTTGGCTCACTGCAGGAGGCTGCATGGAGCTCCTGCTGCTGCTTCACAGCGTTAGGACCCCAAAGAGTCCCATGCCTTTCCCTGCCCCTTCCCTGCTCCATGACCCACCCTGTTCCCCTTCCTGGCACGAGGAGCAATGAGAGCCTGTGCTTACCCCATGCAGCCACCCCATGGGACGGGAAGGAGGCAGCACGGTGACTACCATGCCCATAGACACGTTGGTCACTTACACTGCATTCAGTGACTTATATATTTGATACAGGAGCCTTCGTGTGCTCCCCCCACCCCTCATCTCCTTTCACCATCTGTCTGTTTGTTGAGAAATCTGTTCCAGCTGACCTCGAGCTGACCAGCGCTTCCCTCTTCCCTCCATCCTGCCATGGGCTCCTCCAGACGTTCCCAGCTCAGCTCATGGGCTTTTAGCTGACTATGCAAATGTCACCCAGCCAGCTGGTGTCTGCCTCCCAGAAACACATGTTCAAAGGCCCCCTGGACAGCCAGGCGGGAGAGGGGGCAAGTCCCTGTGCCCCAGCCCAGGGGCTGCCCAGAGAAAGTTACTTAGACAGGAATTATTCAACAAACAGATGGGAGGAGAGAAGGAAGGTCAGGGAACACAGAAAATAAGACTGGTGCATTTGTGTCAGTGTGTGTAGGTGTGGGTGTACGGAGTTCCCAGGTGAGCGTGTGGGAAGTGCAAATGTAATTCCTGTGTGGGGATGGGTAGTGATGGAAGGGTTGTGTGAGAAAAATGTACAGGAAAGATGTTTTCAACAGTTTTGTGGCCTCCTCCTCCTAACGACATCTTCTGCAACACACACCAGGAGCTCTAACAGAACAGCATAAAGGAGACACAGCTGTCAGAGGGCCAAACGGCAGGTCCATGAAAACTGCCTCCCAAGAGCATTACTAAAGCAAGTCAAGGCCTGAAGGGCTCATTTCTTCTTCAAGACCTGTCTTCTCTCTACCACCTAGCATGTGGCCACCCAGCTCCATTGAGGAATAGTGTGAAGATGCCAAAACCTGAGGATTTGACACTGAACCAAGGAGAAAAGAGAGTAGTAGGGGAGTATTGCCTCAGCACCTCACCATGGCTGATGACACTGTAGGACATACATGCCCTGCCAGAAGGCCATGCACATACAGCAGTGCAGCTCACCTGGGTATCTTAGCAGGGCTGTGACACTGTCATTTCCTGAAACATTGGCAAGGAGCAGGATTAATGTGGTGATACTTGCTAAATCTTTGCCATGTATGAAGTGAGAGGAAGGCTTGGAGAGAAAAGGCCAAAGCATCCACAGTTCTTTGTATGGATTGCCTCAGCCAATCCCCAGCAGTTCTGCTGCTGCACCCAAAGGCTAATTCAGCCTTAATTTCTCAGGCAGAAGGAAAGGTTGGGTGTCTGCATGAAGTTATACAGAGCCCGGACACTCTCTCCACCATGATAAGAAACTGTTTTCCTTTACCTGTTTCAGATACTCTCCCTCATCTGATCCCAGGTATCTGGGATTTACTTCTGAGTACTTACTGACGTTTGAGCAGGGCACACCAAGTCATGTTTAACCTTCTGTAGGCTAAATAAAACTTAGGATATTGGCTCTTAAAATTTAACAAGATTCTTCCTTGCAATTACAACTAGCAGAAGTCAAGGTACCTCTCCCCAGCCTAAATTTCTCCTGTCACAACTGCTGCTCTGGCCCTCTGAAAAGGACCCCTTGGGCTCCCTGGGAGAAGGCAGGATGGCAGCTCCAGATGTAGCTGACAGATGATGCTCTTCCTGGCCATAGGCAAGAACTGTAAAATGGTGAGCTGCCAGAAGCAGCTTAAGGAAGAAATGCAGAGTTTGTACGCAAGGGAAACCATGAGGTTACAGCACCAATACAGAGAACAAGGGAGGTGCTGGACATTGGAGATGTCTTCTTTGTATCCTCAAAGGTGACAATGAAGCCTGATGTCCCTGAGCCAAGCTTAATGGTAGAGAAAATGTACACTGCATGAAATAAACCCAGGCAGTAATATATGCTTCTTTCCACTGAAATTAACAGGACACCAATAAAGATAAACAGAGCTGAGTTTGTTCCCCATAATGGACTAGAAATCTCGGGTAAAGAGACCGACTATTCAAGGATGGAATGGACTGCTTCTGCTTGCATCTGTGCTCATCTCCTCTGGATTTAGAGTACCTCCCAGGTTGTCACTGGGTTTTAAAAACACCAAAGTGGAACATATGTGAATGGAAACTGCCATTTCTTAGGTGTGTGTTTCCTGTGGTTGGATATGGCACAAGAAGTAAAAGCAGTGCTGGAGTTTTTTATTGAGGAAGAAATTGGGTTATGTTTGCACTACAGCAAGGCTCAACAGAGCCAAAGTTAAGGGAAATCACAAGGCAGATCAGTAGAATATATGATCACAGAACCAGGTCTTCTTGGGTCTCATATTCTAGATGACAAGTCTTAGGTCTTGACCACCCCAGAAGTCATGGTGGAGGTATCTGACAGGTTTAGCTCCTTCAAGAACAGGTGCTTAGGTTAAGGGGAACAAACCAACCCTGTATTGGATGATGCAGTCTTCAGAGTAGAAACTTATGAGAGCATGCTTTTGGCACTGTAAGGCCAGCTGAATGTCCCTGGACAGTTTGAGACTGAAAGAAAAGGTCTGTATCACCACCCTGCTGTGGCTTCTCTGGGGCCTTCTACCCAATCTCCACAGCAGAAGCACACCATGACAAGCTGCCAGGAGCATGAGAGAAATAGGCTGTACCAGCCTAGTCTGAAGGGCTGTCCAAGCCACCATCCTGCTCTAAAAGGAAGGCTGGAAACAGCACTAGCTGCAGCACAAGCACTGTTTTGCACCTTAATATGAAGGAAAGACTGCATCCATCTTCTTCTAGGGCCAAACAAGCATCAGCTAAGCACAGCATGAAGCCAAAGAGAAGTTACCTGCACTCAGCATGCACCTATGTTTTCTTCACAGTCTTTGACAGGATCTTTGTTTCTTGTACCACAGTCCTCTCTTGAGGATCTCTGCAATATTTTTATTGCTACATGTCTTTTTCCTGGTAACTCAAATATCCTGAGATCAAAAGTCACTCACAAAACAAGTCAAGAAGGAAACCACAAGGCTGCATCCACATAAGTGAATTTACCATGGCACAGGCTCTAGTACTGGGGCTTTTTGAGTATGGGCAGGTTCTTGCCACAGTGCTGGTGCCCACCAGCTTGTGCCTTCTCAGGTACAGCCTGGATGAAATTTGTGAAATTTCCTAGAAGCAGAACAGAGAAGGTCTTATTGTGCTGTGGTGGGAGAACTTTGGGACATTTCAGGATGAGCCATGTCCTACAGCTTGCATTTGCTTGAATAAACTTGTATAGGCATAACTGCAGAACCCCATCAAAGGATACCAGAAGGATCCCAATTCCAATGGGAAACCCAGAAACTGCAAACCAGTAGAGTGCCCTCTGATGCTCAGAGCTGAGCCAGACCCACCAGGCAAGAGCCAGCACCTGGGCCCATAAGACTAACCATAAGACCAGAACTTCAGCACTCAGTTTAACAAGAAGCCAAGGAGCCATTCTCTCCTTCTGGCTGATAGTGAGCAGTAGTTGAGGCTTGGCCCCAACGAGCAGCCCCGAGCCGCGATGGGAGGGAGCTGGCAGCCCTCCCTCCACCCAGCCCAGGTGGGGGGCGCGGGGTTCCCACCAGGCTCCCCCATTCCGTGGGAAGGCTGCAAGGCAGAGCGAGGAGGGGGAGTGCGTTGTCTTATCTCTCCTCTCTCTTTGTATGTACCTCCTGGTATGATTATTAAACGCAAATTACAAAAGATGTGACCCAAACGATCTTTATTTCTTCTTTCACCGAGCGGTGCCTGCAGGGTCCTGATTCTGAATTCCGTTTCAATTACCGATGCCATTTTAACACAAAGCAGCTTCTGTCTGCAATTACCGGCACTGACGGCGGCGCAGAGGCAGCTCCGGTGGCAGAACACAAAGCCTGGCATCTTCTGCTGTTTGGAAACTTTCATTTGCCGTGATTAAAGGCAGCAGATGCGAGAGTTGTCCGTCTGCAGACGCGCACTGTGCGGCACGCTCCTTCCCGGTGCACTCCCTGAGAAACCAGCCCTCAGCACTCACCTCCACGAATCACTCAGGAGAACTTGAACTGCTATTCCAGCCGATATTAACCCATCGTGCTTTAGCTGAGCAAGGAAACTCCCTGCTTTTATTGCTGGTAAAATGCTTTTACTGCCAGTAAAACTGAGCAGTCTGAGCTGAAGAGCAGAAACACCAGTACAGGCTGAGGCAAAGGGTGATACAAAGATGAGTATTTTCCTTTTACACTGACAAAAGCACTAGTAAAAAGATTACAAAATACACTCCTCACTCACAGCTGAAATGCAGCCTCCTGCAAGTACGAGTAATGTAACTTGCAGCCTCCTGCAAGTAATATCTACAGATATTACTGCCACATATTCACTCAGGGAGAGTTGAGGAATCCCAGAGCCAAATGAAACCAGTAATCAGAGACATGCACATCTGCCAGAGTTGGCCATTATCTAAGACAAGAGGGGCTGGCACGTGAAATCCATTGGGCATGGACCCTATTTTGCATCTTGTTGAACAACGCAGCACCACCTGTACAGTATCTTCTGATTCTCAAGCAAAATTCTCAGCAACTGTAGTTTGACAGCTAAAGTCAGACACAATGGAATTCAGAGTACATTTCTGTGCAACAGCTGCACATCGCTCCCTGCCCCTGGATCTGAAAACCCCTGCTCTGCTTCAAGCTGGGCACTGCCCACATGCTGACCCATAGACAGCCACACACATCCCCCCAGATCACCCGGGCCATGGAGAGGCACACAAAGACCAGCTCTCCTTTGCCCCATCATCCACATTAATTTTTGCTGCTGTTTCTTCAGTATATGCAACTGTGCCTCTTTGTCCTTCAGCCTTCTTCACAAGCTCACCTGGCCTGTGTATGAGGGTCGAGCTTATAATCTTCTAGATTCTTTCCTTTCTTTCTGTCCAGCCTCTCCCAATGACATCTGCTTAGTGTCCTCCCACTCCCTTTCTCCACACCATCCATAATGTACTAAGCATGTGGGACAAAGACAGGGAGAAGTCAATTGCAGGTGCTGATGGCTCCTGAGAGATGCTGTTCACATTTATTTTGTTACCCTTTGTTTGCGCTTGCCTGTTCCTTGACAGGTGGTCTGTTTTTCTCAGTTGGTGGTTTACTTCTCTGGCCTGTAAGTTTGTTCACACATCTCCAAGCCCATGTGAGCACTGCAGCAACCAGTGTGCAATGTGAGTGTGCAGCCAGAGCAGTGCTGTTTCCCAGGGAAGGCCAGGCCATGGACCAGCAGTAGGGAGTAGGTGTCTGAGGTGGTTAAGCTGGGCTGGTGCAGACACAGGGAACAGCAGCCATGGAGGTCCTGCTCTAAGAGGTGACATGGTGCTCAGCCAGACCTGCCAGACGAGGAACACAGAGACCCTCAGGAATCATGTTCCCTTTAAAACACTCCCAGAGCTTGTATGAATGGAACAAATCTTGGAACTCTTGGCCACAAAGTATGACTTAAATAGGTGGTGCATAGGTCAGGCAGGTCATTTGCACCCCTTAGTGGCACAATCCCCATTTCCAACAAGTCCCTAGAGCCCCTTGGGCTGCATGGCCACATGGGGAGTGAATAAAAGACACTAAATCCCACAACCACAAAAGAGAGCACTGGAAAAGTCTCTGCCCTGGTGGTGGCAGTGTCCAATTCCCACTGGATTTCCCAATCCCAGGCTGTATCAGGACAGCCCATTTCACAAGGGCCCAGCCAAGCTGCTGTCCCCAGAAGGCGGCAGAGGGTGAAGAGAGGGCAATTTACAGCCCTGGTTATTGAGTGGTGTGTGAGTCGTTTGTCACACTGAGCCCTGGCACCTTGTTCTACCTGTGTTGTGTGTGTTTTATTGGTGTTGAGCAGAGGGAGGCTGGAGCAAAGGGAAGTCTGGGAGGAAAGGCACTCAAGTGAAAAATGAACCGAGCCAAACAGGATTGAGAGAGAGAGAGAGAGAGATGCAGGGGAAGGGGGTGAAAGGGGCCATATTATAAAACACAAGACAAATGTGCCCACTGGCAGCAGGGTTAGGGAGAGAGGGAGAAGGAAGAAATGGGGGGGGGAGCAGGGGAGGAAAAGGAGAGAATAAAGACACTGCCTTGTGGCCAGCACTGTCCTAGTGGTATCAGGGATGCACATGTAGTCAGAAAAATAATTCTCAGTTTAACAAAGCAAGAAGAGGGGGCTGGAATGGAGGAAAGCTACAGATCCAAACAGAAAGTGCCCCAGGGTGTCCAATCTGCTGGGTTAAAAAAAAATAAATCTAAAAAAATTTAAAAATTGCCTCTTCCCCCTCCTTCCCCCACTGGGGAGCTGGCTCCTTTCCCTGTCCCCCCAGTCACCACCACCAAAAGGAATGGGACCGGAGAGAGAGCAGAAGGTCTGTTTAGAATTTCACATCCCTTCTATTCTGCTCCCTCAGTGCTAAACTTTCAAGAAAAAAATCATAAAACGAGATGCTTTGTTGGTGAGGCAGATTCAGAGATCTTCCTGTTAGGAACAAGAAAGGAAAGAGAGAGACAGAGAGTGAGACAGAGCGATAGGTAGATGGAGGGCTGGCTTTGTGCTTGCAACAAGCCACTAAAGGTGCATTTTTAATTAAATTTATACAAAATGTGTCAGTTTTATCTCTATGTTTCAAACCTGACTCTTTTCTATCAAAGTAAAGTATTGATCTTCACTGCCCCGAAGCTACCTGACTGAATTAAACAGAATAAATAGAAAAAGGACTGAAAGGGCTTAGAAACAACTGCAGAGAGGCGAATGTTTAATGGCTCCACAGTCATTTGCTGCAATTAAAAAACAAAACCGTTTAGAGGGGCTGTTAACACCTTGAAGTCTGAAAATCCTCACTTCAAAAAAGCCCCAAAACAGCTTCCAGGCAAAACATTTTAATTGCCATAAATACTTCCAACTCCAGCCATCACTAGTGCATGTGCACGTTATACTGATAGACAAACAGATCCCTGGGTCCAACAAGACAGAACATGCTCAGTTGGTGAGATATAGGTATGCTCTATGTAGCACAGGGACACCTCCACCCAAGGAAAAGCCTGTATCCATTATGACACAGATATATGACCACCTTATGAAAACAAAAAACCTGTTTATCTGACAAGTTAAGGATGGTTGTTTTAGACCCACATAACTATTCCAGGTACATTTGTGTAATGTGACACTGCCTTTACTGAAAAAACATTCTCCAAACTCCATACTCAATTGTATGTCATGCATAGGTATCTTACAGAACTCTCTCTTTGCCTGTTTTATGTCACATCAAGCTGTCACAGACAGTGCCACAACCAGTCTCACTTGATTAAAAACTATGTTGGGGCTGGGATACCCTCTGACAAGAGCCTGCAGGCCTTGGAACAGGCAGGGCCCGTAGTTATGTTAAAGGCTTTAGACTATCATGTGACTTAAGAAACCAACCAACCAAACAAACAAAAAGCCCCACTGCATTTGCTTGGTTAATCTTAAGGCAGTGTGCTACTGTATGATTTACCAAAGCCCTTCACAAAGGCCTGTGCATCTCTCAGGAGAGAGATTTTCCATCCCTACTTTGTGGTCATCTTCAGCTGAACTCAGCAGAATTCTCTCTGCAGAGAGAGACATCCACAAGCTGAAGACCCCTAGCGGTTTCAGACATCCAGAGTTTGCACTGGAAAATAGTTGGGCTCATTCACAACTCATCCCTTTTCCTGGCTATTTCTGGGATAAGCAGAGCATGGCAGAAAGCAGTTTTTGCAGGACATGATTACAATTACCTATCTTAGTGGGCATACTACCTAGTGGGCAGTGTGCTGGTGCTGTTCCTGGGGAAGATGTTTTGTACTATAAGAGACTATAAAGATTTACTTTGTGTTTATGAAATTCTGGAAGAAGATTTGTAACCTGAAACCAGCTCTGGGCTGAAAATCAAAATAAGCAACTATATTGGCCTTGTGCATAATCTCAGTTAGCCAAGTAACGTGGCTGTGAAACTGGACGGATGTTCAGAGGTGCTGGATTTGGTTCCTAGCTGTGTCAGTCTCACTGTGGGACCCTGAAGAACTTGAATGATCAGCCTACAATTCTAGTCCCTCTGTATGAAATGAACAGCATCCGATCCTCTATGCCCAGGGACACGCAGGATCTTAAGTCTTGGGGACTATGGGTTTGAAAGCCATGGAAGTGAGCAAGAGTATCTCTGCAGGGCATAGAGCAATACAGAGGCCAGCACAGATGCTTCAAAGGAACTAGCTAATATCCTAAAGAAGAAGACTTACAGCACTCAGCAGGGAAAGTCCAGGCTGTTTCTTGTCCCTCTGAGATAGATGGGGTTTGCTGTCTGGATTAGCTGTGTGTGCGCTCAAGTACAGCTACCATAGCCTGAACTATTAGTGCCCATTTATTTGGGAGGTTGATTTAGCAAGCCTAGAGACATCTGCACATACAAACTCTCAGGCCACAGGGACTGACAAGCTTAGCTCCAGTTTGGCTTTGGAACTTCAGGCACTGAGAAGGTTGCTTGACTTGGATCAAATTCTTTGGCAATTTCCCAAGGCATTTTCCTGGCTTTGTGAGTAGTTCTGCTGATCAGGATAATGATCAGAGCAAGACTTCAGTCTATCACATGGACTGCAAGTCCATCTCTTTTGGCTGATTCAAAATGTCCCACAGCACCAAATGCAGTGTCCTTCCTCATTTCAGGGCCAAAAACCATCCTGAGAATTTTCCTTGCTTGGGTCCAAAAAAGGAATGATTCTTGCTGAAGGAGCCGGGTCAGATAATAAAAGCTGATCAGTTAATAGTATATCAGTTTAGACAAGTGAATCCTGCATGTTCTCATCTTTCAAACATTTTGTTCAACATTAAGTAATGATGAAGAGATTTTCTGTAAGCAGCAGGAAATTTCACATAGAAGCAACAGCATATATGTCACCATATACAATTCTTGCCTGTGATTGCTAGAGAATCACATATTTTTAAAGGATCTGTGAAGCCACATACATGTGTTTGTACTGTGGCAGCTCCACCACCACCATCTGAACTGCAGGTTAACATTCATCCTGGTCAGATGCAATACTCACAAGCAACAGAAGCACGGGGACAGACGCCAGCATGGCTCTGCTTGACAGGATTTCAAAACTACACTCTCACTTGAGCATCAGGAAGTTCTGCCCTATACCCTTCCTGGGCCCACAGCTTCTCAGGTGAAACAGCCCTACAAATCTGAGCCAGTTGCCATATTCTGTAGCAGAGGGTACATACGCATTCAGTCAACCTGCAAGCTGTGCATCTGAAATGAAGCGTTTGAAAGCCAAAGAAGTGGCCTGTTTAGCACTAAGGTTGAATACTCTGCTGCTTATGGCCAAGCTCCTGCTGCTGCACCTCACAGCGTTTTGCTTTGTTACGGACCCCTGATTAACACTTTCTAAGCATTTCAGCCCACACTCCAGTCACTTTGCAGATTGCAATGAATGCAGATTTGAGTTTATGGGTTCATAAAAGTGTGAATTAGCACAACAATTTTCTCCTAGCCTATTTGCACAGCCCTTCCTTGAGTGACCTGTCCCTACAGACAACACAAATATTTCAGCTCAAGCAAACTGCCCAGCAAGGCATTTTTAAGGGACTAGAATGAGATTGGTGGCCCAGGAAGCAATGCCTGTGGGAGCACAAAGCAGAAGCATCACTGTGAAGACCAGTACTTGCATCTTCTGGCAGCACTATAAAGCACTGAGAAACAAATTCCTATAGCTGTTGAAGGAACTGCAGTGATCCCAGCAGCCCTGGCCACTCATACGAGCCACTCATACCAGCTCTGAGCCTGGCATTGCTATTGCCACTCACGCTAAACAGAGAGAGGTGAACAGACCTCCTTTGTTTGTGTTGCACTGGTGCAGTGCAGTCACACAGCCCTGCATCAGTATATTGGACCAAAGAAACCCCAAAATAAGTACCTCACAGTGACCCAGTGCTGTATTTCTTCTCACAACACGTGTGCCTCAATGTCTTCCAGCCTCTACTCTGACATCCCATATCTTTGGGCTGTGGAAAACACTGTCACTCACTAATCTGCCCCTTTTCCTGTTCCCTCCATATCACTGGTGTGATCAGTCCTATCCCTGCATGGAGGAGGGGCTGGCTCACCAAATTTCTTTAATTAAAAGAAAGAGGATCAGGTTTATTTCAGATAAGCAGGCAGGATTAAAATAGACAGAAAGAATAGACAAGGGGCAGCTGTCAGCACTCCAGCTGATCCAATGTGATTATTAATAATGATAAGCAGGAGAAGAGGGCTAATAAGAGGATAATGAAGTGGTCCTGAAAGTGACAGGAGATGGAGCCTGATAAGAAGGCCCATGGCGTGGAGCTGTTCTGGCCCCAGTGAGGTCTGTGCAGAGCAGCCTGCTGGGGTAGGCACAAGTAACAGGGCACTAGGAGGAAATGTTTCATCTCCCCAAGGATCATGGCAGAGAGATTAGTGGGCTCAGGAACTCTGATGACCACGCCACACAGCATTCATGACCAAACCAGTCAGGGTCCTACCTAGGCTGTGATTGCCAGGAATGCAGGTCATTCCCCCAGGATAAAGCATGGCCCTGAGAGGACTGATCTCACCAGGGCAGCCAACTGTGGATCCCCCATGTTGCCCTGCCTTGGCCCTCACTCAGCACAGCACCATCCCTGCACAGCCCAGGACTGGGGCACCACATTTCAAAAGGCAGCACAAGTAGAGAAGCTGCAAGGAGCAGTTGCTGGGAGAGCACAGAAGCAGCGTGGGACATCTCTGCCCTGCCTGGGGATCACTCACCATTCCAGTTTCTCCTGGCTCTGTCAGTTCTCCAGGTCATGAAAACATCCCGTATCTCAGGCAGCTGTCCACAAAGGTGGAAGGATAAGGCTGCAGAAAGAGCAGCCTGGAGGGTTGGCTCTGGGTGCCCTTTCCTGAGGGAAAGCTCATGGGCAGATCATGAAGCACATGCCAAGATTACCACAGTAATCTGTACTAGTGGTCTGAGTCAGCCAAGGGGAAATAAGGTGTGAAAAGTTATTTCCCAGAAGCCATTAAACAGATAATGAAATCCCATTTAACACCAAATATGTCTGTCCTCTCTCTTGAGGAGAGGATCAAATAATCTGTAAAGATATGGTGGGAAAGAAGGAAGAGGAAAACTGAGGACTCAGAACCTCATAGCAAGACAGAACAAGTCAGATGGCTGGAGAAAGGAGGTCTTGGTCAGGGAATGCCGTGGGAGGAATTTAGGCTGTTTGGAACAAACCGGATTAGCTTTCATTCAAACTGGTCTCTTTTATATCCAAACATCCCCTTCTCCCTTCCCAAGCCTAGAGCATCTCTCTTTTTGGAGAAGCAGAGATACCGTGTCCTGAGCTGTGACAGCCCACAGCTGGGCTGGCAGGCTGGCAGCTGGGTGTGCTCCACTGGAGCAGCCACGCCGCCCCACGCCCAGCCAAGGCAGCAGCACTGCACCAGGCCCGGGAGGGGAGCTGGGAATACAGGCTCTGGCTCACACTGCCTGGCACTCGGCTCCCGCCACTCCGGGTCACCGCAGCAGATGCTGGGAGCATATGCCATGAATTAATTCCACTTTCCCTGAGATGCTTTGGAGAGAGGAACAGCAGTGCATTTCCAGCTTATTAACATAGGGGCTCCCCCCCACCTCCACTCACTTTATCACACTTAATAAAACAGCCAGACACAGTCCCTCTAAGAGTTCTTTAATGGAAAGTTGCTGGGTCTGGCTTTTTTTTCAGTTTTTATTTCCTCCATTTTTTCCAGTGTTTCATAGGCTGTCTCAGCCCCAATGTTCCCCCATCATTGACAAACTACACTCTATTAAGGCATCTCCAGCAAGAAAGCCCATAAATATCATATGTATTATTACAAGCAAACCCAGAGATTTCTAAAACTGATAGGACCTAGATTTAATTTTTCCTTTATGCACTTCTTTTAGTTTATCTGTGATGAGGCTCACCATTTGCCCAGTATTGCTCTATTCAGCTCTGAGTCTGCCAGAAGCTATCTGCAGGTAGGTATTTACACCCATCCAGAATTTCAGCAAGTCCCTGGGCAGACACCTCATGCCAGCTGACTGAGCTAAACATGCTGTTGACACACACACTTTGACAGGTTTGCAGCTCTGCCTCAGCAATCTAAGTACAGAGCAGGACAAAGACTAAGACTGCTCTACATTGAATTGCCATGTTTGAATTGAAGATTGAAAACACTTGCCAGTTTGAATTGGGAACTTGAGGTTCTTAATTTCTAACCCTGATTCTGTCAAAGATTCGTTGTGCAGCCCTAAGCACACCATTGTACCTTGCATTACCACACTGCAGTACAGGGTCTGTGGAGACCAGCAAGGCTTATCTATGCCTTGTCCAGGCACAGCCCAGAGGGCTGATCCGACTTCCTAGGAGCTGGGGGCACTGTTTGAAAACTGCTTCCTCTTCTTATCCCACCTGAGGCTCAACCAGAGCAATTGCTTTGCAGTCTACAAGAAAAAGTTACACCTGCCATTTCCTCTCCTGCGTGCTCTTTCCAAAGGACTTATCAGGAATGTGGGTTCCTGAGGCAGCTTTGTCACAGCCAGTACACACTGGCTGTGTATCATCATGAGCCTGGGCATGAAAGAGCAGCTCATTTTTCCTCTTTAGTAAGGACAGTAACACACGTGTAACACCACCAGAACTTGTGAAGAAGAAGCAACAGGTCTTATTCATCTTCCCAACACTGCAACAAAAGCACAACTGTGGAAGGAAGGTGGGTGGGAACAGCCTACTGGAGAAGGGCCAGGAGCCCAACACCCGCCTCCCCTTCTCCAGCTGTGCAAGGAATTGAAGAGACATGGAAACAAGTCTCAGTCTATTAAGTTTATTGAAAGAAATTAAAGAGACAACTTGATCCCGATGCACATAAATACTGAAGCAAGGAGAAGATATCTGACAGCATGGCTGTGGAAAGGTGAAAGAAAGCAGGCTCAAGAAACAAAAAAACTCAAAAACTGAGTCTAGAAATAAAGCAGATTTTAAACCATAAGGGCAATCATCTTTTAAAAAGTAATCAGGAAAGAGTTTTAGATATATTGACTGCCTTTCTAAAAGACAGGAAACTCTCAGCCCCATCTCACTAGACTCTACCATGGCCCATATTATAACAGGTCAGACTAAATGATCAAAGACACCTCTTCCTGCCATAAAATAGATGAGGCTGACATTTTTTTCAAGCCCTTCTCTCCAGCTCTGGTGTTTGCTGGGTAAGGAAGGTCCCAGACTGGGCACAGGCCTGGCCCACACACACCTGCTTCACATCCTTTGCCCAGGGTCCCTAGGTGAGGCAGGCAGCCAAAAGCACCCATTTTTTTCCCCTCTCAGACTGGCTTATCTGATTTACCAAACCTATTTTAGTTTGTTGAATTTAATTTTTTTCCTGGGATGTACAAAGCATTCTAAATTCTCTTTGGCCAGGAATCATAAGTGTCACAGAAAAGTAGATGCTAGCTGAGCTGAGAAGTTTTTCTGCTCCTACCAAAACAGGTTTCTCTGCACAAAGACTTTCAAGTCTTCCATACAATGGCCTCCCAAGCTTATGCCTCACTTAGTTTTCTAGTTATAGGAGAGATATCTTGGTTGTAAGAAACTTAGTGTTTCCTTAAGACAGATTAGCCTCCCATTATTTTTGTGGCTCCAGACTGGGGCCCAACTCCTTCATTTTGTTGGTAAAGTTGTTTGGCATGTCATCTCTCCCCTGAAATTCTGCAGAGTACCGAATTCATAGTGAGCTATTTGACCTGTTCTGCTGTCACAGAAGTGGGAATGCAGTGCTCTGTTAGACCAACCAAACAAGCAAAGAAAAGCAGCACAGCAAGCTTCCTGCCAGCACCTGCACTCCCCAGAAGTATATAGTAAGATTCTCCAACTTTGGCTTTAAAGGACATTGGTTTAGAAGTAATGTTACTGTTTTCTTCAAATAATGACTATGGGTCTACAGGGATAAGGTATTAACAGCTAAATGAGTTTTTGTTTAGATGACAGCAAAAATGAGTTACTTGGTTCCAAGGAGACACCCACCAGGGAGTTAACTGTTGTAAGTCACCTGTATTGTTTGAGAGCATCAGGCTCCATTCTTCCACACACATGGAATAAACATTTTCCTTGCAAAGTACCTATGCCTGAAGCGATCCCCATTCAGGCTGTGGTTTCATGTGACTGCAAAAGCTAAGTGAGGTCATGCCTGGTCAGAATTTAGCTGGGAAACCTCAAGGTATAAAGAGGGGCTGTAAGAAGTGTCAGTTTAATAGGTGATGCTGCTTCCTCAGTCAATACAGGAGTAATGTTTCAAGAGAGAGGTTAAACTAACTAGGAAAAGCTGGAGGCTGCTGGATGAAATGTCAATCAGATATCCTGACAACCTGAGGTGCCTGTTGTGAGGAAGATGGTAAGCTGGATGTCCTATGAAAACAAGTCATATCAGCCTAAGCTTCTCTGATAGCCATCAGTGCAAACCACACTCCATTGTACGATGGTCCACTCCAGAGAGGCTGTGCTTCCATAGAGAAAAGATCGACCATTGCAGTTATCTGTAGAGGTGCTGCTGACATGGAATGACTCTTTATAAGTAAATATTTTATTGTGTTAGAGAATTCTTAATTTCTTTAAAGAACAAAAATTCTTATTAAAAAATAACCAAAACTTCTCCCAAGACAATTTTTCTATGAAGCAAGGTCCTATTTATTTTCATGTCTGAAATAAATTCTCAAATACAAACAAGTGAATAGAAAATTAAAGTGATTAACTATTTACAGGAGATTTACGTATGAGGCATCTGATGTGTCAGAGCTCTATGGGAGACTGAGGTGGTCCTCCCTCTCTGACTGTCCCAGGTCCCACTCAGTCATTAGTTCTGATGACACCTCTGTGAAGAGATGGTCCCAATCCCAGCTGACATCATCCTACCAAGAGGAAAAAAGATAAACATGCTGAAATGTTACTGGTGTCACCCAAAGGTCTCTGAACAATGCCAAAGAGAGAAACCAAAAGGCAACTGCCCTAACCAGGGAAGCCTCAGATTCAGCTAGCTAGAGCAAGAATATTAGCCAGAATGAAATTTGAATATCTGCTACAATTTTAAAAGGTGGACAAAATTATTCATGCTCTAAAATTCCAAAAAGGACATATTTATTGATGCTTGTTAATATCAGATACTCCCAGGCAAGGCATAGAAAGGAGCCCTTCCACTCTTCAGCACTTCTGCTGAAGCATGTGCAATTCAAAGCTGCAGAAATCCTTTGTTGCAAGTCCTGAGCTCATGCCTACCCAGTTGTATTGAGGTTGTTCTGTCCTGCTTTAAAAAGCCCCTGCCCAAACCCAAAATGTTTCCTGCCTTTGTCCCTCTGTACTTTTCTGTAGAACCACATGTAGCTCATGGTGCTACCAGAGGACAAAGCACTGTTTTTGCAGGGATCTCTGACAGTACTAGGCCTTTCACATTTTCCTGATCAGCTTCTTCATACTGAAGGGGGCCAATCATAGTGATGCCATAAACTCACACCAAAAAAGTACTATGTATCTTAAAAATCACCTGCTGGGGAAATCAAACCTCCAACAGATTGGACAAGCTCCTCCTCACATCACTTCTCCACCCCACTGATAAGGTTTCCTTTCCTAGTACAGTCTGAGACACACAAGAAGCTTCTACCTTGTTGGTGTTTCCATAAAACAAAGACTTACCTCTCGTAGTTCATGCTCTGGAGACAAAACTTTGGTGAGGAGCTTCAGGTCTACCTCCCCATCCTATGAACATAGAGAGTCATAGTCTTACAGACACTGAGAAAACACCATCATTTCACCAGACACATTCTTTAGACATTGCCACATTTGCCTCGTAAGGGTCACTTAGTTCAGAACAACAGCAAGAACTCATCTGAGCAACAGATACCATATCCACATTATTTACAGACACAAACAAGTACAAAAGCCATGCTGCAGAGAGGAACAGACTTACACGGAGACTGCAAGTTCTTTGGATGATAAGGCTGTGTGTTTTGTGCAGCTGAGTATCACTGTGAAGGATGACATGAGCCCAGAAGGAAAGGGATTCACATTAGCCAGCCCACAGAAGTATCCACTTACCAGAGTCTGGAAGGCAGCATATTTCATTAGATCTTTGTCCAGGTCATGGTAGGTCAGCACTCGGTTCACCTGCACACTGCAGCCAGAAAGGGTCAGAGAACAAGGCTGTGTCAGTGTGGATGCACATGTGAGGAGAAGGGTGGCATGAACAGTAGTCTGGTGACATCTTGAGTGTCCACATCCCCCATGCAGACTCTTGGGATGGATGTACCAGACAGAAGCACAGCTCAGTCAGCAAATGAACAGTCATTGACAAATCTATGTACCAGGCTGTGCACGTGCATAAAGATAGGATGTGGAACAAGCACAGACTAACTGAGAAACCAGCAAGCCAGAAGAAGAGCCATACATTAGTTGCAAGGGCTAGAAAGAATGCAAGTAAGCATTCAAACAGCTCCAGTGTCTTAGCAAAGGAGCCTCTGTGAGCAACAGCATACAAGATACAGAATAGTAGGGATTTTGGGCTTCTCATGTCTGATCTGCATCACAGCTATTAAATATGGCTTCCTAAAATGTAGCCTTCAAAAGGTGATACACTGTTGTACCACACCTGCCTTCACAGGTGATCCAACACTATAGAAAAGACCTTTATTAATTGAATTTGCCTGTGTTTGTCTATAAAAATCACTTGTTTTTTCTACTGCAAGAAAACTACGAATACAGGAGGACCAGGAAAAAAAAGAGAGAGAGAAAAAGAAATTAATTCTAGTGAGAGACACAGTAATTTTAAATTTATTACTATAAACTGTCAATTATTTTTGTTTACAGCTATAGAATTACAATAACTACTCTACACTTGTGAGAGACGCATCTGTGGCCAGGAGTAAGATGTCCCACCCCTCCAAACAAGGATCAACAGAAATCCTAGTCTGTGACCTTCGCAATAGGCCCAATAGAGGAAGGAAGACTTTCCTGGTATGTTTAAGACAAAACTCCAAAAACTTCCATTTCTTAAAACTTTCTGGTCTCTCTTGAGCTGACTCCAAGGCTACTGTGATAGCACCTTCAAGCAACAGGATTGTACTTTGCAAATTAACTACACACTTGAGTAAGAAGGATATCCCATGGAGGGCACAGCAGCCTACGACCATCAAAATTAAAGTGTGTGAGATAATGCATGTGTACTGGAGACATTTGTGGTTATGCAGGCATCCTTAAATCAAGAAATTCCCTACTTTTGAGAGCTTGGCTTTGCAACATCAAATACATTATTCTAATGTCAGTTTTTTATAGAGAGGGAGAATATGCAGTAATTGCTTTCTCTGTGTAATAAGAAACAAGAATTTTGCACTGTTCAGCTTGGAGCACTACTGTCACAAAATACCGCACCAAATCCTGCTGAACATCACTGCTGCTGACATCCAAAGAGCATGAGTAAGATGGGTTTAATTTCACTAGCCAGTTTGCACTGCTGATGAGAGCCTCAAGAGCACCTGGCAGTGCTCTTACCTGGGGGGAGCTGCCACTTGCATG
The DNA here is from genome assembly GCF_001522545.3 of Parus major. Taxonomy (NCBI): domain Eukaryota; kingdom Metazoa; phylum Chordata; class Aves; order Passeriformes; family Paridae; genus Parus; species Parus major. The sequence continues at coordinate 39,563,235 of NC_031774.1, read as the reverse complement.
GCCAGATCTTCCTCCTGGACATCCTCCAAGTCAGGGATCACAGGAATGTCTGCAACAAGAGAAAGCAGCAGCAGTAAACGGAGAGTTGTGCTCTCCTCTCACTGAAGACAAAGGTTCCCTTGCTTCACAGATATGAAGTATCCTATTTCTTATTAGAGGAAAACACAAAAGAGCAATTTAGCAATAATTAAAAATATATTGTTTAATATTAAAACAAGGCAATAAAACTTTGAAGTCTGAGGTCACAAGAAATCTTGCAAGAGGAACAGATTAATGCAGGTAGGGCTCTATAGGCCATGGATTATGCATCTGAACACAACCTTGAATCCAAAAGAAGCCACTTGTACTAAACCTTGCTGCCTATATTGCCATCATGAACTGGCAAGAATTTGCTTGTTATGTGTTATTTATTCAGACACCAGTCACCTGGACTCTGTTAAAAATGAATGAACATTAGGCAGAAACTGAGAGAATTCACATACAATTACATGTTGAAGGATCTCCTGTCGGGGTCTCAGGCTGTGCAGAGGCCCATGTCTTTCCTCAGGAAGGAAGTGCTGGTTGTCTAGCAGATACAAACACGAGGGAACAAGTCTAGTTTTATTGTCACAAATCTTTTCATGATTTCCAGTGTCATCCTGGAATCGCTGAAGGTCACTGGGTATTCCAAGCACAAGGACAATGGCTACTCCAACTTAAAGAGTGCTAGAAATAAAAGCATTGGGGATAGGAGGATGAACTGAGTATGCTTTGCATCCTGCTAAAGAAGCAAGGCCCTCTAAGCATTGCACAGTCTATCATTTTACAAAACACTGCAAAAAGTTAGTGCAAAAAAAGAAGAAAGAGAAGGCAAAGTAACTGCAGGCGCAAAGCAAGAACAGAGTACACCAATACAGAGCTCCTTTAAAGACTCAAGGCCACAAAGGCTCTCCAGAGACCTAAGCCCTCAAACCACAGAGAAGCTGGTTTGGCTCAGGGAAAAGATTTCACTTGCCCAGTGTGCAGGAAGAGCTGGCCCCTTCAGCACTGGAATGAGCAGCCTGCTCCCAGCTCTGCCAGCAGCACAGCAATGCTACTGCTGGATGGCAGCAGGCAGCTGAGCCTGGCTTTGCCCCGTTTTGCAGCCCAGGCTGAGATGAATATTCAGGAGCTGGAGAGACATTCCCACCTATGGTGCCGAGAGCTCTGGGCAGGGTCTTCCCGAGAAGCCTCTAGTCCGGCCGCCTGTCAGAGCTGCGCAGATTCTCAGCTGCCCTCCCCTGCTGCATGTCCGCCGTGTGCCCCGCTTGCTGGCCAGGAGGCAGCCCTGGCCCAGCTGCAGCAGGGCACGGGTCAGCCGGGCCCTGGCGCGGTGGCCAGCCGGAACTGGCCACACAGTGGGATTTCTCACTAATTGGTTGCCTGGCGGAAGGCTGAGGAGGACAGGGGCTGTCATGAGCGTGGCCACAGCAAGAGGAGTGACAGCTTGGCCGGCCTCAGCAGAGCTGTGCCTTCTAGCTCCCCAGCCACCCAAGGAGCAGGTGCCTGCAAAGAGGTTCTCCAACGGCAGCAAACTTCCCAAAGACATTTAAAGGGAAACTGCAGCAACAGCCCCTAGGCTGTCCCTAAGACAGAGGAGGCAAGCGCAAGGAATGTCTCACCTGTGCATCACTGGGCATTTGGGGCAGATCTCCCCAGCTCTGCTTGTGAGGATAATACCTGGTAGAAGCTGCTATCCCAGTGGCTCTTCCCTGCAGTGGCTCTCAAGCTCTTGGTAAAACTTGTAGCAAAATGCATTTCTGGGACAAAAGCATCTCCAGGGACAGACAGACTGACATGTGGAGGCAGTTGGTAAAGTCTGCTCAGGGATAACGTGGGAGAAAGTTCCTGTAATAAGCAACAAGGAGCAGGGAGGGAACAGACTGGTGCGACTGGTCCAAGGCAGGGAATGAAGCTCTGTGCAGAGGTGCCCTGTTAAGTCCAGGAAAATGAGCATGGGAATGAGAAACCATTTAACCTCTTCTGAACTAATTTATCCTTTTATGGTGAGACTATGAATATTTCTCAGCAAACACAAGTAAATTAAAAACTACCTGGGAACAGAGCTATCTTCACCCACAGAGCAGTAAGTCAGATCCTTATCCAGTTTTGACAGAAGAAATGTAAAAGGTGTTTGCAGGAAACTGAAATTCTTCACTCAGTGCTCATTTTGGCAGCTATTTCAGGAGTCTACTCTTCCCAGTTCTCTTTCATTTTTGTTGATCTCTTTTTACACTAGAAAAAGTTGTAAACTTAAAGCCCTGATCAGTGATGTCCCTTCCATTTTGCAGGTTCACATAGACTTCTTGGTTCTCTAGTGCTGATTTTATCTCATTGCCATTGAATTCCATGGAGAGATTTCTAAACCCCTTGCAGAGCATGACCTCTACTCTGTATTAGCAAAATTCAGGCGATCACTTAGAAATTCTTTCCAAAAGAAATTCAAGGCTCCAATATTTTATAGACACTTTGAAAATATTTCAGACAGAAGAGCTGGAAAAGCTCTGGAGGCCCCTGCCAGCCCCTCCAACAAAGGCCAGTGCACGCTTGTTCTTACTGCTAAGTGCAGATGCTTTGCCCATTTCTAGGCAGAAGCAATGCCCTTTAGGACTGTGAGACTGAAGGAAACAGTACAGAAATGTCTCAAATTTTAAGAAAATATCAGGTCCCTGGGGTAACTGCTATCAGGGGCAAATAATTCCTGAAATATTTTGGTCTTTATTTCACTTGTTACTCATAATTACTTCTTCTCTCTGCCAATTCCCATGGTGCCACTTCTACACAATCCCTCTCCCTTCTCTCTGTACGGTTTGCAAAGTGTCTCAGTTCTTACTTATCACCAAGGACCCAACATTACCCCCACTCATTCTCCAGACACTTAATTGTTTTTGTTGCTCTTCCTGAGACTCACATATTTTTTTCCTATAAGCTCTGGTAAGACAGCTAAATTGTGGCACAGTGTCAGCTGCAGGAGGAATAGCATAGCACAGGCTAGAAGCAGAATATGTTCTGCTTTTTATATTCCCACTAGCTGCAGGGAGGCTTTACATATAACATTAGTACATGCAGAAATGTTCACAGGACCATGTCCTCCCAATCTCGCATTGCATCTTTTTCCAACAACAAAGTTGCATGACAAACCCCACTCTGTGTACTTTGCTCTGTGACCCACGTTTTTCCTCTCCTGTTCATGTGGGGGGTTTCAAATAATTTTCCATAAACCTGTCCTTCTGGTGCTGAACCTTGACACCTACTTTACTGGCCAAGCTCTTATGCCCATGTAGGCAAACCTTAGAAATGACTGCAAAAAAGGACACACCTTCACAGATACCAGGTCACTGCAATGTAGTGAACAATGAAGTGGACAAATGGCCTGTGAAAAGGTGAGTGAACATCAAATGCTAGATGACAAATGTGAACTCCCCTCCACCTCCCAGATGGTTATGAACAAGTGAACAAAGAATGAAATCAAAATAGGATACTCCTATATAGCATACTCCTATGGAAGTTATGGTAGAGCAGGAGATACCAGTACCAAATGTTGGCTAATTGCGGAGTTAAGTCACTGCACAAAACTGACCGTCCCAGAACATCTAAGTCCCAGCATATAAATAAGAGTAATATTTTATTTCAACAGTTGAACTTAGCTTACACAAAAATAACTTTGTGACTAAGTTATGGCAAGGCACCAATGACACAAGACAGAAGTGTGTGAATGGGAGGAGGAGATAGAGGGGAAAGAGTGAAGGCAGACAGACAATAAGCAAGGAACAGCAGCTTTTCAAGTCATCCAGAAAGGAGGGCTTTATGTGTTCATATTAAAGGACATGTACAACCATCACCTTTTTTACCTCTTAGCAAATAACTTACTGACAGGCAAAGAAGACAACCACAGAAAGCAACAAGCAGAAGATAGGAAAACCTGTATCAATCTAATACCCAGCTGCTCCTGAAAGTTGGTAAACTGCATCTCCCCTCCCAAGCAGGGCTGATTTTTGCTTAGTAGCAACACCTGAAGGCTGTGTCTCTCAAAATCCTGTAAACTCCCAGTAAGATCTGTCCTTTCCCCAAAGAACCAAGTTCTCTGCTAGATACAAGATGGCACATTAATAGGGATGGACAGAACCTCTTCCAGGTCAGGCAATAAATCACTGGCAAAGCTGCATCTAGAAACCATGTTCCAGTTCAGGCCTGCAGTTAGTCGGAGTGTGGTTGCTGCTTACTCCCTAAGCTGCTTTAAGAGTACCCTGAGCCCCCATCCTGGCACCCACAAACAAAGAAGACTCCATCTCACACAGTCTGATCCACTTTCCCCAGCTGGGTCAGCATAGCCAGTTCAGAATGGACACTCTTGTGGTGGGTACTGTGTTGCCCTCCCTGTGCACACACCAGCATATCCAGAGAACACAAAGAGGGTAGTGGCTTCTGGAGCTGGCAATCTCCTACCATCAAGCAGGTATAAAAATGAAACTAACTTTATTTTATGTTGCTTGCTCATAAAATGTAAAACTGAAATAATTACAATATCTCTACTCCTGCAAAACTTTGTTTTACTGAATGCTGTTACCTTCTGCATCACGTTTGGGGAATTTTAAACAGGCAAATGGAAGGTCTGATTGAAGATGAAGTTAAGTGAAAGAAATTGGTCTCATTTAGCACATGACAGGATTCATCTGTGTTCCCAAGTCCACTGAGGTAGCATCATGGGCGTTTCATATTCATGAGCTGCTGCGACACTGTGTCCCCTCATTTACAAAGCACCGTGTTCAGCAAATTCTGTCCCTGTGGACACTCTGTGCATTTCATGGTCTTGTCAGAGAGACATCAAACACTTCAGTAACCAAATACCAGAAAATGGCTTTAATTAGCGCATCTCAATGCAATAAATAATTTTTCTCTCTAAGTGGAAAAATGGAGAATTAAAAAAAAAAAAAAAAAGGAAGTAAAAAAGTGGAAAGCAACAGGCAAAAAAAAATCTTCAAAAAACCATAAAGAACAAGGGACACAGCTTCTGCTGAACACACAAACAAGCTTGAAGCCTCTTGGAAGCTTTCTCAGGAGAGCAGCAGGCAAATGGAGAGAATAAAGAACGCTTCTTTGGATGCTTGGATATTAATTTCATAGGGATATCTTTCCCTGACTGAAATTGCCCTACTAGTAGGCCAACATGGAGTAGCGTACCTGCCTGATCAACCAGCAGGGAGATAAAAACAGTAGAGTGAAAAGCAGACAGTACCACAGCTACCAGGGCACTGTCTCAAAAGCTGAGATAAGCAGAAGATAACCTGAGTGTCCCATGAACCTCTTCTTCTGAGAATGGTAACAGCACAACAGCCAAGCTAATGGGAAAAGTCACCCTGTGAGCAGGTGCCAGAGGAGTCACAAGATCTAGGGAAGGTCATACAGCAGATTCAGTACTGACCCTACAGCCTTGCATTGAAAGATTATACATTTGCCTTGCATAATATTACATCTCAGCTAGATGGATGACTGGCTGGGGGGTCAGGTGATCCAGGAGACATTCTACTTGCTTCAGTAGTGCAGTGCTTTCACAGACTGCTTGGTGTGGCGTGGCTTCGTCTGCATCTGACAGCTTGCAGGGGACAGGCATCAGGCATTTCTGCTGCTTCCCAAGGCTATTGCTGATACAAAGGCTCTGCCCAGTTTCAGTCATTTAAAATGTGAGGCAAAGCACAGAACAGCCCTGTCAGATGAGTCTCTGGGCTCCGTGGAGGGCTTCACAAACAGCAGTGCATGGCTTGCACTTACGCAAGAAGTGGGAGCAGACCTTGATGGCATTCAAGGTGAGGAATCTCTTAATGCATAGGTTTGTTCATTAGCAGAAGACAGGAGAGACTGGAGACAAGGCCCAGGACCTCAAGTCCACCATGCTCCTGAGGATATCAGCATTTAGAGTGGTAACACAGCTCCCAGTCCTACCAACAGCCCCCTGACAGAGTGCTACGCCTGCCCTCCTTTCCAGTAACATGTGTTTTCCTCTTTTCAAAGGCTGTTCCTGCTCCTTTGCAGTATTCCCCTGCTAAAACATACTCAGAAGGTAGTGGGGCATCAGATGAGAAGGTATGAGGTGTCCTGAGAGGGTCTAGTGAACTCAGAAACACAAAACCTTCTTCAACAATGCTGGAGATAAGGGACTTTTCATTAGAGCATTACTGGGGCAGGGAAAGCAGCTTCTCAGGATGCTCCTGTGGAAGTATGTACAGGAGCAGGCGTGCCTGATTCTATTTCATCCTCTTCATGTTACACTGGAAAAACAAGACAAACTACATTTCTTTTATGCTAAATCCTTAGGTTTTTTTTATTTTTTCTTATATATATTTATTAAAAAATGCCTCTTTGATCGGCAGCACCCATGACACCTCCACATCCAGCAACTCCTCAGAAGCCTCCCTCCCTCCACACAAGGCCACTGCTGCTGACAGCCAGCCGGGTTTGATCAGAACCACTCAGAATCGGATTTTCATAAGACAGATGAGGAATCTTACTGCTGCTCTCTCTCATATCAGATGAGAAACTGAGGAGGAGGGGGGACGGGTCCTGAGGGAACGACACTACAATCAAGGGCTACGCGGTTCTCTCTCTGTCCCTCCACTGCTGCAATTTTCAAAGGAGTTTGCCTCAGGCAGTTTTAAATGATGGTGTCTCAATTCTGTAATCATCTTTCAAGAGCTTTTTCTTAAAGGGTATTTTAGGTAAACCTAATCCGTCAACTACATTTATGGACTTAGCAATCACAGACCCAATATGACTGTGTATCAACCACATCGTAGAATTTAGCAACAGAAGATGCCTCCCCAGACCGTCATTTTCAGCCCTCAACAACCTCTGTGGGCTCCCTTGTAATTAAGGAGCCCCCTGCCCCTTGGCCAGTGGTCTGCTGCTTCAAATAGAACTTCAGACAGTCTCTGGGGTCCCATACACATACTCTCTGCACTCCCCTGCCCACTGTGGCTCTCAAGAGAGAGCTTTCCTCCAGCACCAGAGGCTCTAGATCACAATGCCAGGAGTTATTGGAGGAGTTCAAACTGGCCTGGACCAACAGTTCAGTGGCAACCAGCAGGCTGCCCTTCAGTGACCTCACACAGAGAATCAGAGTAGTGCACTGGGTGGGCGAGCAGCAAAGGGGAGAGATGTGGTGTGCTGACAAAGCCACACATAAAGTCACAGTGCAGAGTCCGAGAGACCCAACAACCATTGACACTCTCTGCCCCAAAACCTTCTATTCAGCCCATTCGCATGTCTTTCACTTTGTCTCCATTTCACTGATGCTCAGAACTTTTCATGCATTTAGCTCTCCTCAAATCACTTCAACATTGCCTTCTGAGCCTATGAAGTACCCACTGGCCATATCCCTGACTGTTCCTGCAAATTCTGCCCTCTTACCCTCATGCTCAGCCACTGCAGCTGTCCTTGCAGCTCATGGCCTCTGGAATCCACCAGCATTTGGTGTGCTCTGTAGAAACAGCAGCTCACCAGAGAAGCAACTGGCAAAATTGATAAGAAATGATAGAGCTAAGAGTAACCCTCTCTATGCTCTATTCTCAGCTCTGTTTGGAGCAATATCATCATTGGCGTATATCTGCATGCAGCCAAGAAGTGTTGGATATTTTATAGCTGTGAATTACAAATCTCCCACCTGGCAGATATCACTACCCAGAAGGATTTGGGACCATGGCATCTGCACACTTCCCCTCTGTTGTTCAAAGTCTGGACTCTCATCCTGCTCAATTGCAAAGGAGCTGCTGGCACATGCCAGAAGGGTAAGAAGTCCTTCTAGAGGTTTGACATTGTATAGAGAGGTCTAATCATCAGCTCTGCTTCCTTGAGGAGGCTTCCCAGCAGGCAGGAAGGGGCTTTGCCTTGAGGGCACAGAGTGACTAGTGACTGTCTCCTGGCAGCTTTCCTCACCTGCAGGTCAGGTTCCAGTTGTCTATGTAGCATAGTCAGGCTTTCATTTCAATCAGCTCTCTCATTCATACACACTATCTGCTTTAAAATAACAAGCTGTTGTTACTGCAGACAGAAAATCACACATCACATCCCAGTCTTCCAATAAAAGCCCTTTTCTAGGAGCTATGCATCCCAAGAGTAACAGAGAGAAAGCAGAGAGGGACTTCTGATGATGGAGCAGTAGTCTATGTGGGAGTAGCTGGAAGAGGGATTACAACCTTAGCTAATAAGTTCCCATAAAGCGCTGAGAAGAAAAATCCAAGAGCAAAGTAGTAAGGAGAAAGACATCAGGGGGAATACAACGCAGCAGTGCAGAACTGGTAGACAAAAAAAGGAACAACAAAGTAACTTCTAGCCAAAGGACAAATCAGATTGCTGAGGTGGGGGAGGAAAGTTAGCATTTCTTGCCCTGACAGGAAACAGCCCTATCTAGCTCTGTGCCAGAGACACACAAGCCAAGTAAAGCCCTCTATGCCCTGCTGGAGAAAGCAACAAAGGGAGGATAAAGCCTTTCAATTCAGCTTGGTTGTCCCATCTTCCCTCCCACCTCATGACAAAGGGTAGTCTGCACATGGCAGAAGCTCTTGGCTGCTACAGAAAAGGAAGCAGTGTGCTGCAGATAGCACCTTTTAAATTCCACAGTGAGTCTCACATCTCCCATCTCATGCAGTTTTCCTGCCATACAGAGCTCAGTCACTGCTGCTCATTTTCCCTGTTGACATGGACAGAAAATTGAGCAATTACCCTCAAACTCCTCTCTCTAAGATTGCACAGATTGCTACATACAAAGCATTAAGCCCCCAATTGCCCCTGGTCAAAAGTGACTTAACTAGGCCTGTCCTTTAGGAATTAAACACTTTTGTATTGCTTGTGAGGGTTTATTATTCCTCAAGTGTGATGCATTAAATCCTGCTAAAGCAGTTTTCTCACCATGCAGAGGACCTGGTCCCCCATGACAAGGTCCAGTGGGCACATACCCTCTAACAGAAGTTAAGCATTTGCTGTGCCTGACTTCTCATGAGTACCAGCATGTGTTCAGGAGGGCGGGCACTAAGATCGCAGTGAGTGCAGTAGGAAATCAACCTAGTTATCAATTAGATAATCCAGAGCTACTTTTGGGGAGACACTGCACTTTTTCAAAACTGTTTTCCACCTTCTGGGTTTCCCTGTGCAACCGTAACGAATGGCTGAAACTGCAGATCATTCCATGAGTGTCCCTGTTTGGTCCACCCACTTACTACCTCCCATATTGTTTCAGTCATTCCACACAGCCTGAGAAGTGCCTGTCCTTCTCTCCCAAACTCCCACAGAGATAAGGAATCATGCTATTTCATACACAGGCCAGGAACAGTGAAAGAATTCTACTTTTATTTCTGAAACTACAAGGCCTATCAAGCCCAAAAGTCTCCACTTGGCTTCCCTCCACTCTCCACCTGCCAAATGGGGTTCTCTACAGCCCCTGTACTTTTTTAACACATTATCAAATGGACTCCAAACTCAGAGCCTCTAGTTGTTAGTGATGTATAAACGATCACGACCAAGCACATTTCAAATTCACAAGAACACCTTTTTAAGGGCATATAGTTTTGTCCTTCATTCTTCTAATGAAAAGGTTGGATGGGGGACAAACAATGTTAATGGAATGGTACAGCTCAGCTTTCTAATAGGTTAAAGGAAGGCGATCCAAATGTATTGGTTGACAGAAGCAATCATTACGCAACCGCGCCTGTTCATATTAAGGTGTACAAGCTAAGACATTATGCAGCACAAAATAACCGTGACCCATCCTTGGGGATCCATACACCAATGTCTTTATTTTTCTGTGTTTAGAAACTGAGCTTTGCTGTTACAGTTAAGGACACAAACTCAAGTGCAGTTCTATGCAAAGGAGAGGCTGATACAGCTCAATTTACTGCACAGCCACAGCCACTGCATGCTTCTCCCTGCCTTCTACACAAGGCAGTTATCTGTATCTCTCTGCTTATTCAAAAAAGCAATTTTATTCGAGTTCAAGAATTTGTATGTCACTTCTCGTCACTCCAACTGCTGAGCCCACATGGAGAATTTCTCTCCCACAACAGTTTGACTTATCTCCCTGTCGAAATAGGACCACAACCATGCAGTGCACCATCCATTTAGAGATTTTCTATATGCAAATTAGATCCACAGCCCAAAATATTTGTACAACAAACTGACTGGGTAGGAACCATACTACATCTTTCTTCTAAGGCATAGATTTAATCCAAAGCCAAATGCCAATTTGCAAACAATCCAAATTCAACTGTTAACCACAGATAAATAAGTGAAGTCTATTAGGATTCAACATGTATTCATACCACACTCTGCATCAAATCTGTTCTATACTTATTACCCAAGGTCTTGGAGTGCTGAAAGTCACATGCTACAAACAAACATGTGGCAAGCATTTTTATGCCTGGTTAGCAAAGACAGTCATATTCCAAGTGCATGACCAAGGTTCAACAAAAAGGACAGCACGTATGCAAACAGTCAGAGCTGTTCAGAACAGACTACCAGCCTCAGTGACATACACTGAAATTTAAGCCCAAGGAACTTCCCAGGGGGACAATTTAGTCTGTTCTGAAGATGCCAATGCTATAAAGGTGCCACTTCTAGCAGTCATATGTTGCAATGCTTAATCTGTCTGGAGGACCCAAATAAGTCTTCATTTAATCTCATAAACCATACAGATGTCTGATCCTTTGTGACTCCAGATAATTCCTCTGATGCTTGCTGATATTTTACAAATGTGACTTTTTATACACTGTAAAAAATTCTTAGCCCTTGAAAACTGAGGTACCTCCTAGAGGCTTTAATGAATTTCTGTGCTCCTCACAGTTGTCTAGTGCTTGTCTTGAAATGCATAATGTGAATTTTTCCTGAGATTTCTCTTGACTCATCTAGTCCTAGAAGAGCAGGTAATATACACTATAAAGAAAACCAGTGCTAAGTCAGGAGTCCAGTAAATTTCACAGCAGCCTGTACATGGATGAGATGGGATTACCCACCAGTGTTTATGTTTAGCTTATGAACTATGATCTTGGGTTAGGGCAAGCAGATTTTTTAAATTAAGAATTCCATCATGACAGAAACCCCAGGCAACAAGGATATTGCTGTGAAAGATAACAGATGCTTTAAGCAGAGCCTACTGTCACCTAAACCAGGGGAGAGTGGGACTTCTTTCCCCACTCTTAACCTTTCATTGTGCTTTTAGCTCTCATTTTTCCCAGTCCACTATTCTCAATGGAGGTAATTACAGAGAAAAGTGTGTCCTTGCCACTTTCCTGCTTTCCAAGGGTCCTCCATAATTCTGTGTTCATGAAAAACTAGAGTTAGACTACAAGTTCATACTTCCTCATCCTCCCTCTCCATCTCCTTTACCCTTTCTCCCTCATTCATCTGGGGAGACCTAAGCAGCTCCTACATTTGTTTATTCCCCAGAGTGGTTAATTTCCTTGCAATTTCTTACAAGATGTCTCTGCTCACTTTACTGGAAAGCCCCTAGACATGCATGAAGGCACTTCTTGCAGTCAAGTAGGTGATACCTTACCTCCGACATCATCTGATGCCTCCAGGCTCTGCTGTCTGAGACGATGGCTGCAGCAAAGCACAAGAAAGAATTTCAATTGCAAGCCAAGAAAAACATTTTGTTGTGCCCCCTTTCTCCCCACAAACTTCATAGTCTGTCAATGAGAGAGTTTACAAGTAGTCTTAGTACACAGACTGATCATACCCCTCACTGCTGGGCTCAGCAGAAATCTCAGCTTAAGGAAGATGTACCTAAGACAAATCCCTACGCAGCAGACAGTAGGGCCTGGGGTGGGTCTGGGAGGAAAGCAATGGCTTTCTAATTTTCCTTTTTTTTGTTTCATGGGAGTGACAGAGCCATCATCTACTCCATATCCAGGGAACTACAGAATGACCAGCCTTGCCCCATCGCAGGACACATTCTATGAATTCCTGACAGGTTCTGCGTCCTTCCCAACTTTCAGATCTTGGTGTACTGGTCAGATGATCAGATCAGATGTAAATGTTGTGGAAGAAGTCTCAGCAACAATGCAAACTTACTCTTCTACTTCTTCTGCATGCTTTCTTCCTAACCTGCAAGACAAGGAAGGTTTATGTTTAGAAAAGGCTAGAGAAATTAAAAAAACTTAACCTTTCCCCATATGATTGTTATTGTGCAAAATACTGCATCAGGTACTGACCTGCATCAGGTCTGATGTAACACATCACACTGTAAAAAGTTCTGAGTGACTATTAAGCAGTGTATCAAAAAGTCCCTGACTGCAACACACTGAAACAAAACCACTTGGGTCCCAAAAGACATGCCCAGATACTCTCTGGTTCTTTAGTTTCTCAGATACTTTTTTATTGCCTTTTGCATCAGCTGCAGGTAAAGCTGGCCATACCTGAGTAGAGAGGTTGACGCATTATGGAGTGAAGGTGCCATACTTCATCTACCTACTCCTGAGAGATCAACAGTTTCTTCCTCCCTGTGGTTGTGCATAAAGACTTTCTGGCTGCCTTTCAGGTTAGGAGTTCCACCTGAGCTGGCCGAGCTCAGGTCAGACATGCAGTTGCTGCAGAAAATCAGGGATGACCTGTCTGAGTTAACAGGAGTTCATAATAACATGGTGGGGAGGTGCTGGCAAATGGCAGCTCCCTTGCTCTCCACCCCAACAAGCCCAGAAGTAATTCAGTCCCGATTAGGGATGCTTGTTCAATATTCAAAATGTAAAACATGAAGACTGCTGAACCAGCACTTTGAAAAGTTAATTAAATGCCAGGTTTCTTTTTAGCAGATACTCCATCACTCGCTGATTGCTTTGGCCATTTTGCAGAGTGAAGTTTCATGTCTATGCATTGGGAATAAATATTCTCCCCTCCTCTGAAGTCAGTGTGCCATGACAAAGAATACACAGGGTTCTCCCCTATCACATGCACTGTCCCAGGACACACCAAGATATAAGAAAAGTTGCTTCACTGCCTTGCACTGCCCTTTTCAAAGTACTTAGTGACAGGGCGCAGGCCTCTTCTCGTCTGCTCTCTGACCTAGCAAGTCACAATCTTCATCTAGCTCTCCTGTGAATAATCTATTCTTCTAAGAGCAAGGAGTAGGGCAGAGAGGATATCTAGCTATATGGAGAAGTATAAGGGGAAGAAAGTCCTTTGTCTCTACTGCTCTCTCTGGAGCTTGCAGTCTGTGAGAAGCTAAAGATACACCGAATCAGTGATCTGAGCCCAGTAATATCGACTGTTACAATCAGAACTCCAGCTGTGTGGTGGCATCTGCACCTGGGCTTTCAGCTATAACTGCACCCTCTATTCAGAGGCAAACATTTAACGTAACTGGGGAAACAGCTCTTCCATTGAGGATGAACTGTCCAGCTCCATCCTTCTCCTCAGTGGTAGTACAAAGCATTTTCTGTGAGCCTCCTGATACTATGGAGAAAGAAATAGATGGCTGTGGAAAGCCCTCCACCAGCACTCAGTGGCATTTAGACTCTGAGAAAACAGAGGTAGAAAGATGATGCAAGATTTCTCCTATTTTATTCCTCCTTTATGCCTTCACAGAACTGGTTTCCACACAACCTTGCCCTCTACAAGCTGAAACATCCCAAATGATGGCATTTCACAGCCATGCACAGTGAGATGATTTCCTGGGAGTTCAATTTAACATCTTCTTGGCAGGATCCTGTTACTCTTGATGATTGTCCAACCCTAAGTAACACTCTCTTCCTCAGTACTCACACTCCTTACATCTTTGCTCCTGTCTCCAGGCAGGAATGAAACACTCCACATGTTCATACTTCCCAGGAGAAAAGGTCACTACTACTATCCCTGTAAGCAATTTCTGTTTCTTTTTCCTAAAGCTCCCTGTCATGACTGATATCCAGGTGGCCCACAGGGAAGGCAGTCATGTTAGTCCTAGAGGCAGAGACTGCTTTGAGACTTCAGCTTTCTCAGCTTTTCTGTGTTGTTAGGAAAAGACTTATTCAGGACAATAAGCAAATACCTCATTATGAAACAGCTGCAACATATATTGGAAAAAACAGTAATTTGGGGAACAAACTCATCAGCAGGGAGTGGGGAGATATAGTACTGTCCCCTTTAATCCCAGAGCCCAGGTATTAGAACTCTCCCATCAAACAAGACCATTCCTTTCTCTTCCTAGGGCAAGTTACAGCCCCATGGTCAGTGTCCCCAGGAGAACACCTTAGTCCCTGTGCCACAGGTCCCAATGGTGGCACTGGGTGAGGCAAGTCTCTCATGCTGAGAGTACTATGGTTTATACAGGACATTTATATACTAATGGCACTGGAGCAGGAGCTAGAAATAGAAATGACTGCTCTTCTGTTTAGGAGAGACATCTGCTTCCAGGCACCTGTACTAGGTATGTTTGTTAATATATTATTTGGTACAGCATTATTTGATGAAACTAGCATTTCAAGTCAGCTCATGAGCTCACATGTAGAAAACTATCCCAAAAATATAGTGTGAAGCTTCTGTAGCACAGGAGGGAATTGTGTGTCTTACACTCTCTGTGGCCTTAATGATCAAACAAAGAAGATACCAGGAAACACTATTTCCTCTAATTTTTTATAAGGCTTCCTTTCATTTTGTTTAGTGCCAAATTACTTTTTTAGTCCTTGTTTCACATTGGGGGGAAAAAAACCACAAAACATTTTTGCTTTAACTAGTCTTTTGCTTTTTTGGCAAAACTGCAGTACCTAAATCTATGTAACAAAGCGACTCTGAGAGGAAAGATGAGTTTTGTCTTGTGTCTTAAAGTTAAAAGGCTTCAAGGCAGCAAGAGAAATCATTAATAGATCTTCAAATGTGCCCCACCTTCCATTCTGTCCATTCCATAAACTTAGCTGAGGGCTAAGCTATACCTGGAGATAGCATTTCTGCAGAACCAATCAGCTGCTTGTCTCTTTGCTCTCCAAGTACTGTGGGAAGCCTCACAGGATTTCTTCATGATGTTATCACATTGCTTTAAGGATTGTGGAGTACCTCTTCCTAAGAATAGCCTCCTCTTACCAATGACAATTGCCACACATTGAGACCAACATTTCCTCCTTCAGGAGTATCAGGTCTGGGTAAACAGCACCCTCTTCATTCATCTCATGAGCTTTGGAGTGGTGAGTGAAAGCAGACATGGAACAAACCTAACCAAACTCAAGCCAGCATACACAGCTTTCCTCCTCTTTTCTCATGTTCTCAGCAACACGAAGTGCACTGCCCTGCTTTGTCTGCTGTGGCAGCAGGCACAGCCCAGGGAGGGCAGCAACAAGGATCTACAAAATGAGCAACTGAATATGAACTACAGATACAGTCACTCAAGTAAGGATAAACAAACCAATACAATCCCAGGAGCAATGGT
Organism: Parus major; assembly: GCF_001522545.3. Lineage (NCBI taxonomy): Eukaryota > Metazoa > Chordata > Aves > Passeriformes > Paridae > Parus > Parus major. The sequence continues at coordinate 39,547,838 of NC_031774.1, read as the reverse complement.
CAGAAATACATTCAGTCTGCTGTATTATACACCAGCTACTCCCCAATTTTGTGAGACAGAGATACATCAGTTTTTTTTCACTTATGCTCCCAAGTCCATTGCATCTGGAGGGGCAAAGAACATGGACTCACACCATCACATGGACAGTTCCTTTTAAACTCCCTTTCCCTGAGAGGCTGTCAGCACACCCAAACATAACCATAATCCCAGAATATTCCCAATAGCTTTGGACAGCTGCTTACCCCCTCTCTATTTCAGGTTATTCAATAGCTGTGAAACTGGGTAAGACCCTGACAGTCCTTGTGTAACCCCATGGTATGTCAGTCCTAGTACAGAATGCCTGTTTCCCTCCTAGCTCTGCCCTGGGGCAGAGGATATAGATCTGATCTCTCTCTCTCGTGTTGTCGTTGCTCCATTCTGCCCAGGAGGAATCCTCCGTCCACATTAATGAGAACGGGTTAAACGTCAGACCCGAGACTTTACTTCCACACAGCCCCCTGATGCACAGCTGAGCTGCCTGCAACTTCTGTGCTGAAGGGTGAAAGGCAGTTCCAATGTAGACATCATCTCTGTTAAACTGTTTCTTTCTCATTTAATGGCCTACCACGGAGATCTAAATGGAGATAAAGTGGCAGGGCTCAGAGAACAGCCAGGATGCTATCTTTATGCAGCATGACAATGTGCAGTGGTTAATTAGACACCGTTAACCTATTTTAGCAGAGGACATAACTGGAATGAAAGGGGAAAAACGTCCTTGAAATCTTTTAATGTCCACGGCTCATGAGAGCTCCAGACACACTCGCGTCCTGCACCGCGCCACAGCCAGACTCCAAGGGATTCACCGTGCAGGACCGGAGGTTCTCTCATGCGGCCCGGGGAGGTGTGAGGGCGGGCAGCACAGCTAAGGAAAAGGGATTACCGCAAGCTTGCTAAAACTCATACAGAGGCGGCGGGACGAGCACGCCCAGCACGGCGCGGCGGAGGAGAGGGCTGGGAGGTCGGGCAGCCCTCTGGCCGGCCCGGCTGCGCTCCGTCCGAGGCTCCGGGCCGCTCCGGACCGCGCCGCCGCCACAGCCGCAGCATGGGTGGGCCGCGGCCGCCCCCTGCCGGGCACGGCGCGGGGCTGCGGGCCCGGGCTGGCCTGCAACCCGCCGCGGGTCCGGACCGAGGGCTGCTCTCGTTTTACACGGCAGCGGGGGAGAAATTCCCCCGTGTGTGGGAGTGTTTCCTGGCATGCCTCAACCACTTCTGCGAATCACGTGGAACCAGAAAGCCGCTCCAAGCATCCCTCTTGCTAAAAGAATGAAACGGGGAAAAAAGGAGAAGGTCGTGATGTTCAGAGATGCATTTTGTTTGGAGATAGTGGGGCGATCAAAGGGCGGGCAGAGACAGGCTGGGTGCGCAGAAAACAAGTCAGCAGCCGGCGTTCTGCCTCAGCACTTCCGTCCAAAACCATGACCACCTCAACGCCGAAGGCTTGGTTCAGCCCACAGGGAGGCACGAAGCCTTTTGCCTCTTGGGCAAAGACTGTAATTCAGGTCTAGGCCTGAGGGAGAAGAGGAAAAATATTTTAAAAGGCGTTGTACTCTCTTACTCAAGTGTTCTTTAAGTGCCCATCACCACACTGAGTAGGCGGTGAGCTAGGAGTTGCAGCTTGTTCAATAGCCTAAGGCACAACTAAGTTACACATCCAATATGACACACAAGTGCTAACTGATAGTTCTCCGGGCTCTCCAAGTATGGGTCTCGGTCACTGCTTGTTCGCTGCGGCACAGGAAAAGACACATTTGCCAAGGGTGTCTGTAAATTAGAACTACTACCCGTGCTGGAAAGCACCACAAGGTGCCTTCTCAGCTATTCCATTGCACCTTCCCCGGAGCTCTGATCTGTTGTTTTAAGTTTCCACCCTCTCTTCCTGGCCTGTGGCAGCCTGGAAAAGCCAGGTTTTCCTTTACAAAATTAAGGAGTTTACAGCTCCTATAATATAGGCAAATTTTGCCATTGATTTCAGCATGTTATGAGCCTTTACTTTCATCATAGGATGTCACCTCACAGCCCTCCACTTCCCAGCCCTGGAATGCATGGCTATCTGTATCACTGCAAAGGGGCTTTGGGCAGACAGACATTTTTAAAACTGTAATGGCCCTACCATCCATCTCACAAGCTGCCTGTGCTGGTCAGATTGCATGCTGAGCACACTGCCCCAGAGCGTGGCTCTGGAAGAGGATGGCTGCAGCAATGAGCAGGCATGCTCTGTGAGATGAGATCTGACAGACACTGCTGCTAGCCAGCTCCAGCTGAAATGGACTTGTGAAGCACTTAATCTCCAGCTGAAGTGTTTTTGTTTCTCCTCATGTCTTAATATGTGGCCTTACTTAACAGAAACAACAAAGGAGGAAAGCTTTGGCAAGCAGGACTTTAGGAACTGGCACAATAGAAGAAGCTGACAAGAGTGTTCCCGAGGATCACTGAACCTCAGCCTACTCACTGCATCATCCCCGAAGCAGATGTTCCCAGGGTTCCCCCTCTCGCTCACTGGTAGAGAGCTGACCGGCAGAGCTGTTCAGAGCTCCCACTGAGCAACAGAAAAAACAACAACACTCAATACAAATTCCTGCTGTGTGGGAAAACAGAAAGCAGTGCTGCAGTTTCTAGAGGTATCCACCACATATCTTTGGTCCCTGAGAACAGGGACTCCTATCCAAGTGATCACGTTCTTGGCATCCAGTAAGCACAAAGCTCAACTCTCTCATAAAATGACTCTTGAGGTTACAGGAGCATTTCAGCTTCCTTTTAAAGAAAAAGGCACACTTCTTGATCCTCATGGTTACAGGAAAGAGCTGACTGCTAAAGGAGAGAGAAAATGTATTTAAGGTTGTTTGGGTTTATTGTCAAATCTCACAATAGAGGACAAACCCATTATTATGAGGTTCAAAGACCTTTCATTTGTGACTGGCCTCACTGAAAACATTTATATGAAAAATATTAGAAAGAATTAGGTGTTTATTACTGTTCTATTATTATTGTTCTGTCATCTGAGAGCAACAGCTTCTGAACAAAGATATTTTAAGAACTTGGGATTAAGAATTTGAGAAGAGTAGAGGGGTTTTATGGGGAAGGGGGCTGGGGGAGGGGGAAATAGGGCCAAGCAAATAGATCAGGTCATCTCAGGTGCCTTTCAACAGGTAAACTGCATTAAGCTAGACTTCACAGCCAATATATAGGGGGACCTACAATGGCCAGACAAGCTTTTAGCCTTGGCTGTGACAGATACAAAAGGGTTGAAAGTTGCATGTGTTCTTCAAGGTTTTGCTATTTTAAAATAGAAATATTTGGGACAGCCATAATAGCATCCCCTAAATTTTCTGGGAAATTTCCTGGAGATGCAGAGAAGTAAGGAAGGAAGATCCTTCTCCCCAGTCATTAAAAAAAAAAAAAAAAAAAAAAAGGTCAAAGAGACTTCACCCTGAGAACACTCTGCCACTTCAGCAGTTTACATGGACCATTACCAAAAATGCCACGTTTCTGTTCTGTTTTTGTCATGCAAGCTTCATTTCTAAGGGAGCAAGAGGCTGCAATCCTACTAGACCTTCCATTGCCCAGTACCTTTCCAGAAAAAGAAGTCAAAAAAACCATCCCTAACTGGGAAAAAATAAAACAGAAATCTAGGTTAAAAATAAGAGAGATTAAAAATAAAAGGAAAAAGAAATAAGAAAAAATGGTGAAAAAAATCTTGAAAAGAAAAAAAAGGGGGAAAAAGGGAAAAGAAGAAACAAAACTCTTTTTTCCAGGCTCCTCTGAGCACTGCAAAGGAATAAATGGACATAAGCCTAACACTTTCCCCTTGCAGGAAACTCTTACAAGTCACACTAAGCAGGTTTAAAAGGAATAAAAATCCCCTGTGACAGCCAGGGCACTGAGGGATTCTCAGGTGACTCTTCTGTCTTTTAGGGACTTTTCTTTTTCTGCCAGTTATCTTTACTGAGTCTAAACAGAAACACCAAGGAGAGCTCACCCCAGCAATGACATGAAGGGACAAGAGGACAGGAGCTTGTTAGCATTCCTGGAACATCCAGCCTATTAAAAAAATAAAATAAAATAAAAAGAGGAGGGGGCAGGGAGGGGGGGAGAGAGAGAGAGAGAGAGAAGAAAAAACCCACCCTGGGCCTGCACACTGCAGCTTACCGCCATCTTGATGTCCTTGATGCGTGCCGATGGCATGGAGGTGGCTGGCACCAGATCAGCCCAAGAGAAGGAATGAAAGGCCAATGGAGATTTATGTGAGGAGAGTGAGATGGACAAGGTAAAATTGTCAGGAGGAGTTGTTAGAAAGTAAAATATATTGTGACAATTCCACTCCTGCCGTTCATCAATAAACTGACAGATCATTTAGTGTCAATTAGGAGTGATAGATGGACAAGTCCCCATGATCCTGGGCCAAAATTAATGGCTGGGAGGGAGAGGGTGATTGAAAATGACGGCTGACATTGAGAGGAAAGTCCTGAAGGTCCCCAAGGGGCCATTACTTGCCTCATTCCCTTGCAGATCAATGCAGGGACAAACCCAAAAACAGACACTTCAAGACAAAACTTAATCAGACTTCCTTTTCTTTCTTCTCCTTCTGAGTTTTGCCCCCTCACTTGGCAGCCTTCATCCTCTCTGCCTATACTCTTCACTTCACTGAGGACATCTGCAGATAGCTGCAAGCTGCAGAGTGAGGCTGACATCTCCCATGCAGTCAGGAGTCTGGCTGTGCTCCTAATGTGGCAGTGTCACAGGGAAGTGTTGAGACTCACCTCAACACTGCTGGATTGGGAGTAGAGAACAGAAGCAATGACACAAGCCTTCCCCCATTGTCCCAGACAGAGAAACTCATGAGCACTTTACTACTCCCTGCTGCAAAACAGGGACTGCTAGATGTTCTAAAACCAGGCACTCTCAGGGGTCATTTCTTATAGAAAGAATACAGGATAGTTTAAGCCCATATTTTTGAAACAGGAGGTTTTTAACTTTACTTATCTCTAGAGACCTTGAATCATAAAACCCCTTAATCTCTTAAATAACTTTCCTCCAGCTCCAGGGTGCAATCTCACCACTGCCCAGCCTTCAGAGCCTTAAATGATATCTACACAGGGGCTGGGTTACCCTGCTCTAAAGGTCACCCCAACTGCATCCTCTTCCTTCCTACAGGCACTTAATATTCACCCTCTTGACAAATGCATTCCTAGACACTCTACCACTTCAGCATGGCCATTTTCCTAAACAAGCCTTGATTATTCCAACTCTATGTGGCCCATCAGTCAGAAAGGGGAAATTTCAGTTGCAGCTGAAACCCCTCTTGCTGCCTTGATCCATCTAGAAGAAATGAGGTACACATGCAGGCACTGGAAGGGACTTCCTATTGAAAGTAGCACTTGTGTTTGCTTACAGGGCTATCTGAAACAAGTTGTGTTTATTCCTCAACAACCCTAGCTGCTGTCCGAAGAGCTGTAGGAATTTTAGGGTGCTGACTGCAAGACCAAAGAGATAAAGCACCTAAGTAAATTGAAAGAGACCCAAGAAGCAAAGAAATTAAGATATTGCTAGAGAGGAAACTGGAAAAAATTCTATGAGGAAAGTCAGAGAGATGAGATCAGAAGAAGCTGGAATTAAATGAATCATGGAAGCACCCCTCCTTTATCAAATCCTCACCAGTATGCGAAACTGAGTTCCCTTTTCCTTCCCCCACTGGCAGACACTTTGTGTTTCTTGCTTTTGATGTGTGAGATAACCTGACAGTAAAGCTCTGCTTTGCTTGTCACGAGTGTCAGCACTGATGTCATTAGGGACATCAGCAGAGCTTTCAGAATGGCACTTGGGCTCCATCCAGTGGTTAGAGAGCTGCTTCTGTAGGAAAACCCGACTGTAATTACTGTTCTTTATCTCAGCAAGCTACTAGGCCCCAAGTGGCTGCCCAGGTTCTTGGCTGGTCCCCTTTCTGCTAGTACTGGGGCTAGAATGTTGCTGGGACAGCAACGAGACCATCTCTTCTTACTGAGAATCATTCTTCTGAGTACAGGTTTAACTGGATACACAGATTCAGGTACACATGGCCCTGGTAGTACAGAAAAGTGAATTTTCTGTCACTACTTTGAACCATTTAGTTGCTGTTTGCGAAGGAGGGTTGGTCAGACACCAGCAGTCCTCATCATTACCCAGATTTACAAAATTGGACTCCTAGCAATGACAACTGTTCCATCAGAGTACTGGGAGTCCAAAGCAATCTTCCCACATTTGGCTTTTGAAAATCTGAGTAAAATAGGTAATTTTGATAGTTCTCAGCAATTTAAATATCTGACACTTGCAAATGCTATGGGAACTCATGATAAAACACTGTGTCTCACACACCATTTGTGCTAATTAATTTTTAAAATAATTTAGGCTGGAAAACTTTTAGAGTCCTCTTCTTCCTATCTTGCAACAGTCTGGGAGAGCAGCAGTCTGACGGAAATAATCAGCAAGATGGTGACAATATTTACAAGTTTTCATAAACATGACATTAGCTGGGCAGGTAAGGGACTAAAGGAGAACACAAAGGTAGAAAAACAGGTTACAAACTAAAGTCTACTCTAACATGTGCCAAATGGAAATAAAAAGAACAATTTCAAGTGATCATTTTGTACTGATAAGACTCTGAACTAGAAATATAGCAGAAAAGCATCCCTGCAGGAAAAGCAACACATATGCAGTTGTAACTGACTGAATCTGTCAGAAACAGAACTAAAAGTTAAGACTTCAAATGGAGAAAGAATAACATAAATAGCTACAAGATCATTGCAGAAGTGGCTGCAGTATCCCATCTGACCCAAAATATATTTACACAACACAGAAAATCTAACTGGAGCCACTCTGCTCATCCTTCCTTTCTAAGTGAAAGAAAAAAAAAAAAAAAAAAAAAAAAAAAAAAAAAAAACAAAAAAAAAAAAAAACAAACCAGATTTTAACATTGTCAGTTCTGAAAATCAAATTACTTCTAACAGAGTAATTCCCAAGTGTAGGTTCGGTTGCACTGGCAAAAAAAAGGGCTTAAACCTAAATCAGATATATCAACAGAAGCATGTTATTCTAACTACATCTACACTAGTGAACTTGGAGCAAGTTAACTTGATGGGCTTCCAAACTGAGTCCAATTGGTTGAAAAGCTGTGGGGAGATAGAGCCTGAGAAAACAGAAACAACAAAGCTACAGCAACATTGGTATGACATCAGCCAATGACTCAGACTTTTCACATGAAGGCTTTACCCTGGGATATGTCACAAAGCAAGCCCTACAGGCCAGCATCTCAGACTTTTTTAAGGGAGAGAAGAGAGATTAGCTTGGGGAGAATAGAGAATACACAGGAAGGGAAAGCCAGGGGAATTAGTTGTGCAAAACCCTTGCACCTCATATGACTGGAGAAAGAACAAACTTCTTCATAAAATTTATTCAATAAAAACCCTTATTACAAATGAGCACTGTCAGATATGACATACCACATGCATGATTGAGCAAGGGACACACATCCTGGTCTCATGTCTCAGTGTGCAGATTCTCAGAGGCAGAAAGGTCTGCAACCCTGTGTTCTGTTCTGCTTCTCCAGCTGAACTACATCCAATGTCATAGAAGCCCTTACTCCAGATGCCTACAATGTCTTGTAAACCATGCAGTTGAGATGCTGGGGAAGTACCACCCACAAGTACTGCTGCAAATCTGTAGGATAAAGCTAATGTCAAACAATGGAAAACGTGGTAAAATAGCACGTGGCACAGTGCTGTTACATTAGGAACCTGTTCACTGTCCTTCAGGGCACATTAGGCACAGTCCTGCATATGTATTACCTCCAATCCAGTCCTTCACCTAACCAACAATTATATAACTTATTTTTCCTAAGCAATGAAATTGAACCTTCTTGTCTGCTGTCACATTTCCATAAAGCTTATGTTTGGTCCTGCAAAGATCCAGGATCACTGGTGGCACTTTTCTAATATGCTGAGGTGAATGCATCTTTGCAATGGCAACTTCCAGCTGCAGCCAGCCAATGAAAAATAACCATTATCAGGGTCAAACTGGAGAGCAACAGGAGTTCAGGCTGAGAGCTGTATTCCCTTGCTTTATTCTAGTCTCCAGATTTCGACTATTTCTTTTTCAGAGACAAATAGACTGATAATTTTCTCAAAAAATACTGTTTTTTGGAAAGGCTACCCCAGAATACAGACCACCTGTCTCCCCTCCCAAAAAATACTGACTGTATAACAGGTTTCTGGTTGATTCTCGGTTTCAGAAAAGAAAACATGTAACTTTTCATAAATCAGAGTGCCTCCAAAGTATATATAAAGACAATAGGCCTTTAACTACACAAGCAATCTCACACCACTCCACAGCTGAGCCCTTCAGCTCTGTGAATATGAAATACAACATCAGCATAACTTCTCAGCTTGGTAAACCACAACTATTTGAAATCAAGTAATCTCCTCCCAGTCTGAACTGTCCTTTAGTTTTCATTCCTATCCTATTACCATGTCCGGATATTTACACTTTGTCTTACGTGTCCTTCATGTAAGCATCACACTTCTCAATATACATTCTACAATTTGTACACTTTTTCCTCCTATCTCTTCTTGCTGACCATCTCCATCCATCTCCATTATACCATAACCCTATACACACATAAACATTGACAAATTTCACCTTTACTGTCAAGGCTGACCACTAAATCCTGATGTGTTCATTGCACTCTTGTCAGTGTTGTGCCACTTTCCTGGAAAGGATGGAACCAGTCAAATCCCACCATCCCAGCTCCTGCATTTAATATGCTTATTTATGCTCTTGACACCTTCCAGGCACTGTACCAGGTAAGGAATATACTGCCTCTGGTAAACAGGGACATGTACACAGTTCTAAGCGTCGCAAAGTCAATTAGCCAATGGAACCATGCAAGAGCAATACTTCAAATGGCTTGAACAAGTTACATTGATATTGGAAGGAGAGGCCATCTGAAAGACACAGGAAAACTGTTCCAATGTCTGTGACAGCAAGGTCCAACTAGAGATGTTCCTTTATTCAACACCTAAGTCCCGCTTAATAAGGAAAGAGGTGAGGACTCACTTGGTAGGTGCCAGTACAGGATCATCTGCCCAGCCTCCTTGCCGGCGTGGGGGTTTAGGTGGTGGAACCTTCAATAAAGAGAAGAGACATGTTACTTACAGCTCTGGTCATGGCAAAGTCAAGCCAATTGAGACACCAGGTCCACACACAATAATGTAAGACTTCACCCAATAATGGAGAGATAGTGTTTAAAATACTTTTTAATCATAAAATAAAAGTGAGACATAAACTACAGGACAGGTTTTTAAGCCTTTCTCTAAACAAAAGATGCATCACCCTAATTAGCATCTTGACAAGTTTCAAGTCTGAGTGCCTTTGACTTTTTGAGGACATACAATACAGTAGCTGACTGATCCACAGAGGATGTGCTCTCCTGGCAAAACAGGGTTCCCTGGGAACTGGTTCAGTGTTCATCGCTGTTGCCCACATATCAGTGGGAGGTATCACATTATGCCTTTCCTAGGGTACAAGACAGCATGTTTTAGACATCTTGTTTTATATGAGGAATTGTTCCTAAAAAGTCTGCTTTTGTCCACTGCTTAGAATAGGAGGATAGATGCCAAGTTCAGACACAGTGATCCATACCCAAACTCTTCCAAAGTTAGTTGGGATGAATACCAGCACTGCCTCCACTGAAATCCAAAGGGGAAGATCATCTGGAGCTTAAAGACATCCCCTGCTATTTTCTTGCATTGTCTTGTGTGGCACTCTGCCACAAGGCAAGAGAAAATGGGAATTCAGCTTGGGGCTTATGATGGGAATTTTCAAATGGGGCCATGAATTCCCACCATTTGGAAGCTGTCCACTGCCATTTACAGTTTTAGGTTTGGTTCCCCCAGCCTGAGGCACTTTGTACAGCACTGCCTTCAGTGTTCTGCACGGCAAGCAATGATGAAAGCAGAGGCAAGGTGAACCCAGCCTACCTAGCTCCCAATTGATGGTGCCCAATGAGGGAAGATGGATTACAGGGACCTGTGAATGGACCATCGTGATGAAGAATGACTGGGTAAACGATGTCCCTAAACAGAGAAAAAACCACAAAGTAGTGGTGGGGGCACAGGTGGCTTCCACAGCTTTTATTAAGAAAGTGAATGAGTGGGATGACTCCTGAGGAGTTCTGACTTCAGAGAGGACCTTGCATGTGTGCTGGGGTCAACCCTGAGCCAAAGCCAAATCGCCTCTTGCCACAGATGAGGACAGGGTCGAGGTAACCCCTGATGGTAGGGGTCTTGCATGTTTATTTCTTGAAGTATAAGCACTGTTTGTGAGTGTGGGAAATTAAGAGACCCTGCCAGGGGCAGCCTCTGCCTGCTGCAGGGAGAGGGTATGACCCTGCATAGCTCCCTGATAGGAGCAAAAATAGTCATCCTCCAAAAATAAACAGGGAGCAGGAATGAGGCAGGAGCTGCAGTCCCAAAATACCAACTTTCTTCAGCAAAGGGAGCACAGGAGGGCAGAGGGACAGGCAGGGAGCGTGAAATGCAGGAAACAGCCTCCTTATATGGGCTCATCCGTAGGGGACAGAGCTCAGTCGACTGGAATGACCATGTCACAGAATGTGAAGCCTTCGGGGGCCCAAGTGAATGGAGTTTTCTGATCTTTAAATGATTCCCCCAGATTCTTAAGATGCCAAACCAGAGAAGAGGCTACAGTGCCAAAAAAGGAGCATTTTGAATTCAGTTGATCTGGACACACCCAGAGCCCAGGAAAAAGTGGGAACACACACCACATATGGGCGTGCATGCCCACACAAACATCCCTATTCCCGTTACACACACCCCTTACTCAAAAACACACTCCTTCCCACACAGATGCTTCCCATGCAAACAACCCCCTTCCCCCTCACACTATCCCTTTGATAGCCAGCAAGCCGTATTTCTAACACACAGCCTCACAACTCCTCACAAAGGTGCGTGAGGATACAAAAATAACACCAAAGAGCCTGGGCCATAAGGATGAGGAAAAATGCATCATCTCCAAGGCATTTCAATGCACCTGCAATGTAATTTACTGATCATCAAAACTAGCCTTCAGATCAAAGATAACTCAAATGGGGCACACCAGATCAGAGGATGATGACAATGTCTGGCCCAGTCTTTGCACAAGGCATGACTCCAGGGCGTCTAGGGATTTGATTCCAATGTCTTGCCAATGTTATAACGTGTTCCCATTGATCATACACAACAGGCAACCCTGAGTGTCTGTCAGATCCTGAAAAACACCTCACATACTCCTACAGGTCTTTTATTCCTCTTGCAATAAATCAGGTAATTCTTTCTGAATTGCCTACAGGAGCACTAGCAACAAGAAAGGCAATGTTAAGTGTCACCTGAGGAGAAATAGTTTTAGTTTGTTAGACTGGAAAGTGGTGCAAGAAGGTCACATGCCACGTATACTTTTGTCAAGTAAATAAACTTACCTTCATATACTTTCACAGTTCCAAAACCTCAGCGTAACTTACAATTGAGAATGCAGTGTTGTGCTTTGCCATAATACAGTGACAGGTAGGGACTTTGCAGCTGCAAGCAAGAGCTCGAGGCAGAAAGTGGGACAAATGTCAACCCCAGAGGGATCAGAGCAGAAACAGAGTAAACTGTTCTTCTGTAATGCAGCAAATGTGCTCCTAAACATACCTTTTTGGTGAAAGAGACTGGGGGATTTAAATGATCAGAACTTGTTGGTACCTACTGTTATACCTTAGGCAAGACTTGTATGTATGTTCCCAAATGCAAAGCTTTACATCCAAGCAGTTTAGTGTTCATAACACTGAGATTCCACCAGCTCCTGACAACAGTGTTGTGTCTCAGCCCTTGCTGCTCAGTCTCTTCCACATCATCAACTAACCACTTACTTGCTGGGATTTGCCTTTCCACTTTAGTTTTGTCCGTTATTTCTCTCCAGAAGATCTTCTCTACTTGAGTTCTGCAGATTGTCCCTTTTCCAAGGAAAATCACTATGGTCTGAGTTTTTGTTTTGTTGGGTTTGTTTTCTGTTTTTTCTCAGAAATTCAGCACCATTTTTGTGATGGCATTTTTCCAGTATTTCTCAGGCCACCTTTCATACCAACACTTTGATACTACATCCATAACCAGTATTTTGTCTCTCCCTTAGAAAAATGACTGCCCTGAATTCCATCTCTCCTGCATTAAACTAGAAACTCCACCTTCTTCTTTATGGTTTTTCAGGTCCTTTTTTATCAGACAGGTGCAGAATTCTAATCTGGCTTTCCCATTAAAGCAGAAATTTCCAAGCTACTTGTCAGAACATGTCTACAGTTCTGAAGGTGCCAGTTGGATGCTGCTTCCCTCATGGAAGCAACTACCCTGTGTGTCTCTGAATCCTGAAGGTCCAGCAAAGTTTCTTTTAGGAACCTACCACAACAGAGGCAGATCATGGGCATGTTAAGTCCCTCAGATTCTCAGGTGGGTCTGGAAATATGGATTCATTTACCTTCATCAATATGACAACTCCTTTGAAACACTGAGCACTCTGTGCAGGGATGCAGGGACTCAAATGACATTGACAGCATGCAACAGAGGGCACACAATTCTTCTATCATGTCATAATTCTCCTAAAATATTTAGGATCTATGTTTTTCCAATATACAAACACTGTGATATTTTACACAGTATGTAGGTGTCTTGTTTTTTATCCAATATTGACCATGAAGTGGAAAGAAAGAAGTATGGGCAGTCTCAAGGATTCTCTTCTCCAGCAAGATGCCAGAGGCTCCCCTGACTGAAGAAAAGCAAATCTCCACAACCAGGCCTGATGAATTAGTTTTGATTACTGCCATTTAAGGAGCCACAAGTCAAATAGTCCCACTGCTTCTAAACAGACACATAAAATAATCTGTACTTAGAGCACGTATGATATCAAAAACACATAAATTCCAAGATCTATGCAAGCCTGGGCTTTTTGCAAAGAACAGCCTATCTCTGCTGGCTCTCTTTATCATGTCCATAGACGGTTCAAATAGTGCATCTGATTTTAATGAGTACCCTCCAAGGATTTCTGCATGTCTTAAATACCAAGCAGAAAAGACTGGATTTGCATTTCATCCACAAACTGTCCTTCTTTTCACAGTCACTGACTTTCCTTTACTAGGGAAAGTGTTACTGAGGCAGAAGTTCTTGGGAGCCTTCAAATATTCTCTGCCATCTATCACAGGTAAAGGAGCAGTTCATACTGTTAACCAGCTATCAAAATTGGTGTCCTAAAACAGTGGCCAGATGTTTGCCAGAGACATGAACCCTTGAGGAAAGCTGTCACCTTTGCAGCATCTGGCACTTAACCTGTCTGAGGAGTTCCTGCTCTCCCCTGCAGGAAAACAGTGAATCAGCACACAACAATCTGATTCTCTGAACAAGGGGTCACCAGGTAGAATCCTCTCACAATCAACAGTTATAAGGAAGTGCCCCTCCAGCCCTCCTAGGCATGAACATTTCTCAGTTTGCTACCACTTTATGCTACATAGGGTCAGACATTTTCCCATTCACCTTTCTACCTCCTACAGTTCTTTTGTTGCCTTGAGGTGGATCCAGGAGCAGTCAAAATATGAAATAAATGTGTGGAAAGGGAAAAGCTTTTACGAAAATTATTTTCAATGAGATTGTCCCTAATCCACATCAAAGTAGACAAGCAGGCAGGATACTACTAGAAAGGCTGGGAAACATGGCTGACTAGAAAAGCTATTTCAGAAGATGTCATCAAAAGGCAAAGAGATAAGCTCAGAAAGCTGAAAATAACTGCCCTGCTGGTCAGCCAGTCGGGGTGCACGGGAGAGAGGCCGCACAAGGCCTTGGGGAGCTCCAGGCTGTGCAGTGCTGGGGCTCACACTGGGGAAGTTGGCCTAATTAGGGAACAAAAGTTCAGCTGCATTTTTGAGATTCCTCCTGGAGAATCTGGCCAACTTCCAGATGAGAGGTCCCCAGGAACAGGCTGGGAGTCCAGCATTTCTACAAGCAACCAGAAGACCTCTGGAAAAAAACCGATGCAAACCCTTTAAAATGGAAGCAGGTGAAAAACCCAGTGCTTCCTTGGATGTTGGATCCTTTCAGTGGAGGGCATTTACTAGAATAATGCAAGAATCAAAACAGATGACAGAAACTCTGGGACATGGAGGGATAAATGCAGCTCAGCCCAGGATGACCACATAAAGGGGAGGGCATTCACAATGTGCAATAGCTATGGGAAATTCTGCCTCAGAGAACCCTCCCAGGTTCTCAGAAATGCCAATTGCTTCAAGAGCTATCTACTGCTAGTCCACCCTACTCCCAACTGCATGCCTAAGAAGGCAAAACCGTGGCAACATGCCACATACAAAATGCAGCTACTGCTGGTGAAGCCTCTACAAGCTGAAGATCACAGGGGGGAAGAGGATGCTAGAGAAAAACATTGCAGTTAGACTGTAAGGTCTTTGGGAATGGGAAATGTTTGTTCCAGCCATACACCAACACTCTCTGAATCTTATTGCAGTGCAAATTGTAGATATGGGAATGACTGTGACTGCATTACAATTATGACTTGTTAGGTCATGAACTCTCTAAACCAAAGTGGAAGGACAGTGCCAAAAACATTGTGATTATTTTTACGCAAATAAGGTCCCCTGGTCAACACTCAGCTGAATACAGCTGGTGGTGGGTTCCTCACTTGCATGTTTCTAAGCTTCAGGGAATATAGGGCAGAGCACTTGGGGGGTGGCTGCTGCACAGATTCCAACCAGACCAGACTGGAATAGGAGTTTGGAGCTGGGTGCCAACCACTGTGCAAGGGTAAGAACTGGGTCAGGAAAATACCGCTCTCATTAAAGGCCCTGATCATATCAAGCCCCAGGCCATGTCTACACCACAGGTGCAGACACACCTGCAAGCAGGATCCATGTGAGTCAGCTCAAGTCTGGAAATTGGCTTGTTTTAGGTATTTCTGGTAACAAAGCTGGTACCTCCCCAGGTAGAGTGCAGGTTGCTTCTCACCAGGGGATCTCCACATCATTCTGCACTGTATTTTAGAATGCAAATACACTCATTCAACCCCACCCAACTGGGTGACCTAGCAATGTAAGAAACACAACTAGCTTTATATTTCAGGTACTTCCATTTCTTTATAGTTGTTCTTCCAACAAACACTCAATGAAAACAATTGTTCCTGACATGTTGACTTAACCTAAAAAGCAACAGCTCATTTTTCCACCCAAATGTTTTAGAAACACTGGCAAGTAGAACTACAAAAGGTCTTTGATGCCCCCTCTGGAAAGGCCAGATCTTAAAATCCTCTTTCCAGTTGTTGCCTTAAAGCATGTTGTCACTCAAACACTGAGTGACATAGAGCCACAGAGGCCAGCATCCACCTGTATAATGGTCAGAAATCAGATGCTGTCCCTGTTTTTAGTCCTGAATGACCTTAAAACTACCAATGGCATGTCAACCAAAGCACAAGTAGAGGATGAGGTCCCAGCTGGACTCATTGGGACTGATGTCTTCCCACTCAAATGTTACTGCCCTCAGTTAGAAAGTCTCTCCCTATGGTACCAAAATTCTTTTGGTTCCATTTGCAAAGCAGAACAGCTTCAGGAGGAAGGACTGAGAGCCTGAGAGCCTTCTCAGACTCAGAACAGCTCATAGGCTTGTCATTATATATAATATTATAGTATATATACTGACATATGGAGGTTTGCCAATGAAGGTGGCAAACATTACTACATTTTTATCAGAGAAGGAAGAAGACATAAAATCAGTGTTTTCAGCTTAGAAAGGAGATGGCCACTTTAATCTCTACATCTAAAGCATGAGGTTCCAACACTGAAATGAACATCTGTTTGTTCAGGATCTGGAGGTCCCTGAAGGCAAGGAAAAACCCTGCTCTACTTCTGAAGGCTAGAAAACACAGGATGGGGATCAGGGTCTCTCACTGGTAATACAAGGACATGCACTCCCAGAGCTCACAGAATGGGGCCACAACTCCACAGGACAGGGTTTCAGACACACTGCCATTCCCAGCCACTCTTTACCATCCCAATAGATCCACCAGCCCATCCTGAGATTATCTACGCACTATGCAGGCACCCAGTGCAGGATATGGATTTTGTTATGAGGATACAGCATCTCAATCCCCCTGTGGGTCTATTTAGAGAATACTCACAGTGCCTCTGCATAAAGCTCTAGCTTTTCTTTCAGATAGGGACTAAAGAAAACTAGTGGAGGGACTTCTCCAGGGCCCCAGAGCAAATCTACGGCAAAGCCACGATAAGAACCCAGTAAAATCTTGGCTCACAACCACATTCATACTGCTTATTCTGCCTCTGCAAATTAACTGAAATATTAGGATACACCCTTTATTATACCATTGATTAGCCTTACAGCCTCTGGCTAAATATCCCAGGCAGTCTTGGAAGGTACAGCCAAATGAGTTATTCAACTGGCAAAAATTCAGATGTAAGATGAGTGGTTTGCCAAAAGATGCAAAACAAGTTTCAGAGCAGGCAGATGGCTGGAGGGCAGGACTTCAGCAGGTAAGTTCACATCAACAACCCACATGGGGCTGTTTTAGTATTCAAGCAGCTACAAAGCTATCTTAGACACAGCAAGAGGAAAGGGACCAAATCCAGGAAGAGTTCAGATTGTAACACTCAGCAAAGCCCAAAGGGAGTTCAGAGAAGGGTGATATGAGGCATCAGGGGACGAAGGGGCCAACTTCGGACAAATGATTCAAGAAGCCAAGTATTTCAGATTGGCCAGCCAATGACTAAGGGAGGGATATACTGCAACAGGACTTGAATCACACTTTATAACATAAAGTTCCACTAACAGTTGATTTGGAAGAGACTGATGATACAGTTAACAGAAGTTTGTAAGCATACAGTACTATAAGTTACAAGCAGCTTACTGATCAGTCAGATTTCTGAACACTCAGTTAACCATTTACAGACTTCTACAAATGGAAAATACTATAAAGTGTGACTGTCATGCTTAAGAGCATAAGCCTGAATAAAGAAAACAGGAATTACCCAAGAAAGGTTTTCAAAGCAGGGATCCCCTCACACTAAAAAAAATCTCCTTGCCAGGCACCATTGCATAACATCCCTGAAGCAACAATTGCTCATGTGGAAGAGTCACATCAGTAAAGTTATTTTAATGAAATTTAGCAGCCAGAAGCAAGAAGGCGCCTATGGCATGTGACCAGTCAGCACTCAACAGCAGACCTTGGGAATCAATGATTTAGGGCACTGTATGGAGGTGAAATTAGTTCCAGCAAAATGACTGTAAGGACTGGTTCCAGAGAGGCAGGGGGTGGGGAAGATTAGATCAATTATCAGTAAAAATTTCTATTAGGCAACCAGTCCCCAAAACTATACCCATCAGTGGGAGGTCTCTTTTCCTGATAAATGGAAAAGTGCTCTGGGCATAGTCCTGAACCATCCATCACTGCCAAATAAACCCAGTGGAACTTTTTTACAATATCATCTTTTGTACTACCAAGAGAAAACTGAGCTAATCTGAGTAGTCTTGACTCCCTGTGATGAGCATATCCTTCTGAGGCCAGAATTAATGAGATGGGTGATACGAGTTTCTTTTCTGGGCTTTAAATTTCACAGATGAATCTACTGTGCTACCACTACTGGAGTGGTCCTTCAGCAGAAGGAATTAAGAGCACAGGAGAGGGTGTTTTAATTATCTAACAGAGAGCAATTCTAGGCAGGAAAAATTGGGCAACACCAATTCCATGGTTAGGAAGAGTGCAATGGAATTAGTCCAAAGACTTCAACAGAAACGGTAGAACTTCTGAGGTTGTTTTAAATGGCATCATCCTGGCTTTTAATGCTAAATTAATGCTCAGGCATATTTTAGCTATGGTGCAGGACAAGAAAGGATTAGCAATTGCAACAATCAATGTGTATTCCTTTTCTGTGTCATAGGAGCCTGGTAAGAAGCAGTATGACGTTATTAACTACAGATTCTAGCATTCAGTGCTGGTGCAATAAAAAGAAAAGACTCATAGAAAATACAAAGGCACATGTCCTTGTTACTACTGTCTGGCCTTCTCCTCTGGGGCACCAGCAAGACTTCATCATCCCTGAAGACAAGTTTTCCTGTTATAAGAGCAAAGTAACCATACTAGACAGCAATCTAGGTTCAGTCAGGTTTTGTACTCTATTAGCTAATAGAGTACAAAATTAGCTGTCCTGACTTTTAAATGAACATAGAGCATTTTTCAGTGGCCACATATACATCTGTGACCTCAAAACAAGATGCAGCAGCTGATAAGAGCAGCTGTTCCAAAGATAATTAAAAATCTGTCAACAACAGAAACAGAGGATGCAGGAAAGGCACTGCATCCAAAGAAAACTTTTTATTATTCTCCAGTACTAGAGTACCCTCTAAAGGTAGTCTCCAGACACATAATAGGTTAATCCTACTAGTCCCCTTCAGAGGAGCCAGCGTCTATCTAGAAAGCCTCTAGTCTTACATGGTCAACCTTTTCCTGAAAGTCTTCATCCTAGAAGGGTCAGAAGGGAAAAAGAGAGAAAGAAGTTAAAAGGAGGCACTATGGAAGCCTGCACAAGCTTGAAGATTGACAATTACGGCTGTCCTGCAGCATATGCTTTGCAATCTTATTCACTTGAACAAAGCACAAAGCTGATCCCACCATTATAACATTTTATATCCAGTCATTTATGCAGATGCCAACTGTGATACTTAAAGAAAAAAACAAACAAAAAAAAAATCAACTAAATGTCAGCAAGAAGAGAACAGACTTAGTTCATTTTCCCCATACCATAATAAAACTCAAATTATTCAGGCATGTGGGATCCTAGAAAGACTCATATGGAGAGTCACTGCAGCCATGCCAGAGACCAGAATTGATGCTGGACCAGTCATAGTAGGGGTTATAGATTGTAGCAAGCTACAGCCCTTTTTTCAGAAGCTCCTGTTTCTTGAGGCAACCTCAGATTCTCTCTGAGACCACAAGCTGTAGCAGTTAGTGTAAGATAGGCACAGCTGACATCAGAGTTAGCCTCAGCAGATGATCTTTAGCAATTAACTATAAGGGAGGAGCTTGGTTGTGGGGTAGGTAAGTAACTCAAAATCAGCCTGTTATTCTCTGTGAAAGTTGCAAACTGGTTGAGAACCTTTTAGATGAGCAAACTGTCAGCAGCAGCAATTGCAACAATCAATGCTGTTAGACACCAAATGCAATCAGTGTTCTGAACCACTCAGGAGGAGAATCTAGAGTATCTTAGATTGACTTATAACCCTACACCAGAAGCGTGCATAGGATGGCTGGAAACGCTCCACTAACCCACCTGAGTTTTCCTCTGGATTAAATCATCTCTCCTGCGGAATATGGAAGCCATGTGATTCATAGATTGCATATATCTCTGATAGTAGTGGTTTGGTATCTGAGTTCATTTTGTGTCTTCAGTGTCATCTGGTCTTATGATCTTACAATGACAAGAGCAGAGGGGGCTACCTGCAGGTTAGGGCAGCTGGAGTACAAAACTGTCCTTGCCAATGAGCAGCACAAATGAAATCAGATTTTCCCAACTGGTAAAAATCTGTTGGAAGCATGTATCTGTCAGTCAGGGGCCTGCTTGTTCCCACAGCCAAAAGCAGAAAGGCTTCTGTGGGGTCCAACCTGACCTAAGCTTCTCTAGATGTGCAGAGCCCAAGTGGTACAAGACTTGCATTAGAATGGAAGAAAATCCAGCTGGGCAACATAAGTTGAAAAAGCATTTAAATAACCACTTCTTGGAGCAATCTTCCATGTGCAATTTTTTTTTTTTTTGTTATTATTCTTTACTCATTTGGGTTAGGTAGTGGAGTCCTATTTAGATGATGCCTGGATGTCAGCCTAAAGAATCACTGCCAGGAGTGCTTGTAAACTGGGTGGTGGAAGTCCAGATAGCTGCTTTGCAAAATTCACCTGTGGGAACATCCTTCCAACATGCAGCAGAG
The DNA here is from genome assembly GCF_001522545.3 of Parus major. Taxonomy (NCBI): domain Eukaryota; kingdom Metazoa; phylum Chordata; class Aves; order Passeriformes; family Paridae; genus Parus; species Parus major. The sequence goes on along the minus strand of NC_031774.1, from coordinate 39,527,760 downwards.
GTGGCCCAAGTCTTTGTCTGCCTACCTGGATCTATGCTGAATAAGGTGTTTTTTACAGCAATAAATGCTTTTTAACTACCACCCAAGGACCACAGCTACATAAGCAAGCTTAAAAATACCAGCTAGGACAACAAGAGAAGAACACACTTTCAGAAGTGAAAGCACAGAGCCTTTCCCCAGGCTGTGGTGAAATGTGGCAGAGGGAACCAGCAGGGAACTTGATTTTTGGGCAAACCCTGATATAAAGTCATTTTGTCCTACCTGTTTGGAAATATTCTCAAAATAGGGAAAACCTTCATCCTTTAGGCTGACCATTGCCTAGTAAAGCAGTCTCCACTCAAAGGATCTAAGAGTGCTGCCAGAGACATGCTGGCAAAATCAGACTGAGACTGTAACAGGCAGAAATCAGGGAACTCAAGAATAAGGTCCCGAGGGAATAGTGTTACTGTAGGATACAGAGAAAACAGACCATGGAATTAGGATAACATTAAAGTATTTTTGCATACAGATTTCTTACAGCATAGCAAATAGTTCACTCTTGCTGAGAGAAAAAACAGGAAAGGAAAAATCTGCTGATACATTTTTTTAAAAAAGCTTTTCCACTCAGCTTTCCAAATCAATCTCATCAAGAGCTCCAAACCTGGCCAAGCAGCTTCTTCTGATGGACGTCACCATGCCAGCATTCAGGCTGTTTGGTGCAGTGATGCTAGAGCTAGGAAAATGTTTGACTTTTATTCTATAATAAGTCCAGAAATCCTGTTAGGATGGGATAGCAAAGATCTTCAACAGATCTCATTATATGATCTGTCCCTCCCATTATATAAATAACATAACTACCTTGAGTTTCTCCCATTCTGTCAGAAACTTGATAGCATCAAGATGAGTAAATGTACCACATCAAGCCAGGGGATGGGAAAGGCCTCTCAGTGGAAAAAGAGATACATTACCCCTCTGAAAATGAATGTTTGAAATGTGGAGTCCTGGCATGCAGCAAGCAGATTTATCTCTAGGAATTCCCACTTACAGCATATTCCCCTGGGTGCCCAAAAAGTGCCTGCTGAATTGCCAAGGAGTTTTGAAGGCTAGGAACATGCACAGCCTTTGCTGCAGGAGAGTGCCAACTGCAGCAATGACAGCAAATAATCATGTTCCATCTTGCCTGGTGAAATAACACATAGCTGCAGTGTTGTTTGTTAGTACTTGTACTTTTGAAAAGGCAGGAATGCTCTGCATGTCACATGGGCAGAGTGGGAGCTTTGTGACCTTTCATGAGCCCCTTGAGGAGGTCTACATTTGAAGATAATGCAGGTACTTCCACACAGAATGAGAATTATGAAGTAGAAAGGAATTACAGATTTGCTGCTGAAGTTAAGAATATTCTTGTGGGAGATACATACACACAACAGGTACTGAAAAAATACTAAGATATCATTGCGTTTTCATAGAGCTTGGGGGAAGTATATTAGGCTACAAGGCACAAGACATTGCAAATATGCCCTGGGGAAGGGGGTTTTAACAACACATTTGCTGTACAGAGCAGCACACAGCTTGGAGTCTCTTGGAAAAGAGAGCCCAGGCCAAGCAGAGATCAGCAGTAGACAGATAAGATCTATGCTCCAAGTCAGATGATTTGCCTATTGACTTCAAAACAAAGATCTTTTTAATTACAATAATTGTTCATCCCCCAAGTGAATTTCCTTGTAATAAGCCCAGATGTTGAAACATGGATAGTCAGGTACTTTTTGCTTTCTTCAAGCAAGCTGCTCTGACTGGAAAACACTTCCTGGATGCTTCTCAGTGTCATGAAAAGACCCAAACAATAGCATAAATGGTACGTTCATACCAGAAATTTGAGATGGGTGGAAACTGGGTGGATTGGCATAGAATTAAAAAATAAAATAAAATAAAAAAGGAGTCAAGGTTAACCAGTTTTAAAACTCTGAAGGCAAAATCACTAACCTGAATGTGAAACTGCATATGAGGGTGTGAATATGGCAAAGGTTTAACACAAACCCCTTTGTCTTCAAAATCAACAATATGAATAAAACTTTCTATGCTGAAATTAATTACATGAGGCCTACTCCACTACTGCCAGTTCCAGGAAAAAAAAGGACTGTTTCTTTCATCTTGCATTTCTTTTGGGAAGATTTCTTATGAAGGTTTCAAGATGATTAGATGGCTGAATGAGACATCCATTGTAACACTGACCCCAACAATTAATAGGAAGCTAAGGCCAAGCTTCCATAAAAGTGAAAGTTGACTGCCAGTCTAAGGTGAAAGAAATAACAATATTAGTTCCATTAAGTACTCAAATTGATAACAAATACGGCCATGTATAAAAAGCCTCCAATTTTGGAGCAAAGGAAAAGTCTGGAGATTATTTACAGTGGATTTTGTCTTTCTTCCAGTAGCTCCAAGGTTTCCAGTTAACACAAACATTTAGAAACAAAGACTTGTCTGAAGGAAGACTATTGACACAAACAATTCTTCCTGGTGGTTAAGATCCGGTACTAATATATTTGAATGTTTTAAGGCATGGAATTCCTCACCCTTCTGCTGCTGGAAAGCTCACTGATTTCAAATGGAACACAGTAAGTATTTTTTAGTCTTCCTCAGCGTTGCCCAAGGCCTGGAGCCCCTATGATCTCTTCCCAGCTATTGAAATGGTCATGATGTGAGCAGTAAGCACAAGCACAAGCCAACTCCAGTAAGCTACAGTCCATCTGCTGTACCTCTGCATAATGCCTTGGTCTCTTTAAAACCTGGGAATCAGCTCATGAACTAGGATGGCCAGTTCCAGCAAGAGAAAAATTTGACAGCGAGCCACCCTAATGGGGAGACCAGCTAATGATTACACCCCCTTTAACCACCAGCTGGTTTCTTTATGACTTTCTTTACCTATGAGGTTGATGATTACTTCTATTTCTTAAATTGCATCTTCTTTACATTCCCTCACAGAATCCATCCTGAATGCCTACAGCATATCCAAGGGGAGAATCCCTAGGTGGAAGATGATTCTCCATTATGCCTACCAAAAGAAAAGAGCATACTTTCTCCAGAAAAAAAAAGCCTGCTTTATGAGGTGTTATTATAAGCTAAGCTGTAACAGTGCTATTTTCAACAGCATCACAGAGTCTCAAAGGAAAAATCCCCCTACAACCATTTTGGCACAGATGTCTGGGACACAACTACTCAGTGTAATAGGAAAGCTTTGTCACTGCACAGGGAATCAGGGACAGACAAAAAGGTCCCAGAGCTCTGAGCAGAGTAGCTTGAAGCAGAATTGGTGCCAGGGTGGCCAGCAGGGCAAAATGGGCTTCCAGTTTAAAGAAGCTAAGAATATGCTATGCTGGAGGCCATTGACTGGCACTGCAAAAAGGTAAGCATCACCTCATTTAAACAAATATCATTGCCATCAATGTGGAAGTCGGATGACACTTTTGTCCATCTGGTATGTATCAGGGAGCAAAACTGGTAAGTCATTTCTTGATAGCTGTTCCTTCTAGCCAGAGATGCCTGTGGAAAAGCCATGCTAACATCCAACTGCAAGCTTCCAGGAAAAATTAAAGCATTCTGCAACACTAAGCAAAAAAATTAATTGAAACAATTCAGATCTATTTCTGGATACTTGAGGATGTTGCTTCACTCTCCTGAAAAAGAGGGACTCCTGACCCCCTTCTACCATTTGAAGATGTACTGATAGAACAGCCTCTGAACCAAAGTTTTCCTCCAAAGACAAGTGGGAGCTGAGTTTGCACTTTATTACCCACAAGGAAAAGTCTCAGATGCTACAAAGCTGGCTTCTAGCATGACCTTTGTAGCTGTGCACAGAGAAAATGAAAAAGAGCATCACTACACAAACTTGTCAGATGTACGCTGGCTCTAGCAAAGCAAAGCACAAAAGGCAGGCTGTTTATCTGTCTTACTACCATAGATGGTGGCAAAACTGGTCACAAAATGATGTGCCTGCTCATATTTTAATTCTAGAAATTCAAATATCAGGAAGATATGCATGCACAAGAGGGAGAGGCCCGGAGTCCTGTATGATACTACTCTTCATACCTGACATGTGAGAAACCATAGCCCTAGATAGGACCCTGTGTGGAAACTATTATACAAAGGGCAATACTCGGAAAGGGACAGGGCAGTCACAAGTCCCAAATCTAAGGATAAAATTCAAAGGGCAAAGCACACCATGCAGGAAGGAATCTCAGAAGAAATTAATAATTATCCACTGGAGACAACAGCAGGATAACAGACAAGTCCTCCTGACAGGACACCCACCTCTCCAAGAGAAGCAGATGGGGAATTCTTCCTGCTGAGATTTTCATCATCAAAGATGTCTTGGCGGGCTCGACGGCCCATCTTTAGTACCTGTAGGGTGGGGGAAAACACGAAGGAGCAGAAGACACACAGTTACTGACAAAAGCCGTTCCATTGCAGGGAGCAGAAGACAAGGCAAGGCACGGCCCCAGGGAGGCGCGGTGCCCTCACGGCGACACGCATCACTCGCCGCAGGTGTGAGCCCCGCAGCCGCCTCCCGGCCCGCCCCAGCCGCGCTGCTCGGCCCCACCGGCGGCCGCTCGGCTCGGCCTTTCCGCCCCACGGCAGCCGGGCCGCTCACCCCGCGCCCGCTCCGGGCCGCGACCGAGCAGCGGTCCAAGGCCCTGCAGCCCCCCGCTCGGAGAGGCTGGGCCCGCCCCGGGCCCGCTCACCCCGGCGACGCCGCCCCTCCGCGGCGCCTCCGCTCGCTCCGGATCAGCCTCCATCCGCCGCCGCGGCCGCCGGTGCTTCCGGCGGACAGCCCGCCCCGCCGCCCCGGCAACCGCGGGCTCGGCCCCGCCGGGCTCGGCCCGCAGCCCCGCGCCGCCCGGCCACCCGCCCCCGCGGGCTGGGCCGCCGTGCCGAGCGGCCGGCGCCTGGCTGCCACAGAAACACCCGCCCCCGCCGCAGCCTTAAAACCTTGGCCTGAGGGGGACACCAGTGCTGCGACAGCTCCTGCGGGTACTCCGTTAGCCCTTTCTAATTCCACTTGCGGGAATGGTGTCGCAGGCCAGGAACAGTCTGACGCTCTACCTTCTCCAGCTTTTTGCCGAAGACACTTTTTACGTTCCCGCTCAGGCAGATAATCCCAGCCTAACAGATCTGTCTTCCGATAGAGGCTTTTGCCAAAGTCTCCTGATGGCTTGTGATGCTCTTCCCAATTCTCCCTGGCTCTCTAACGCAGCTTTCCAGATGGGGCAGCCGGTCCCCAGAGCCCACGGTGGAGGCACTGCCAAGGATCAAATGTAAGCACAACGATCATTACACACATGCTTCTCAACCATGAGTTGTGCAGAGATTTCCACTGAGCTGTATAAAACGACCCCAGTCTGTTTCTTGGCTGGACAGATGTACAGATTAATTGTAAATAGAGCTGGGTTTAGCTCCACATGTTTAACATTCAGTTTTCCAGTACTTTGTTCCTTTGCCTATATTTTTTTTTTTCTGCTGTCTCACATTCTTCACAATTTTCACCCATCCTCATTACCCTAAATAATTTCTTTGGCTGCTGCAATAGAGAACTGTATCACACCACAAACTACTCTGCTAACACTTTGCCATGATGAAAATTGACTCTGTAAGTCTAACCTTTTAAACCTCCCAGGAATACCTTTTACTAAAGGCACCAGATTTCACTCCATACCTGCTTAGCTTTTGTAGAAGCTCATGGTTTGGCTGAGGAACTTTAAGTCATCTAAATAAATTGTATCAAATAATTCTCCTTTTTTCCATTCCTACTGGCATGTTCAATTAGTTGTGCTGTGATGATCTAAGGATTAAGTGAAATAAGATTTGTGGGCAGAGGTAATAACTTTTTATTAGACCAACTGATATAGCTGGAAAAAAACATACAAGAAGGGTTTCTTCTGCCTGAAAGCTTGTGTGTTTTTTCCAGCTATATCAATTGGCCTAATAAAAGATATTATCTCCCTTTACAAACCTTGACATGTTCAAGGAATTCAGTAAGTGAGACATGATTTTCCTTTTTTGAAGCCAGGCTCACTGGGCTTTATGAAATTATGATCTTCCATATACTTTGTTCTTCTCTTTTAATTACAGATTCAAGCACTCATGAGATAGAGGCAGTTTGCACCTAGCCCCATGCTTTGCCACCAGGGCCATGGGAATACCGTCCTGCATTTCCCAGTTCTCCCCAACTCCTCCAAACAGCTTCTGCAACAACACAGCTACACAGATGCCAGGAGACAGAGGGGACTGTAGCTCTGGGGTTAGAACACACTTGACCTTCTTGATCAGAAAAAGAGCATCATCCTAAGAGGAGCATGATAGCAATGTCTGCTAAAACAGGAAGGCATCCCTGGGGCAGGAATCCTTGGGTAGGAGTACATTTCCAGATGTGCTCCCAAACAGGTACCCTCCCAGAGCCAGGGTAGAGCCATACAGGGTGCCATCCTGGACAGACAGATCATGAAGCAGCATGACAGGTGCATTCACTTGTTTGGTACTGTCCTCCAAACTTCTCCTCACAATTCCCCTGGGTCCTCATCCCAGGCAGTACACCTGTACTTCCTATCTCCCCCCAAGACACTCTGTGCTGCTTGCTGCCTACCCCAGGAGAGAAGTCTCAGGCCACTTGAGGGAGAGTGAAGTCCATGAGCAGGAAAGAAAACATGTAAGGACTTAGGGAACTGAACCTTGCCTCAGAAGTTTGACTCCTGACTTCAGAGTTTTTCAATGAGAGAGAACAGATGTGCAGAAAGAATGAAACCTAAAACCTGTCCTACCTTGAGTCCCTCTGGATTCCACTTATTGGAATGGGGGTTTGTCACCTACCACTGCCAATTCTGCATGCTTGAGGAGGGCAACGGGAGGAAAAGAGTTTTCATCCATCATTTAATGTTGTGGCTAAGGTGGATTTTGCTTGACTTGAGTGCTGGGGTCACATTTTTGGAACAGTTTAATTCTCCTTTGTCCTACTGGTGACACCACAGGCTGCATTTGACCCTGGCCTAGACTGGCTCCACTCAACCAAACAAGAAGGAGCCATGTACCAGGACAAATGCCTCGTCCTGCTGTGGTTGTCCAAAGCTGTTTCCAGTGCTTGCTTTCTGTCCAGTTCAGGTCTGTGGTGCCAAGGTTTTTCTTTCCCAGTGTAAAGTTTCAGGTGTATTCTCTCAGTCTGCCTTACTTGTTCAGTTTTGCCCTCACTGTAAATCACACTGCTGCCACTCCCTCTCAGCTGAACAGCAAGTAAGAACTATGCAAGCATTCCTTTCACAGACAAGTTCTCACATCTAAGGATGGACTCTCTCCATTTGCTTTCAACACAAACCTGATCACACAGAATAGGACTAACAGTCCCCCGCTAGTGCTGTTTACTGTTGATTTCTCCTTGACTGGCAGACACATGAATAGAGCTTGTGTCTGGTCCTCCTTTTCCATGAGAAAGTCTGGGAAAGCAATCACACTTGAGCCCTCCCGTATGCTTTTGGTCCTAGACCCCCTTTAAAGCAAGGGCACACACATGTAGTTAAAGCTACAGCTATGGTGGAAAGCCCACATGGTAGGACAATGACCACCTTATTCAGAGTGGCCAAAGGTTTTCTAAGCAGCTCTTTGACAGCAGTAGGATTTATGTGATGCAGGGTAATTCCAGTAGCAACAAGTAGGATTTATGGGATGCAGGGCAATTCCAGAACTGCACTTTCTTCCTCACCCAATCTTCACATCAGGTGGCCAGCCAGACTCCCAATTTTGATATGGGCCAATTCATTAAAACATTAAGCTTCCAGCGGGAGGCAAAGCACTCAGCAAAGACTGCTGCTGTAGCCTGCTCCACATTAGCAGCATGCTGGCAGCTCTAAGCATCTCAGTTTAATTTTTCTGCTGTTACTTTTCCTCCATGCACTTCCCAAGTATCTACCCCATCTCTAAGGAGTTTTGGAGGAGGGAAACAACTGCAAACATTTTTATTCCTGTAGGCTCCAAAACAGAATTCCCTAACAATTTAGCAAAGCTTCAAACAAGACATTGCTTCCTGTCAAAGCCCCTTGCACCTTCCAGAGGGAGGAAAGGCCCACACATTTGACTGTCTTGATCTCCATGAGAACAGATGCTGTTCGTGTTACATCTGCCTCAGCTCAGACTGTCAAACCCCAGCCAGAGTTGCCAAGTGTGAAATACTTCCTATGCTACACACAAGTTCAGTAGTCCTGTCAGGCTCTCCCCGAGCCTAGCTGGCATCCAGCATGTACAAGATGTGCAACCTGTTAATGACTGCTGCTCACAGCCACCGTCATCACTTCCAGTGCATGTCAGACCACGAGGCTTCCCCACTTCTTTTCAAGCCACAGAGCAACACCTGGAGCAGAAAGTGAGTGGCCCAATACTGGAACCAAGAGAACACCCACACCCTTCTCCACTACTGTTTCTGAGCATTAAGCTCCCACTCTCAGCTTGTAATAGAAAAGCCTCATCTCAGACATTAGCAACATAACCTTGCATTTTGTACTCTTGTATTTCACCTCATTTCTCCTGTATTAGCCTTCACAATTGCCTACCCTCTTCTCTAGGATATCCCAGTACTCCCCTGTATCAACAATGCCTCCAGTTTTGGATAAGAAGCCAATTTCATTAGCACATCCATTTTGGTGTGCCAAGATCATTAATAAAACCTGGGCCCAGGACCAGCCTCTGGGAAGCTCTCGTAAGTTCTTATAATTTCTGTACTTATCTCCATCTTAACTAATAACTCACCATGTGGCACTGTAGCAAATGGATTACTGGAGTCCAAAGCAATCAGTTTGAATGCATTTAGTGTGACATCCAACCTGGCAGCAGGGTAGAGGAGGTCCCAGTGTGGAAAAGCATCCAAAATTCATTTCACAAGTGCCTGGGGAGCTCTAGATCCCAACATCCATCCCAATCTACATAATAATGTTCTGTGGATAGTTAACGTCAACAGTCAGAATTTGCATCTTACTTCAAATCAAAATTTGCTGGACATCATCTTGGAGCCACTAGATCTTGTTACATCTTTGCTCCATCAAAGAACTCTTAATTCCTCTTCCCCAAGCAAAGCACAAGCAGACAGTGAGCAAACAGCCTTATGTCTCCTCAGAGCTGCACAAAAGGGCTCACAGGGCGTCCAGCACCCCCAGCTGCCCCGTGGATTTCCTGTCAACCTGTTCCACGCTCCGTGTCTTGGGTGAGCCGCTGTCCTCCGAGCTTGCAGTGCTGTCCCAGCCCGAGGTCCCTGAACATGCAGGTAAAGGAAGGCTCCCTGCAGCTGTGCCCGGTGTTTCCAGATGCCTCCAGCTGCACTATTGCCTGCTGTTGCTGGACACCACCACTCCAAGGGGCCACATGCCCCCGGGGCCCCACTTCTCACAGACCATGAAGACCCAGGACTTGCTTCCACAGAGAGTTCTGCCCACACCCCACTTTGCCCACAGCCTCGCAGGAGTTGTACCTGCCCCATTTTTCCAGCGCACCGCCAACCCAGCACATTGTCTGGCTCCTTCAGCAGCGCAGCCAGTGCTGCGAGCGGCTGCCATGGGCTGGGAGGGCACCAAGCTCCTGGCTCACGGACTGCTCCTCTGCTGGCCCCGGGAGAAGGGCTGGGTGCTGGGGGCAGGGGCCAGGTGATGCCTAGAGAAGAGCTGTCGCCCGCTCCACGGACCGGGAACCCCCGTCTGGTCTTCGGGAGAGCAGGCATGGGCCCAGCCCGCGGCACTGAGGGGGGAGGCCGGTGTGGCGAGTGGCCGTAGTGAGGGCATGCCCCGGGAGAGAGGCCCCAGTAGGGCCGCGTTATGAATGATAACCATCCACGGCCGGCGCTTTGTCTGCCGCCTCTGGTCTCGGCCCACTCCGAGGGCAGCGGATGCCCGACGCAGCCACTTCAGCGCAGCGAGGGCTGCCGTGACCGGGCACCCCCCAGAGCTCTCGTTGCCATCCGCCTTCAGGTCCGAGGGCATCGCCCTGAACCTGCCGCCACCGCGCCGAATTCGGTCCGCGGGACCGCTAGTGCCGCCGCAGCCCCCCGTCCGCAGCGCGGCGGCCGAACCCCGCCGCTAGGCCCCTCCCTCCCTCGGAAAGAAACCACATCAGGAAAGTATTCGGGGTATTTTTAGCGGCTTTTAATGCGATTTCGCAGCTGGAAGCGGGAGGGGCCTTCCCGCGCCGCCCGGACCACCGCGAAGGGCCGGCCCGCCGCCG